>NC_079288.1:82559703-82863080 GCF_023638135.1 Falco biarmicus | reverse complement strand
GTGTGCAGGGTGTATTTGTCCAGAGAAATCCTAGTCATTATGCATTCAGAAATACAGAGGAGAAAATTCTGAAAAAAATCTGATACTTCATTTTCTTTTATAATTGAAACTAGGCTCCGATTAGACAGTTTTTACAGCCTAGATGGAGGAGGGGGGGGAAGTTATTAAGAACTTGAAAGGCAATACTTACAGAATTGGCTGCATTTCTTGGCATAAGGAAAGGGTCATCCTGGAACACATAATGAGCAGCAGTAGGATCCTGTAGAAAGTAGAACCCAGGATTGAAATGTTTATAGTTATGTACACTGGCATGCTGCAGGCATACCATACTGCCTCACAGACTTTAAGGCACAATGAATACTTCCATCCTAACGACCACTTGATGCCCATTTTACAAAAGCTCCTCTTGTTCAAAAGGGTTTAGCCTGTTTGAAAATAGCTTAAAAAGCATTTCCACTATACGCACACACGCAGGCTAACACAGTGACAACAAAAGGGTCTTTACTATAACATGACAAGCAGTAAACACCCTGCAAAGCAAGTAGGACCACAACAGTAACTCTCGGCGGAACTGAGGGGACTTGCAGGGTAAGACTCAGTTTCCAGAATTCAAGACAGACAGGACTAAACAATGGCATCACAGCATTTACAATTGTTGCCTAGCAAGAGCAGACACACTCATTGCTCTCTGCAAGGCTTACTTTCTGGACTGTGATCGGGAAGAGGCAGTCTGGATTGGGAAGCCAAACTGGTAAAGGAACTGGCTCCTGATATTTGCAAAAGCCTTATCAAAGTATTACAGCTTTCACTGGTAGCTGCAGCTCTGTCTTAGCAGTAGAATGGAGGCTTCAAAACCACAGCAAAATGTGTTGAGCAAAAGTGAAACCCCATAAAAAAACAGATGTAGAATGGCAAAAGTAGGACTATAAGCTTCTAGGGTGTGAGGCTATTGTGTGAGAGGGAAAACGTGACTTATTTCCCTAACAACAGAACTACTTACCCTGTTCACGGTAGAAGCCAACGTTTGAAGAACAGCTAGCTTGTCCCTAAACATAAAGCACTTTTGATTAATATTTGGTTGCAGACTTTGAATATTATGGATAACATCGTATGCAGAACAAGCACAGGATTATCCTGGCCTATAAGCCTTTTCAATTCTAGGAAACAACATTTTTGCTCAACTTAGAAAACAGCACTTTTTGCAAAGGCAGGGAAAACTCAACAGCAAAAATGGTCTCAGTTTTGCAATAACCACAGGAAAAAGACTTTGAGGAAAACCAGAAAAGCATGCGTGTTTCCTGCTACCACTCCAGCCCTTATTATACATTATCAAAGAAAGAACGTAGGGAAGGGACACAGAAAGAATTCCTTGGAATGCTTCTCTCGGGGGCCCCCCATTGCTGAGGGACAGATACATGAGTCCCCTTCCAAGACAAGTCTTGGGAGAAATAAAGCCCCAGAACAAAACCAGATTTCTCAGGGCTCCTGTGCCTGTGGCTCCTTAAGACTCTGGCTGTGCTTGAAGCAAACAAGAAAAGGCCAGTGCAAGTGTTTCGGTGAAGGTGGCCTTATTTTAGGTTTACATGCAGACATCAACTGGCTATAAACTTAAGTTTTTGCTGTACACTCATACAACTTCATCTTAAGTGTTCTCAACAAAATAGCTTTCGTTCAGCTGTGCAATTTCTAAATAGGATTTATTCAGCCAGCTATCAATGGTCAAGTTTATTTTGCTGAAAGAATCACACCCACATGCAGACAGCCAAATTAACTTGATTTTACAGATTTCTACCAAATGTGATCTTTTACAAAGGAACAGAACTATGTCTAAAAATGCAGTCCTTATAACTGTTTTTGAA
This sequence comes from Falco biarmicus, assembly GCF_023638135.1. Lineage (NCBI taxonomy): Eukaryota > Metazoa > Chordata > Aves > Falconiformes > Falconidae > Falco > Falco biarmicus. Next base: position 82,861,221 of record NC_079288.1, on the reverse strand, counting down.
AGAAAGGTCGGGAACAGAGTACACGTGTTTTGCACAGAGAGTAAGAGTCAAGAATATTCCCAGAGCTCCCAGTCAGCAGGAAAGCCACTAGTGATACATTAAATCTAGGAATACAGCAGCCCGAATTCTATTTTTCAGCTTTGGTAGACAGGACTACATTTAGCTGTCTAACAATGATTTTCTTCCAAGTCAAGAAATATTCCAGGAGTAAATACTCACCAGGTTTTCTTTCGGGGGAGCACAATTTCTTCTCGAGTAACTATGAGAAACAGTATTGAAATTCTTATTGGAAACAGATGCCTAAAGAAAATCGCGACCTTGTGAAAACTGATGATTTAAGCTGATCCAGTTGAAAGTACTAAAGCAAGGATTTTAAAATTACAGTCTAACGCAGGCCACAATTTATTGCAATGACAACAGAAAAAGCTGGTGGGGAGCTTAAGTATCTTATGTGAAGACTGGATCAGGGCCCTATGGTAAACAAATGTTAAAGAGATTGTACCCTTTTAGCTATTCAAACTTCTTCAATCATCTTTATCCTAAATCTTCTCATTTGAGTCAAAACCCTTCCCAGACCCTTGCTTCCCTACTTGTAGTCTCCCAGTTTAAAGTCTGCCATCTCTTCCCATCTGGCTTCTCTAGTTCAGCCTGCCTGAATGCTGCAGCAAAGCGCCCTCTCAGGTCTCTGCTCTGACAGCCTGACACCAACTGCTCAGTTCCTTCCACCCCAAGGATCAATTTCCCCCGTTCTCCAAAAGAGGAAAAAAGAAAAACGACAATACCAAAATCAGAAGCTAGAGGTTGTTAGTAAAGCATCTTAACAAATTGACACAGAGAGGAGCATGTGGGATCTCCTGATTACAACCCCCAGAGCCAGGGTCTGCAGATGCACTTCTCCCACTGCCTCTGTGCTGATGCTTCCATGAGCTGTTACTGACTGGCAGAAACTTGTTCCCACATGCAGCACAGCTCCAAGCATTCCAACTAACTTTTCTCCCAAAACTCCTCATAGAAACATGGTAAGGAGTACAGAGAACGTGAGGGAAACTGTCAGGCTCAAGGTGGAAAGCTCCTTATTCTTATTTTATAGTTTATTACATTTCAAAGAGCAACTGGACAGCTCATGGAACTGGAAAACTCCATTCGTGGTCTCAGAGCAGAGCTGGTTGGTGGTGAGGGTAATCAAGTTAAGCCAGAAAATCTCTGCACAACGAAGACGGGGGAAAAGAAAATCTAAGAAGGGGGGAGAGGGTATTTATGTCTTTATCTCCTGACACACTATGTTGTTTAGAGATTAAAAAAAACATAACAAGAAACTAGTAATCAAGGTATCATACCTTCTGAATTGTCCACAGTCTTCCCAAGAACTGTACTACTGGAAGAGCACCTATAAACCAATCAGAGTTTTGCAATGGTAGTCACAATAACGTGGCAAAATTAGCTTAATGAAATTGTGTATTACAGATCAGAATTAATTAACACATTAGAGGGGAAATGTAGCACTAACTCCAAATTGTTATGATTAAACTCACATCTGATGCTTCTCTTAAAGCCCTAATTTCAAGACACAATAAGTTATACACAGAAAATCATGTTACATAAAATTTGTAATTATTTTTTGGGGACATCATGGATTTAAAGTAGTTTGCATGATTACTGCACCTTAGAAAGAAAATCCTGGACATAAACAACAAAAAAAAAAGTGTCTAGAAAAGACATTTTGTGTTTTAGAGGCAAGATCCAGCTGAAAGCAGTACCATTTTGAAAAATATTCTAGACCTGAGTACTGTGTACACAGGCAGAAGACCCTGAATTGGGATGCAGAGGAATCAGACCTGTTTATTTCCAGATGCCCAGTCCTACAGAGCTGCAGGCAGCACATTCATATAACCACAGCTGCAGAAGGCACATCCACATAAACCTGCTTCTGCTGAATATCACAAAGTAGCTGCTTTGGGCTCAGTGCAGTCACATGACACTACTCCAAATCTTTCTTAGAATTGTTCACACTTTATTGCTTTTAATGCAAATTAAAAGTTTGTATTAAAATACTTTTAGGTTTTTTTGCTCATGAAGCAATCTAACACTAAAGCCTTACTGTAACTCTGGCATTTGTTAACATGCACTCAAACATTTGTGCTTTACAGTCATAATGCATAATTCCAGCCGTCCATATATGTTACATAAACCTATTAGGTACGATTTCACCATCCCAGACGTGAGCTATATTTTGCCTATACAAAGCACCCAATGGAGCGGGTCCTTTTCACTTGAGGCATACCCTGAAAGCAACCTCCCTCCCTTCACCTGCTTTTTGGGAGATTTACCTCTAGGAATCACTTAACAGCTCAAACTCACTCCCAGGACGGCTCCGAACTGCAGAACTCAGCAAAAGTAGGGAAACCGCGCTCCCCCGCCTCGGGCCCGGCCCGGCCCGGCTCGCCTCAGGCGCCCGCCAGCGGCCCGAGCCCCAGCACGCATGCGCAGTCCCCTACCGCGCCTGCACGGCCCTCCCCGCCTCACCTCCCCAGGCCCCCGCGCCCGCTTATTCCTCCCCTGCGCCGCCGCCGGGCCCTTCTTTTCCGCCACTGAGGGAACAGCGGAGCCTTACCGGTAGCGCTGCCGCCTCCCGCCCTGCAAGCAGCACCGCCGGCTCAGCAAGACCACTTGCTGCCAGTAGCCGCCCCCCAGCCGCCGCCCCGCCATGCCGGTACCGGCGCACTGCCCTCTGGGAAGCAAGGCGGCACCACTGCCGCCGCAGGGGGTGAGGCCGCCCCTCCGCGGCCGTGGTACCGCCCGGCCCCGCCCGCCCCCGCCGCCGGGACCGCGTGGTGCCGCCCGTGGCGCAGCGTCTCTGTCAGCAGAAGGGGACGGAGGGACGGCTGGGGGAGGCTCGCTGGTTCACCATGAAGCCACCCAAGGTGGTGCCGTGGCGGCGGCTGGTTGGGGTCTCCTTCGGGATGTACACGGCCGAGGAGGTCAGGTAAGGCTCCGCCGCAGCGGCGGGCTGGCCGCTTCCCCGCCTCGTGAGTGCCATGGAGGACTACAGCTCCCGGCGTGCCCTGCGGCACGGCGCCGGCCAGCCCCAGCGGGCTGTGGGCGCGCGGCCTGCTGGGACACGTAGTGCGGCTGCGCCTCGGCCCTCGGCAGCCGCTGGCACGGCGGCGGCTCGGCATCCCCCGGCTGTCTGGGGGGCTGCTGGACCCTCTGTGGGGGTTCTCGGGCCCCTTGCGTGGCCTGGGGCCGCTGCGGGTCTTGGAGGAGCGGGGAAGGGGGGGATTCCTTGTGTGGGACTGGGGCGGGCTCGGGGAGAGGGTTTGTGAGGAGGCGGGGCGGCGGCCCCGGGCCCCTCCGGAGAGCCCCGCGCTGGCAGTGGAGACGGGGACAGCGTGGCCGTGGCCGTGTGCTGCCGGCGGCAGGGCCTGTGGGGTGCAGCACGAACTCACTCTGTGAGGGTAAAGGCTGTGCCTCTCCTGGGGGACCTCCCCTGCGGGGGTGTGTTGGCTTCCCCCCCCCGCAGTGCCAGCCTGCAGGAGCCCTGCGCTGGTGAGGCAGGGCTTGGTCCTCGGTGGGCACACTGGAAACCTGGCCTGGGATCTGATCCTGAGTGCCTGGCACGGAAGAGACCTTGCAGGTTTCAGCGAGGGGAAAATGCTCAGATATTTTAGCACCAGCATAAGTATCTCGGGGTTGAGGCCTTTGTTGCAGAGGTTGTTTTGCAGCTTTTTCCAGCAGGTTGTGTCTCCTGGAGTTCCAGAGAGCTGTTGGTGTGATGTTAGCACTGTATAGTCAAGTAGATGCAGCTGTCATCGTCTGGGTATTTTTATTGGTTTTAAAATCTCTCCCACTGCTTGAGAGGACACACAGGCAAAATTACTTGACTTCTGAATGAAATGACTTAAGATGTAAAAGAAGTACTTGCTGTGGTGTGATTGTACTCGGACAATGACATTGACAATACAGAAATTCCCACTGCATGCACAAAGTGCCCTCATCAATAAAAAAAATTGTATTTATACGAAATGTCAATGCTGTTTGTACTGTTCAAGTGCCTGTCATGTGGTTGTTTGCTGCCACTGGTTTTTGTTCTTTTCTTTCAACTTCAGGAAACTGAGTGTAAAAGCCATAACAAATCCTCAGTATTTGGATAATGTGGGGAATCCAGCCATTAATGGACTGTACGATCTGGCTTTGGGACCTCCAGACTCCAGAGAAGTTTGTGCAACTTGCATGCAGAACTTCAGCAACTGCCCTGGTCATTTTGGCCATATAGAACTGCCTTTGACTGTCTACAACCCTCTGTTTTTTGATGTATGTATGCTTAATTATTGTCTTGCTGGTGAAATGGGTGATGGCACTCAAGCTGTCGTACAGTTTAAAGGTGCCGAGGTCTGCTTTTGCTGTCAGTTTAAGTGTAATAACAGCAAATGTAGTAAAAAAAGTTTCTTGTGTCATGGTACTTCAATACAAATAGACTCCTTAGATTTTTGCAGAATATACACTTTGTGGTAACAGTTATTTTACTCAGTATTGACTAACAAGAGAGAAGGACTTAGCTGATCGCTAAACTATGTGACCTACTGTAGGGTCTTATGCCTTAGTTAAATGGATGACACAGTAAAAATCATTGTTGCCTTTAAACAACTACCACAGGCTTACATGAACAGCTAGCTACTTTTATCCTAGGTTCTCAAGGTGCTTTCTGGACATTCAGGGCTTATTTTTTCTCGGTATAGCTGTGTTGTACATTCTGGCCAGCAGGTCCTCCTATTCCAGAATAATTTATTCTGGAAAACTGGATCAGTGTGGATAGAACCCAACAACCTATCCAGTAGTATGCTGAGTGGCATGTGTGTGCCAAGTAAGTGAAAGAATATAGCGTTGTAAGTTTGGTGGCAGCAGACAGTTGAAAAATGCTAAGCTATATAGAAATCCATCTGTCTCTGTAATTAAAAAAAAAAAGGTGGCTGTCAACAAGATTTCCTACATCTGGAAGTCTGGCACACGTGCTTCTCATAGCTTTACAGCTGTTGCATGTACATGGTATGTGGGATACCTAAGTTGGGGCAGAGATTTTATTTGGCGTGCATCTTTTGGGACAGCTGTTATAAGCTTGTTTCGAAAGCTACTGGTGGTGGTGGTCAAACTGCACATTTCTCCTAAGTGTTTCATGCAGATGTTTTTTTCAAAGGGTCATCTTTTAAATATAAAATGAATCCTGGCTGTGAGAGTAGGATTTGCCTTATTTTGGTCTTCTGAAAGTTAGGTGCGTAATCTGATTGTACTTTGTAGCTCTTTCTGGACTCTGAGGAGTGGGGCTATTAGCAGGTGAAGATTCATCTAGCCGTAGCAGGAACCTGAGCTGGCATGAATTGTCCTCCTGAGGTGCTGATCAGCCTATTTACAGTAGCTGACTCCTGCATAGCCTATTAATTGAGAACAAAAATGTCACTTTCAGATGACTGAAGTTAGATGAGGTCCATCCCACTTCTAGTAGTGTCTCGGCTTTCAAGTAAAATGCTTGTGTTTGAACGAGGAATAAAATCATGCAGTAGTAACTCCTAGTCTTCAGGCCCCTGGTGCTGTGTGTAGCTAGTGTGGGTTGTGTGCAGAGCTATGCTGAATAATAAAATATCAGAATACCTTTTTATGATGAAAAATAATAAAAAAACCAACCACTGATACTTTCCTGAAGCTTGAGGAGAATGTGGTTGCATGAAGAATCTTGAGGGACACTGGTAATGTATTTGTGCCAGAACATTTCATTTTACTAGGTTGGAGTTTTGGGTACTACATCGTCCTTTACAGGACAAACTGTTAGGAACTGTAATCACAGTGCTATGTGAGAGCAGCCTTGGTACCAGAGTTGCTGTAGATACAACAGGATTTTCCTGTATCTGTTAATGTAATTGGCCTGCAGATAGTTTGTCTACAGATCATGCTTTCCATTTGAGTTTGTAACTGAAAGAAATTTTTTTTTTCAGTCCAATTCTTTATGACTAAATTTAACGATTAGTCTAATTTCTCATTTATAGTAGCACTTTCTTTAAGTTCAGATAAATCTATCTACTTGCAAGCCAGTAAGTCTACTAAGCTAACTTCTCCCCCTCTTTTCTTTCCAGAAATTATACCTTCTAATTCGAGGTTCTTGTTTAAATTGTCACATGCTGACATGTACTCGAGCTGTGGTTCACTTATTGCTAAGTCAGCTCAAGGTTCTGGAGAAAGGGTTGCTTCATGCCGTCCATGATCTTGAAGTCATTTTGAACAGGGCAAGTACTATGTATCTCTCCATTCCTTTTTGAGTTGATAGTGCTGTAACTATGGAGCTATCTCAATTTATTTTATTCTGTTTCGTTTAGTTTTTAGAGCAATGTGCAGATGCCACAGGTTCAGAAATTGAAGAAGAGTTAAATCACCATGTTCAGGAAATACTACAGAGTTATCAAATAAGAGATCAGTGTTCAAATGTAAGTATAATCAGTGCTTCTCCTGAGTTCTTGGGTTTTGTCCTCTTAAAATAGTAATGTGCAAAAGAAAGTCTGTCTTGGACCATGTAGACTCTAGATTTTCTCCTGGAGTTCTGAACTGTATTATGTTTAGAGGTCTTTGTGGGTGAAATGTCTGAAATTAAGCTTAAAAAGATTTTATTTTCTCTTAGTACAGCTACTGGGTTTCTGGAAAATACACTGTGTAGGGAAATGTTTTGATGGTGTAAATACATAAAAATAATTTGACACTGCTTTCAGTACATTACCGACAGATGTTGATGCTTCTTTGTGTGATGCTTTAGCTCTTTTGAGCTGCAGAACATTTCTTGAGAACTCAGGCATCCAGCAAATTTGCAGAATTTCTTCACAGTGAAATTTTTAGTTATGTAATTGAATTCTCATTTCCATTTAAATGCATTTTAATGTACTTAGTTAGTTAAAGGAGAATGTTAGTAAAGAAAATATTTAAAGGTCTAGCATCTTAAAGCAGGTTTGTTTATAAGCCAAGTTTAATTCTTTAATTCCTTGTTTCAAAACTAACCTTAAGGACTTTTTGTGATCTACCTTCTTAAATCGTCATTAGAGAAAAGCTTTAAAATTCAGTACTGACATGAAAAATAAAGACTATTTATGTAATACATTTAAAAAGGAAGATGGTGAGCATTGAGGGGGTTATTTTTCCAGCAAACATGGGAAGATGATGGAAGAACACTATAGATCAAGGCATGAATTAAATCAATACAAGGATGTGTGTGCATTGATAGTAATAATGTTCATGTTGATAGTTAACACTAATTGTGTAGTGTTTAATCAATAATCCTTATCAAATGTTCTGGTTTATTTTTATTTTCATTATTTTTAAGTCTTTTTTTTTTTTCTTGTCTTTTTTTTCTTTGTCAGGTCAAAAATGTATGCGAGTGTAGAAATAAACTGATAGCACAGTTCTGGAAAGCACATACGACTTCCAAGAAATGCCCAAACTGCAAGTAAGTTTAACTACATAAGAAAGTAAATAGCTGGTATAAAGTTAAATACAGTGAGCGTTTGTATTAACTTTTTAACTGCCTTTCCTGGTTTCCTTCTTTTTCCTTTAAGATCTAGGAGATCACTGGTGCGAAAAGAGCATAACAGCAAGCTGACAGTAACCTATACTTCTACAGTATACCATAAGTCAGGAGAGGGAAGCATTCTAAGTGAGCCAGCAGGTAAAATATTTGTCTTCTACTCAGTATGTTTGCACTTACTTTCCTGTATTTAAGGTGCACCAGATTCCTAGCAGTGACTATGCACTTGTGACTCATTTATAAGAAAATAAAATAAAACAGTAAGTTCAGCATTAGGGGAGTACCCAACTCCATTAAATTTCTGTGTTTGCAAGCCTTCTGTGCTTTTGCAGCTTCGAGGTCTGTGTATGTCAGGAAAAGAAGTACAAAAGCATAATCTATGTCAACTGATGTGGTTGAAGGACATTTCATTTTTGGCAGGTAGATGATTTTCTGCTAGATTTGTAAAATAGACTAGATAAAAAATTAACTAGAAAGAAGGTGACCAGCCTTACTTCAGAAAGAAAATCAGGTAATCCTGAGTCTTATGGAAGAATTTTTTTGTAAAGGGGAAAAGACAGAAAAGAAAGCAGATGACTTTTCCCAGGCTTAATTGACCTGGTGTTTGAATCACTTTAAACTTTTTTCCTCTTGTATCCTTGATCCTTTACACACGCAGGTAGAATTAAAGTAGATTTGTGTGTGTGTTATTTAATCCTTTAGAGAAAATTCATATAGCAAGCTTATTCCATTTGCTCATCTGTGATTTGAGTACTAGATTAAATCTCTGGAGTTGTGGCTGAAGAAGCACAACGTGGATGATGGGTTTTAAAGCAGAAAGGTCAGATCTCTGCTTTAACATCCTGTTCATAACATTTAGGTTCCTATTCATGATACATTCAACAAAGGCAGAAAAGTCTGCGTATCCCAGTGTTACTACTTTTGAGTGACAGCTATGATTTCACTGCATTAAATTGTATGATACTGCTTTGAGCTTTTTATTTGAGCCCCTTTAGGTGTGTCCACACTCTGGGACATGTTTTATTATGCTAGTGAAGAATTGAATTGATGTTTCAGTGTGGAAAAATCTGTATTTCTGGCCTTAAGTCAAAAGAAGAGTTCTGAGATCATGAGATAATTGCCTTTCATCAAGTCATGTACTTTGGCTTCCCTGGGACACAAGGAGCTGGCCTACAAGAGAAATGGGAATTGAGACCCAAAATCTCTGGCTTTTTAAATAGCAAACCCATAGGTTTTCTTTCCCTGCCAAAATATGGCTAACCTAGACTCTTAAGTTACAATATAGATGGGTTGCTGACTGTCACTGTTGTCTCATCCGTTTGGGTATTTCATGGGAACCTTGATCTCACTGGTAATGTTTGAATCCCACTTCTGTGTTTCCCAGCTGTAGGTTGACTTGTAATTAGTGTTTTAGTCAGTGGCCGAGATCATTTGAAAAAGGAGTCCAGCTCACCATTAATCAAACAAAGCGTATGCTTTAGATGTTAAAGTTGAGTTGTGTTTCAGTTGGTTACATTGATATCCATTAATCACAGAAATGGCTGGTTTTTCCAATCCTGGGAAGGCTTGCTCTTTTTAATTTCGTATTGCCAAAGCAGGCATTTTAATAATTTTAATGTAGATGTCAGCCAGTGTATTTTGCATGTATTTCCATTTCTTCTCTGAGCTGGAATCCCTTATCATTGTAAGCAAAAAAACTTTCAAAGTAACCTCTTGTGATTATTTTTTTTAACTTTTTTTTTCGCCAGGTATTGATGAAAGCCAATTAGGGAAGAGAGGATACCTGACGCCGATGACTGCCAAGGAATACATACTGGCTTTGTGGAGGAATGAAGGTAATGACTGTTAAAAGCAACATTACTTTGCTTTCTGTTATCCTTTAGTGGACAGGGTCTGCAAATATTCCTGTATGAACTCCTTGTCAGATCTTTGCCTTTTGCCTTGAGGGCTCCTGGCAGCAAGATAGATTTTATGACAGGAGAACTGGTAGCTAGTGAATGCAGTGAGTTGAGTTCAGTAGATAGTTTGATCGGCTCTTCTTAAACTGTGGTTCCCCACAAATCACGATTGTTGTTTACAGAGAATTTGATGCTCATATGGTGCTACACCTAATATTCCCCACAGCTACATTGGTTAAACACTGAGGATGTATTTAGCGATCTTTTCTAAGTTCCCTGTACTCTGAATCTGACTGCATTTGCCAGGAAAAACCAAAGCAGTTTCATGACCAGTCACAGCTAGTAGCTGGAAACTGTTTCTTCCTGCTGTTTTGCTTTTTTCTTTTCCTATACTCTAATTCTATTTAGAGTTGTTTCTAAAATAACATGTATGTGACCAAAAATAACAATGGCAGTTCTTTCTAAAGTATGTCTAAATGTTTTTATTTCAAGCAAGCTTGCTGGTATTTAACTTAGCAGGTTTTTTTGACTTCATTGACCAACTGCATCTGGGGGTTTGAATTCCCAAACAATAGCAGTGATAATGAATTTACATTTTCTATTGTATCTTTTTAGGTTTCTTTTTGCGTTATCTCTTCCCTGGGATGGATCCCCATGAGAGCTTGGAATTCAGTCCAGAGATGTTTTTTTTAGACCTACTTGTGGTTCCACCTTCAAGGTAAAATTTCCGTCAAAAAACTTTTGTAGGAATCACGGGGTTTAGCACAAACTTTTTGCAGGAGTCAGAGATGCAAGCATCTATAGTACAGACAGTGATCTGCTGAAGTATCAGTGGAGTGTTTAAAAAAAAATAATATCACAGCAGTAACTGATGGTAAGCTTTATTATAACTCCAGATGAGTTTGTTAAAGGACTGAAATACTAATTATGAAAAAAAAAAAGTTAGTATTTTAAATCACTGCAGAATATTTTAATTGTATAGTGCTGGTAGATTTTCTTGTTGAGGAATCAGTCCTCTTTTATGACTGTCTGAGTATGATACAGTAATTTTTAAATGCTCGCTGTTAGTTTATAGGGATTATTTTTCATGCGCTGAAGGCTTAGCTTAGAATGTTTGAGATTTATCATGCTACTTTTTGGTGAATTTTATCTTCTAAAGTTACTTTGATCTGCTGTAGGTATCGTCCCATAAATCGTGTTGGAGACCGACTGTTTACAAATGGTCAGACTGTGAACTTGCAGGCTGTCATGAAAGATGCCAAAATGATACGGAAGCTGTTGGTTTTCATGGCAAAACAACAATGTCAGCCAATGAAAATTGCAGAAGAAGAAATCCAAACAGTAAGAGTTGGTGGTTATCTTATTCTTTGTTTTTTGGATATATGGGCTGGGTTCAGGTAGGCTGCTGTTTAAACTGTTCCAGTAACAGTTTTAGCCTGGGCTGTTGGTGTGTGCGCTGTTGGACATGTTCTCCATAGGTTAATTGTCTCCTCCCCCATTTGCCTCTTTCCAGTCACCTGCCTGGTACAAAGGGGAAAAACATTTTCCTCAAACTCCTTTAGTCATGGTTTTTGTATTAGATCACTGTATGTGAGACATGGTGGACTCCAGTTACTGGAGAGTGAAAGATGTACTGCACAAACAGTTCACAGTAAAACTTTCCCCACATCTCATTGAATGAAAAATGATGTGGGGGATAAAAGCCACTTTATCTTCTAAGCCTAGTAGAGCCAACTGTGATCTTGGTTATTTTTGGCCATTGATGTCTAAATGAAATCAAAATATTCACAAGTAACCTTAATTAGTAACAATGCCTGTTTGCTACCGACCAGTTCACATGGTCAAATAGTAGTAAATAATAATGTATGTCACCATGCTTCTTTTCATATTTGTCCATGAGTTGTATTATTGAGAGTTCTTTGATACTGGAGTTAGTTTCAGCTGAATTTGATATACATCTTAAGTGTAAAACATTTTGAAAACATCTGTAGTTACTCAGAATTGAGCCACTAGGTGGAGATATGATCTTAAAATGTTTGACGGGTCAGAAGGTTTATGCGTTTCGGATGCAAGAGGTTTACTGACCTTTAGACTGTGAAATCAAAGTAATGTGGGTGACAAAAGCTCTTGGATTTACATCATTTTTATGTAAGGATAGGACTTCCTAGAGGCACACTGATTTGTAGCATGGACTGACTAACCAGTAACATCTAATTTGGGAAGAGGACTGTCACGAGGAGATGATTGATTAGCAATCATCTTTAAAATCCCACTGGTATATGTAGCTGTGGTATTTGGAGATCTCCCATCCAGACCTGTCTGAGGCACTTGGTTGTAATAATTTGAAAGTTACTTTACATTGTTAATGTAAATGGTTTGTTTGTTTGTTTTTAATTAGTGTCTTTAACATGTTGTGAAATAGTGGCCAATGTTCCATTTGCTATTGTCGTGGTTTAACCCCTGGCCGGCAACCAAGCACCACAAAGCGGCTTGCTCGCTCCCCCCCACCCAGAGGGATGGGAAGGAGGATCGGAAAGGAACGTAAAACTCAAGGGCCTTAAGAACGATTTAATAGGTAAAGCAAAAGCCTCGCATGCAAGCAAGGAAAACAAGGAATTCATTCACCACTTCCCATGGGCAGGCAGGTGTTCAGCCATCCCCAGGGAAGCTGGGCTCCATCACGTGTAACGGTTACTCAGGAAGACAAATGCCATAATGCCAGGTGTCCCCACTTTCCTTCTTCTTCCTCCAGTTTATGTACTCAGCATGACATCATATGGTATGGAATACCTCTTCGGCCAGCTTGGGTTACCTGTCCTGGCTGTGTCCCCTCCCAGTTTCCTGTGCCCCTCAAGCCCTCTGGCTGGCAGGGCCTAAGGAACTGAAAAGTCCTTGATTTAGTATAAACATCACCAGCAACAACTAAGAATATCGGTGTCCTATCAACATTGTTCTCACATCACAGCCAAAACACAGAAGTGAACTACTAAGAGGAAAATTAACTCTATCAAAGCTGAAACCGGGACAGCTATTTAATACTATAATTTCAGCCTAGTAAATAGAAGGTATTTTTTATGAAGTCCAAGTTGCTAATTTCTGTTTCTGTAGGAGACAGGAGACAATGATGACCCTCTGGACCATTCTGTCCTGACGATGATTCCAGGACAAACCATTGCAGATAAGCTGTACAACGCCTGGATTCGTCTTCAGAGCCATGTCAACATTGTATTTGATAGTGACATGGACAAACTAATGACAGAAAAATACCCTGGTATCCGTCAGGTGGGTAGCAGTCTTAGAGACTCTGGACTTTGTGTGTCCAGACATTTAAGAGAAGTTGTTGCAATAAGAAAAAGTGAAGTATTTGTGGTTAGTATGTAGGCGTTTTCATGATACTCATCACAATGTCTGGACATCTGTCTGATGTTGCATGCTTTCACGTTTTAATCATTAACTTCTGTTTTCAAAGCTATTAGAGAAAAAGGAAGGACTGTTCCGCAAGCACATGATGGGAAAGCGTGTGGATTTTGCTGCTCGATCAGTCATTTGCCCCGATATGTACATTGGTACCAATGAGATTGGCATTCCTATGGTAAGAATAAATGAGTGTTTCTTTTTGGTGCAGCTGGGGACTGAACTACACTGTAGCACTTGCAGCTACATAGCAAGCAGTTTAAAATGTAGAGATTTTCCAACTCATCTGTCCTCCTTCCTCCCCAGTGTGTCATTGCTGTGCGTTACTACTATGTGTTAATAAAGAAGAAGCATTGAAGAGCAGGAATTCACCATTATAGTGAACATCACATTTTGGGAAAGCGGATTAAAAAAAAAATATGTGCTTGCTTCCTGGGTTATGAATTGATGCAAATTTTATAAGTGGAACCTGTTTCTCCTGTGGTCTTTGTACAGTGTATCTTATAACAGCTATGGAAGCCTTTAATAAAAGGTCATAATAATGTCACCAACTTCATTCATCCTTGATGATTTTTAACTACACAGATAGGACACCAAGCCTGAATTCGAGCTTTTCATTATATCATTTTTTCTGCTTGCCTATCTGCAAATAGTGGACCTGGTGATAATGCACTTTTTCTCTGTATTTGTTGATTGGTTTGCAGAATTTAAAATCGTGCTTGCCTTTTTATTTAATTGCTAACTGGGGTTTTCTTTTCTACTGCAGTAGAACAGTGTAAAAAGGACATTGTTTCTATTCTTATGGTAGAGGATTTTAAAAAAGAAATGTATTTATTTGGCATGACAGTGGATTGAAGGGGAGATGCATCCAAGAGCTTGAAGTAATTTATCTTTATATTGTATGAGTTATCATTTGACAGTTTTCTCAGTGACTTAGTACTGTTCTAAGCCAAATTTGAACAGCTTTTTATATCTCTCCTCTTTCCCTCCTGTCTAGGTATTTGCTACCAAACTGACTTACCCACAGCCAGTCACTCCCTGGAATGTCAAAGAGCTGAGGCAGGCTGTCATAAATGGCCCAAAGGTTCACCCTGGAGCCTCCATGGTCATTAATGAAGATGGATCTCGCACAGTGTTGAGTGCGAGCAGCCTGACCCAGAGGGAAGCCATAGCTAAGCAGCTCCTCACTCCTTCTTCAGGTGCACCCCAATCAGGACTGAAGATTGTGAGTGTGACCGAGGGATTGTTGGAGCTGTTCTACATCTGTAGTGTTTTTCTTAAACTGCTACTACTACTACTGTCCTTGCTAGTGATTCCAACAGACCTGCTCACAAAGACTCCCAGGGCAGGGTTATCTTGTCTTTTAGTAGATGGCTGAGGAAAAGTTGGGGGGTGTTTGGGAAGCAAAGCTTGATACTTTTTCAAATTCTATAAACTGTTTTTCCATCCTGAATTTTACTCTTCCTTAATATGCAGTGTGTGGCATTCATCTGGCCAAGATGCAGAGTCTGTATTTTACAGCTGACTATTCCTGGGAAATGTTAGCAGTATGGAAGATAAAATACTGCTTTCATCTTATGCTTCTATATCCCCCTGCCTCCCTGTCCTTCTCAGAAAAATCTATCTTTTTTTCGTCTCCTTATGAAATATGAAATAGGTTCTGTATTTTTGGTGGTAGTCCTGGAGGCTGAAATTCAGTATACTTGTAGAGTAGGTACAACACAAGCAGTTGATGTGACGTCTTCCAGAGCGGGATGTCCATGAGGATGTACAAAGTAGAGTCCTCCATTCCGTGTCAGCCATGCTGGCAGTGGCACTGACCGGGAAGGCTGTGTTGTAGTGCTGACTGCTATAACCCGGAGTCCATCTTCCCATCACCATCGTGTTTTACAGATGACAAACCAAGAGACAACCACACTGATATCCACCTGTTTGTACAGGCATTAACACTTGAGAAATGCTTAGTGCTTACACCAGTTGTTTCTTCGTAGCTGCTGGAGGGTTTGAGTTCTCTGTGCTACAGCTTAACCAGCCTTTGAAACTTCTTAACTATCTCCATCCCTTGCAAGAGTGAGAACTTACTATTTAGCTGGTAGGGCAAAAGTTTTGGTGATGAATAGTCTTTTTGATGTCTGTTATGTATATCCTTGTCTCTGTTAGAGACATGGTAGAGATTTAATATTTAAGACTATTTCTGTGATGCCAGTTCTCTCAACCTGTCACAGAGGTAAACAACAGTATTTAGACTGTACAGCTTATCATATTCATGTTGATAATCACTTAAATAGCTATATGGGTGTTAGAAATTAAAATGACACTGTTTTGAGAGACTGTTCTAGATAAGAACATATTGTCTTTTACTCAAACCTGAAGTTACAACTCGGAGATCTTTGCTTCAGCTACTGGGTCATATTATTACCTGATTGTAGGGTGTCCTGTGCTGGGTGTACGGTGACAGGTATTCTCAATTCAGCCCAGTGGGTTTTGGATTAATAATTTATTTTCTCATTTACAAATGGCATAGTTGTCTTTCTTTTTCAGTCTTTGATCGCTGTATTGCCAAGGGAGAGGAGAGATTCGTAGTGTGTGGCTTCCATGCTGTTAACTTGGTTTGATCACTGTGGTCTGTGTGAGTTAATGGAGGATACGCAGCCTTAAGAGTGTGGTTTGGTGGAGAGCAGGGGCTGTTCAGGGCCAAGTAGTTTTGATTCTCTCTTACAGAGTTTTGCACAGAACATAAGTACTGGAAAGGAAATGTTTTGGATGTGTGCGTATTTTAAGATGGAGTCTTTTCAGAAGCATGCGTGGAAGTGCCTTATAAGCAGCAACCAAAATTCTCTTGCAGGTATGTCGACATATTAAAAATGGAGATGTCCTTTTACTGAACCGCCAGCCCACTCTTCATAGACCTTCCATCCAAGCTCACCGAGCCCGAATCCTGCCTGGAGAAAAAGTGCTGAGGCTTCACTATGCCAACTGCAAGGCTTACAATGCTGATTTTGATGGTGATGAAATGAATGCCCATTTTCCACAGAGCGAGCTGGGCAGAGCAGAAGCCTATACCTTAGCCTTCACTGATGAACAGTATCTGGTCCCAAAGGTGAATAAAACTGTCAGATAAATTTATTCCTATGTGAAATCAGTTTGTTTGACTTGTTTGGTTGGTTTGTCTAATGATAAATGAGATAGATTGATTCCCCCTCCCTCCCTTTATTTTTTTAAATTTATTCCTGGTTTCTGTTCTGTCTCCACTTGCAGTTCTCTTTGTCTAAAGAAGGCCCAGTACATCCAAAAAATGTGGTCCTTTTAATGTGTATGTCCATAAGAGATTTAATAGATAGTTATGCTGTGATGTTGAGTTCTTTACAAGTTACTTTAGTGCTTTTATCCAGCTGGAATACTTTGGGGAGCTGCTAGCATGTGACATTATGCCCCCCAACCCTTTTTCTTGTTATCTCTTTAGGATGGGAAGCCGCTTCCTGGCTTGATCCAGGATCACATGATTTCTGGAGTCAGCATGACAATCCGGGGCTGCTTTTTCACCAGAGAGCAATATATGGAGCTTGTTTACCGAGGACTAACAGACAAAAAAGGAAGAATTAAAATCTTTCCTCCTGCCATTATGAAACCACAGCGACTGTGGACAGGAAAGCAGGTAGTTTATAACTTAATTAGCTTGAGGAATGCTGGTGGTTCCAAAGTGAGCAGAATGCTAATGTTAAAACCAGTGCTGCTGAGGGTTGCTGAAAAGCCAGATTCCATCATCTAAATCAACACCAGGTAGATGTTGGTGTGTGTTACTGAGCTATGAGAGTCCTCTTTCATTTAAAATGACAATACAAGAATAGCACGCTGAACAGCGTTGCAGACAGAAGTATAAAGCTGCAGTTTACAGGCATGGGAGCAGAGAAGGAATTTGTTGTTGATTATAGTAAACTAAGCTATGCCAGTCAGAGCTTTTAAATCTCTGAATTTAAAAGGCTGTAGTAAATAAATGTTTTGGTGTTTGACTTTTTGGTTGAGGTCATTGTTAGATGGATGTAATACCTAGGAAGCCCAAGCGAATGCTCCATTTTCCACTATTTAAGAGAGTTTAACTTTCAAGCCAAGTATTATGTCTCCTCATAGCAAAGGAAATTCTCTGCCAGTTTTTAGACAACTTTTTTTTTTTTCTTAATTAATATATCTGTCTAATTATTGGAAAAATCTTTGGTGCCATATGTTTCTGAATAATTATGTGTCTTAGCTCATTGATCTTTCAAAGACTAGAGTAGCAAGAGGATATTCCTGTTTTGTAAATGTCAGATTTCCAGGCTTTCAAAGCTTTGCTGTCAGTGGAAAAAAATACGTATGGGATGTTGCTTTTCTCCTCTGTGCCAGATTCTTTATGTTAAGAAGGAAATACAGGAAATAGTTTCTGCCACTCTTCCTGCTTCTCTATAGGTTGTTTCTACATTGTTAATAAACATCATTCCAGAAAACCACGTCCCACTGAATTTGACTGGCAAAGCTAAGATTGGTCCAAGAGCCTGGGTAAAGGGACCTGCAAACAGATGTCTAAATCTTGATTCAATGTGTGAATCTCAGGTATGCTGGGGCAGCAGCTCTGGAAATTGGGCTGGGCTGTAGTGTTAAGAAAATTGTGTGTAAAGTAGAGGAATGGGAAGCAGGCAGGTGACAAAATTAAAAGCAGATATTGTGCAACAGTTATTGCCAGAGGGTGGTGATGAGAGGATAGGCCTGGGGATCAGGAAAAACTCTGTTCTCATCCTGACTGATGGAGATTCCATCTGTTTTTGTTAGACCATGTGTGTGTCTTCATTGTTTGACTTCATAGGTGGAAAAATACAGATGCTGTTAGAAGTTTTATTTCTACTATAAATTCTGGAAGTATAGATAATCTGACCTTATTTGACTCTTTTAAAACTTAAACGTATTTTCATATAGGTTACACAGAAAAACCTGTAGAGTTTGTAGTAAGATCAAAATTTCTGTTTTCCTGAATACCTGTGGTTTTATTTTTCAGGTTATTATTAGAAATGGGGAATTACTGTGTGGAGTCTTGGACAAGGCTCACTTTGGCAGCTCTGCCTATGGCCTGGTCCACTGTTGCTATGAAATCTATGGGGGTGAAACCAGTGGGAAAGTGTTAACGTGTCTAGGACGCCTCTTTACTGCTTATTTGCAGCTGTACAGGGGATTTACAATGGGTGAGTATCACAAGGAGTAATTCACCAGTGCTGTAGTGCAGCACCTTCTAAGATATAAAACAGACACTGGGCATAATACGTGCTAAGTGTGCTGTAAATATAATTTTGCCAGACTGTCCTTGAGTGGGATTGCTGTTTGCCAGCCTTTTTTTTTTTTTTTATTTTATTTTTTTGTCTTGTTTTATTCTGGTTGGTGCATAGCTGGCCTTCTAAGCATAAAGAGAAAGTGTAATCCTGAGTATGACCATCAAGTTCTCTCTTCTACCCTGCCTAGTCAAAGCATACACAGTCTAGATGTCTTGTGTTGAAGTTTTGTTTAGATCAAAAGCTCCTAGGAGTCTGTTATTTTTACTTCTTTGAAAAAGAATTGTTGCATAGAAACCAGAACAGCTGACAAAGCGAGGTGGAAGATCTTTGAGGGGTTATTCATCAAGTCTTGCATATTTCGTTCTACTGTAAATCTTTTGGTAAATGTTTGACTTCCATTATGGCTTTGCAAACTCATACAGAAATGCACTTGGCACGCAATAAAAATTTGACCCTTATATTACTCTCTTCTTGCAGTAGTTGAAATATTTCAAATTACCATATAGAGCTTTACAAGATGTTTTTATACTAATGAAATACAGTATATAGCAGCAGAAGGGTTTACATTGGCTCTTATCTGAAGGGATAGTATGTTCACTTAAAGTTACGTAGACACAGTCAACTGGCAGACAGCAGTAGTGAGGAACCAACAGACTGCGGTGGGCTGAGGTAAAAGAATGGAGATCTTTGAAGCGAGGAAGGTAAATAATTGACCAAGACATGGAAAATATGTCTTGAGAGCCAGGGTGTAAAAAACTTAGGAAAAGATTATGAGCCTGGGATCACAAGGTAGTTAAAACATCAGAAAAAGAGATCAGAAAAAGAAAATGGCTTCTCCCTCAAAAAGCCACTCAGAATTTTTTTTTCTTGTTAAATTGGAGTTAGTCTCAGGTTAAGAGTTGCTATATATTTAATTGTGACTTTCTTTTCTAGCTCTCTGCTCTCAAAATCTCTGATGCCAAATGTGGTTCCTTCCACAATTCTTTCTGGGTTCAGATTGTTATGTGCTCTATTTTTCTTTAACAGGGATTGAAGATATTTTGGTTAAACCTCAAGCAGACCACAAAAGAAAAAAAATCATTGCAAAGTCAAGGCAGCATGGTATTGAAGTAAGTCTGTCTTGCAGAATTTTTTTTCCCCCCATAATTTTTTTTTTTTTTTAAATCCTGCCCTGTTTAATCATGCCTGCTTCGCACCTAACCCCCCTATATTTTAATTTCAGGCTGTTAGAGCTGCTCTTAATTTGCCAGAAACAGCATCATGTGAGGAGGTCCAAGAGAAATGGCAGGATGCCCATCTCTGCAAAGACCAGAGGGATTTTAACATGGTTGATCTGAAATTCAAGGAGGAAGTAAACAATTACAACAATGAAGTTAACAAGGTTGACATCAAGGCATCCGTGTATACTAATCTTGTTTGGAGACTTTCTTACTAAGTTAATGTCGATGAGGGGTGCCTGACTGTTCAGAGGCTGAAGCTTTCCATCTTCCTCCAGTATGAGTCTTCACATACTGCCTGGCCACGTCAGCCTTGTCCTCCCTGAATGAGAAGATGGCTTAATATCCAAGACACTTTAAAAATTATGAATAGGAATGATTGTGATTGCTCTTTGTTTCACTTTCTTAAAGCCTTCAACAGGAATTGCTTTGGTTGATTATTTTATTAATAATGGTTTGGTTTTGTTCCCTTCACCCCACCACAACTCTTTAGGTGTGTATGCCCCTTGGTCTGCACAGGAGCTTTCCTGAGAACAATTTGCAGTTGATGGTACAGTCAGGAGCCAAAGGATCGACTGTAAATACAATGCAGGTAATGGCTGCTAGAATATTTAGCAGCTACATGTGATTTGTCCTAGAATGTAAGCTATTGAGAAGTATATTTAATACAAAAACATCTTTATTTTTGGAGAATAGAGGCCTTTGGCATGGAAAAAATTTAGAGGAATGTAATAAAGACCTCAGTGGGTGATGGAGGACAGTCAATATTTATTGTAACCTTCTCTTTTTTTTAATCAGTTTTCAGTACATTAGGATTTATAGAAACATCAGACCTTCTTTTTAGAAGGAATGCTGCAGATTGTACGAACAGTCCTACTGTAGGAGAAAGAACTTTTCCAGGTCTGTGTTGGAGACTGACTCTTTTTTCATCTTCCACTACTGAATAGGAACAACTAAATCTTACTTTGATTTTGGTAGAAATGGCAAGGATGCTTTTTCATTTTGCCTTTTGAAACACAGACACCAAGAAGAAATACTATATAAAAAGGCCATCTAAAATTCTGTCTCTGATGAGAGAGAATGACCAAAGCTCAAGAGAGAGAGGGTTTTGTTTTGGGGTTTTTTGTGTGCTGATTTTAGTACACTGCTGAGAGGTGGTGAGGGTAATGTAGGGACCAATAATATATTTACAATTTTTTTAGTTTCACATCTCTTTGTATTAAAATGAGCATACAGGATGAGAATGGAAATGAGTCAGGGCAGTTGAATACAACTTTAAAAGACCAGAGGAGACCTACATGCCTTTTATGCCCATCAGTAGCAAGAACATTTAATGAACATGTTGACACTTAGTTAGAGAACTTTTAATGAATGTTTTCATTTTTTTACTGTGTTTTTCAAGAAAAATTGTTGAACTTACGTAGCAAATAGTTGGGTAGAAAAGTGATGCTTCTTTTTTTCCCCTGTCTGCATTTAGATTTCTTGTTTGCTGGGACAAATTGAGTTGGAAGGTCGAAGACCCCCACTAATGGCATCTGGCAAATCGCTGCCATGTTTCCAGCCTTATGATTTTTCCCCTAGCTCAGGGGGATTTGTGACTGGCAGATTTCTCACTGGGATCAAACCTTCTGTAAGTTTAATACTGCTTGTGCTTATACTGAAGTTTATTTAAATCTTGGTATTTTAATGTAGTGTCTGTGATTATAGATAAATTGACTTTATTCACTCTACTTTCATATGTAGCTTTGGAGAAAGGGCATAAATTGCCAGTCTTGGTATACTTCTCAGCAGAATGCTGATGGCATTGTGCTTCTGTTTAGGAATTCTTCTTTCACTGCATGGCTGGCAGGGAAGGTCTTGTGGATACAGCTGTCAAAACCAGCCGTTCTGGGTACCTACAAAGGTAAGAGGCTTGGTTTAGAATTTGAGCCTTTAAAAGGCCCTTTTGTTTTCTTGGTTTCTGGGTTTTGGGTTGGTTTTGGTTACTTTGTAGAATACTGTAGGCTGGAAGGAGTGCCTGTATTATATTAACTTCAGTGTACTTGCTTTTTAGGAAAATGTTTACTGAGTATTAAATGCTTGTTCTAAGGCCAACTTTCTAAAGGACTAGACCAAGTGCAACTTAACTTCATCATCTCTTAAGTTATCTCAGACACGTAGTATCATCAATGTTTCCTTTTGGAAAAATATTTCTCCTGGTACAAGTAAAGATGCACAAATTCCAGGCAACGCTGTTTTTTCGTGACCACATTGTGTGGCCCTTGTCTTTATTCAGGCAACACCTCCAATATATAGAAGATTGAACTTTTTAATTCTTTCAGAGGATAGTGAGGGGTTTGAAAGAAGGGATGCCCCCTTCTTTCAGGCAATTAAGAATGACAGCAGAAGTAGAGAGTAATTAGTTATTTAATTTTAAGTCACTCCAATCCAAGGAAGCTGGGGGGAGCAACATGCAGAAAGATTTGCAATATCATTACGCTTTTCACCTTTTTTTATGTCTGTATAATTTTTGGCTACCAGAATTCCTTATCAGTCCTTAAGTGCACTTAAGATACCAATGAAAACAGTATTTTTTGTGTTGGAGTATTGTCTTGCATATTGCTGTGTAGCCTCTTAATAGCAGTGTTCGTTTTTTGTTTTTTGGTTTTTTTTTCCTGTGGAACAGGTGCGTCATAAAACATTTGGAAGGACTGGTAGTTCAGTATGACCTGACTGTACGGGATAGTGATGGCAGTGTGGTGCAGTTTCTATATGGAGAAGACGGACTTGATATTCCTAAAACTCAGTTCTTACAACCTGAGCAGTTTCCTTTCATTGCAGAAAACTATGAGGTAGAACACCTAAACTTTAAGTATTTATATGGGGAAAAGGGGGAGACTGAAATGCATGGTTAACGTCTGGCATATCTGCTAGAGATCCAGTAACTTATTTATTTCTCTCAGTCACTCTCAGACTAACCTACGTTTTTATTTGCTGTTGTACAAAATATGGAAGTGAACCTGAAGTCTGTGACATGATTTAAGCTGTCTCAATTTCAGCAGAGCACCAACTG
The DNA here is from genome assembly GCF_023638135.1 of Falco biarmicus. Classification (NCBI taxonomy): domain Eukaryota; kingdom Metazoa; phylum Chordata; class Aves; order Falconiformes; family Falconidae; genus Falco; species Falco biarmicus. Next base: position 82,838,788 of record NC_079288.1, on the reverse strand, counting down.
TTCTCCCTATTCTCTTCTTTTCTAACTCTTACTTGGATTCAAGACAGATGACTTTACTCTTCAGTCTGTCAAGTTTGATTAATTTCCTTTTACCAGTATCATCACTGCTTATTAAAGAATGGCAATAGTCCCATAAGGATATAAGGAGTTTTGTCTCAGTTGGGTTGAAAATTGTCTTACAGCAGCTGAACATTTTGAGTGGTGGTGGATGACCTTTTCGGTTTGCTTTGCCTTTTCTTCTACAGTAAGCATAGAGAGAAGAAAAATCATACAGATAACTTTCTTATAGGTTATCCAGAAGACAAACCATCTGGATGAAGCTTTAGCAAGGATGGAGTCTCACCAAGCTAACCAGCAGTTCAAAGCCATCAAAAAGTGGAGAGCCAGGCACCAGAACTCTGTGCAAAGAGAAGGAGGTTTTCTGATGTTTTCCCAAAAGAAAATGGCAAGTGTAAAAGCACAGATGCCAGGAGGTGAAATCAAAAATGGAAGAGATCCTGCTACTTTACAGGTGACACAGAAGCAGTTTAATCCATCAAGCCCTTTAAAAGTTGTAGAATTCAGTGTTTTGGTTTTTTAAGTGGATTTTTATGTCCCAAAGTGTTTCACAGTCTACTATATATAAGTTACCTTTTGATGGAATCATATGTCAGCTGTGTGGGTGATGAAGCTGAGATTCATTTATTAAAGTCTGCGGGCCCTAGTGCTAGGGCAGAGGGCAGAAACTCTGAGGTAAAATGGGTTTTAGAAAACAGCCCATGTTTGTGGGTGTTTTGGGGGAATTGTTTTTGTTTGTTTGGTGATGGGTTGTTGGGGTTTCTCTGGGTTTTAGTGGTTTTGATTTTTTTTTTTTTTTTCCCTATGTACACAAAGTAGATCTGTCTTTGGATGGACAGATACCTGCTAGCTGGATGAGAGCCTGTTTAAATATGAAGATCAGAGGGCTGAGCCAGCCCTGCCTAGTGTTTCAAAAAAGTACTCTTGCTTAAGCCTCTTGTACACGAGGGCACTAATCTATATTTTGTGGCTTCTAATGAACATACAAACACAACATATAAAAAAACATACAAAATTTCTATATAAACACAAAATGCAAACAGGTGCTGCTTCACAGCCTTGCTTTCACAAGGAATTTACCCTGGTAGAATGCGGACAGTTAGATTGAAACTCCCAAGTTGAAGGTGTTGAGAAATGTAACTCATGTCAGCTTGTCTGCAAATGTTATGCCTAATCACTGGTTCATTTATTCAGCTATGCTGAATTTGTATTGCTGTTGACACTTTTGGTAACATTCAAAGCAGTTTGGCCTGGGATTTCTTTTACTGTTTGTTCATTTTTTTCTTCCAGTAGATGGGTAGATATAGATACATGTTTATCTCTGTCTTGGTATATTATAGAGCTCAGTGGACAAACTTCTATGTCACAAGCCAGTTCCTCCTTCATAAAACAGCGAGGCATGTTTAGCTCATTTTCTGTATTGATTTTTTTTTTAATGTTGGTATTAACTTTTTCCTTTATTAAATGCAACATTTGAAATGTTACCTGAAAGACTAATAAACTGAACAATAGAACAGTCATCGTGTGTAAGATGCAAGCTATGTTTAAGGTGTCTGCTGGACTGCTGGCCTTAAAAGTTAACAACTGAAAATCAGTGAAGCTCCTTTGTCATGCCAGCTCTAGACAGGCGAGGTGGTAGTCAACTAGGAGTAAAGATTGTAAATGATTGTTAAGGGGGCTCACTCTTAAGTTAAAATCATTCTTAGAGGGTTGTATTTCACTGATTTCTGGAATAATCACTACAGGTAGATAAGTCTGACTATTTCAAGCTTGTAAAGAATCTTGAAATCATTTGGGATCAAAAGTGTTAAGTATCAGAACATGGAGAATACTGTATTTGTAGCCGAGTTGTTTGCTGTGTTATGTACACCCTTAAGTTTTACACAGGTAATCTTTTCCACCTTCACTATTGTTAGATTGCTGGTGGAAGCAGTGTTATTTGGTTTTGGTCTTACTGTGGATAAACCAGTCTGCTTATAAATTTCCTCCATTTTCAGTTACTGAAGATGTGGTATGAACTAGATGAGAAGAAACGAAGAAAGTATCTGAAGAAGACAAGTAAATGTCCTGACCCAAGCCTTGGTGTTTGGCGTCCAGATACTTATTTTGCATCTGTTTCAGAAAGTTTTGAAAAGGGCGTGGAAGATTATATCAACAGATGGGAATATGAGAACAGACAAAGTTATATGCACCCTGCACTTTCTTCTGATAGGTAATAACTTCTGTGTCTTCACTAAGCATTGAGCCAAAACCCAAAATACCTATTTTTGGACAGAGTTTGCTAAAGATGAAAAGTCTTTATCAACTCTTGTTTTTGTTGTGACCTTTGTGAAACAAAGTAGTGGGTTTCAGAATGGTTCCTGAAAGCCAAGTGTGCTTAGTGTGCAGTGGAGAGGCCCTGCCTATCTGTTTCTTCCAAACTTGAATTTTCCATGCTGCTAAGGGCTTTGGCAAAGGCTTTATGGAATAACAGCAACATAGTGCTGTCCCCCTACATATAGTACTTCACAGTAACTGTGTTAATATATAATAATAACAAAATATGTTCTTGACACACCTTGGAGCTAGCAAGGCAGTTAAGATTAGCGAGTGAGAGTAAATGGTCTCTCTGCTGACATTCTGGGAATTAGCAGCAGAACTAAACTATAGTTTGCCAAGGACCCAGTTGTGTGTTAATGGGCTCTATTTGCCAGATCAGATTGGGATAAACAATTTTACAGTTTCTGAGTGTATTTATATCATAAGCTACTAGGAGAAACTGGCTGCAAGAGGTAACTTTCATTGAACTGAGCAATGTTTCAGTCTTTTCAGAGTTCTTTTTGGTTGAGCTAAACCTCTTATTTCCTCTTTTCAGATTGAAGGATTTGTTGTATTTAAAGTGGCAGCGATCTCTTTGTGACCCAGGAGAAGCTGTGGGTCTTCTTGCAGCTCAGAGTATTGGGGAGCCTTCCACACAGATGACTCTGAACACCTTCCACTTTGCTGGTAGAGGTGAAATGAATGTCACACTGGGTATTCCAAGGTGAGAAAACTGTGTTCTCAGTGGGTCCTTTGCCATTTTTGGCACTTAGGTAATAGTGCTTAATTTCACTCGCAGGTATATGTGTCATCTTGAGAGCAAATAGTCCTTCAGTTTAATTGCAAATTGTGCCTGTTCAGAGCTGTTGTAACATTTTACAATTTTACAGTTGTTTTGGTTCATTTTCCTGCTAAAAAAATATCTGTGAAGGCCCCTTACTCTTACCTTACCTTACTAAATGGCTTATTTGGTTTTGTATTATAGTCAGTACAGTATAAGCCTAAAGAAATGGTGCTTTGTGGTTTTGCCCTCTGCTGACCTCTTCTTCCCCCTACTAACTTTTAAACCTGTTATTTCATACACAAAATTTCACTGCAATTATAAAATCTGGTATGTTTAGTAGTATTATCACCTATGTAGAAAGAGACCTGTTTTATAGCAGGTTTCCCCTGTATCTTCTGTTTGGTGACTGTGACTTTATCACCACACACCTGTTTACCAGCCTGTCCTTAGCTTGTTCTGAATAACACAGGTGCTGACCCTGGCCTTGTGTGTAGGTGTGTGATGCTGTGGGTGGGAGATGGTTGTGTTACTTCAGAGAAGCAGGGAAGGGTGAGAAGGTATGAGGAAGCACACATTATGCATCTGTAGGAAACAGGCTTTATTAGTTCTTCTGTTCTTGGAACAATTTATTATCATCTCTATTCTCTTCCTGTAATTGGGATGATAATCTAATTGAAGTAGTAGAATACTGTTGTGCTGTGCCTGATGAGGAACCAGAACAGTGAAGAGGAGCAGGCAGTGGGTAACCACATGTCTTGATACATGTGGCTTGGGTAGAAATAGCAGTTGCATGCTGCCTAAATAAATGAACTAGGTATTTATTTCATTGCATAGTGCTTTTATCATTTAATTTGAAAGATCGTTCTTTGTTTAAAGGTTGCGGGAAATTTTGATGGTGGCCAGTGCAAATATTAAAACACCAACAATGAGTGTTCCTGTGTTCAATACCAAGAAAGCTCTCAAGAAGGTGAAACAACTTAAGAAACAGCTCACAAGAGTGTGCTTAGCTGAGGTGAGCCTCCTGTTCAGTGTATCCTTTGGGAGTCAGCAAAACAAAATTCCCTGTTTGAGCTTATCAGTTGGTCTGGTTTTGTAGCAGTTTCCATTTCTGAAGGCTCATCTGTGGTTGCAAGATTCAGAGGTGAAAAGAAAGGACCCTCTCATACTGAACCTCTAATACTTGCTGGGAAGTGGAGCATTGAAAGGGATTGCAGTTACTGGGCTGTATGGAACTTAAATCCAGTTTAACCTGTAGAGCATTGTTAGGCTGCAAACTACAGAACGTAAAAGAAGGGTAATAATTCAGACACAGCAGCAGTATAATGGCTGGAAGGGTTTATGTTTGCTGCCATAGCCTTGGTTGGGTTTTTCTCAAGTTCATTTTTGTCAGTCTCTAGAATTGGAGGAGTTTTTGTCTTTGAGACAGGCTAATCTGGTGTGACTTGCATACTGGAGACCTTTCTGTTTGTCCCCCACTCCTTCCTAGTCTCCTACAAGTGGCTGTGCTCAACAGAAGCAGAGTGTGTGGCTCTGTGGAGACTTGATGTACCGAAGGCTGATGTATTCTGTGCTCTCTCTCTTCCTAAGAGTGCAGTCTTTCTTGTGCTCTCCTGCATGCCCTAGCCTCTTCTGTCTTAATCTTTCAAGTTGAAAGCAGCAAGGATAGAGTTAAGACTCGGCATTGTGCTGAAATATGGTCATGCACAATGAGCACGGGTCAGTAGAATGAAGCTGTTGGCCCACTAAGAAGTGTTAGTCTCTTGTGAAGGAGTCATGTGGGAGGTAAGGCTGTTCTCCCGGTATTCTCTTAAGTTAATTGTTGGGAGGAGTTTAAGCCAAAAGGAGTGCAACAGGGTAGAGTCCTTTTGCCCAGGAGCTGCCACAGAGCCTCCAGAAAAGTTTGCTAGTTAGCCTTATATAATTCTGGTCTCCTGTGGAAAGCATTGGAATTGCAGGAAATAATGAAATGTCTTCATTAAAGAAGGAATGTTACTACCTGGGGCTTTTGTAGGTCTTGCAGAAAGTTGAGGTAGAGGAATCCCTGCATGTGACATGCGAGCAGAATAAGCATCACCTCTACAAAATCAAATTCCATTTCTTGCCCCATGAATATTACCGAGAAGAGAAGTGTGTGAAGCCCAGGGACATCTTGCACTTCATGGAAACAAGGTGAGTTTGCTTTCAGATACTTTTAATATTTGCTCTTATTTTGCCTTTCCATGGGCTCCAGGGGTCACTGTATGTTGTTTATTACTGCTGCTATGTCTTCCAGAGCAACAGCTTCCTGCAGATGTGCTTGCAGAAGCATCTGCACAGTTACCTGTTATGTCAAATAAAACTGTGGATCTGTGGTGTGGTGACAATGCAGAATTGTAGCAAGGCAGATCTTTCACATGTTTCTGATACACTCTGAGAAGAGCCGTATAAGCAACACATCATACCTTATATTTGGATGCTTAAACATTTATTACCAGCAAAAATGTTGGAATACTGGAGTTAGCACTTTGTGTTCTCATTGAACAGAACTAAACCTTAATTTTTTTATTCTTTTTTAAAAATAAATAAATCAGAAAAGGCTGGCTTTTTTTTCCCCCTTTCTTTTTTTCCCCTGCTTCCTTCGCCATGTCTGGCCAAATTTGCGTATTTAAAAGTAGAACATTTAATGATAAATGTCTGTTGGAAGCTATTTTTGTTTTGCAAAAAGCCTTCATTGATTTCTTCCTCCTTCAGGCCACGTGAGTTCAAGCTGGGTTATTTTATTTAATAATTACATGTGTGCTTGTTGATTTAAAAAAGAAAAAAAAGTCCAGTAGTACGCCATCTCTTCTCAAGGTCAATTTGATGTGTAGATTTTAAGTCCAGATGAGTTTATCATTTTAAGCTTTGGATGTATGGCTACATCTGTGATTGTAAGAGAGCTGATACCAACCTTTTGATTTCTAAAGGGATGGGAAAGGGACAAGAAGAAGAATTATTTGTCTTATCCTGGAAGTACTTTTGTATCCACCAGTGAATATTCTTGTCATGAGTTGGATGGCTTCTTAAACAAATTAGTTTTCTGACAACTTGAAACTGACTGCGGTACTGCTGAGCTTTGACATTGTGGGTTGCTGTTTCTTTCAGGTTCTTCAAAATTTTTCTGGAAGCAATTAAAAGGAAGAGTGCAAAGATGGCATCTTTTACTGAAGTCAGCACCCGGAGGACAACTCGGAAAGATATAGATGCTGACCAAGACAAGGTACAGAAAAACATTACCTGAAAAATGCCTCGCTCGCTTTAACTGGTTTTGAGAACCACAGTATGGAAAAAGCAATAGCATGTTTCCATGTGAACATGAAATGTGTGAATACTAAATTACTTGTTAAATTTTTTCTTTATGCATAAACTGTCTTCGTAGTCTCATAAAATTAACAAGGAAATTAATTTACTTAAGATTGTACTCTGAAAACACTTGTTTATTTCAGTTTCAGGGAGATAAAAGCATATTACTCTCTGTTTACTCCCAGATCAATGTCCTGTTGTAGCAGTGGTTGTCCAAACTTCAGGGAGGATGCTTTTTTCATTGAAAAGCTTTTGCATGTTCCTGCTGTCACTCCTCTTTCATCAAGAACTGTCATATAAGCAGGCTGATAGCTTATCTTTCTTGTAGATGTTCATCTTGTTTAATGTTAAAGTTATTTCTTCATAGTAGTGGGCTTATAGAAATTAATTGGTCCTGAAAGTTAGAACATTGGACAAGGAATTGTTGAATTCCAAATGCTTGGCTAAAGCTTTTTGATGCAGTTGATGCTTCCTAGCAGTCAGCTAGATTATCTGGTCTGTTATGGATTTCTAGACACAGAATAATCAGGAAGCTCCAGAAGAGGAAGAAGAGAACATTGTTGACGCAGAAGCTGATGAAGGGGATGGCGATGCTACAGAAGCAAAACGGAAGAAGAACCAGGAAGAAGAGGTAATGATTTTATAGGTGCTCAGCACTGCACTTCTAATTCCCAATTTCCTGTGCCTTGGTTTGAGTTGGGAAGGAAAGCTTGCATTGAAACAAGATGCTGAAACAAGGCAAAACCCACTTGAAAGGAGATAGGAGGGTCTCTGCTTTGTACTGATCAGTTTTGATTTGGATGGGGGGAAAACCATATCAGAAGATGTTGGCTGAGACTTGTGATCACCTTGGTCATCATAGGTGAGCGGGGTCACTGCTGTCCTTTTAAAAGTAATACAGAGCCATGCAAGTTAGAGATGGAAGAGAGCTGCATTTTTCCAAAGCCTTGTTGTTCAGGCATTGAGTAGATGTGTCTGGCAGTCAGACTGTCCCTGCTGCAGTTCACCTTAACTTTACCTCTTGCTAATTTCATGCCATTAGTTGTTTTTAAACCTTTAGTGTGGTTCTTAATAAACATTCTCTATGTTCAATACTTTCTAATCGCTGCTTAAAAGAAGGATTGCTGTCATTTCAGCAAGAGGGTAGAGTAATTGAAAATCCTGAGGGAATCCCATCATCAGAGTTGGATTATGGGAAGAGCCTTTTTCAGGGGGAGAAAAACAAATTCTGCTACATACCCAATAACCTGTAGCATCCCGGTCTGTATTGAGGAATAATGGCAAGATTATAAAGAAACGGAGACTGAACTGAATCTGTTGCATTATTTTCTTTACAACAGAATTGCATTTTTGTTGTGTCATGGGCGAGATATTTGGAACTCAGCTGTCAAGAACATTAATAATTAAAAGTATTCATGGTGTGCTTTGTTTCCGTACATGTTCTGGCTCAGGTAAATGTAACATTATTTATTTGCAGGTTGATTATGAGAGTGAAGAAGAGAATGGGGAAGAAAATGATGAGCATCTAGAAGATGAAGACACTGAATCGGAAAAAGAACAGTCTCCTCATGCTGATGAAGATCAGAATGGAGCAGATGGTGATGAATCTCAGCATCTTTCCTTTACGTCTCAGACTAAAAAAGAGAAAAAGCAATTACGTCAGTCAGCAGAGTTGCGAGTAAACGCTGTTCTGGACAGCCACCCATCAATAAAGGATTATACATTCGACACCAATAATGAACTTTGGTGTGAGGTAAGATGATGGTGCCTGGAAATATCTGCACACGGCTGCACAGTGGATCTTTGTAGTGCAGCACTGCACATAAAAAATGGATCTTTTCAGTGCAGTGCTGCTGTTTTGTCTCAGGAATCCTGTATTAATACAGAAGAGTGGCAGTACAAATGTACTTCTTGACAAAATTTTTAGTAACGTCTAACTTTCAGAATGCCTGATGAAACTTCCTTTTAAAAGTAGGTACTTGACAGGTTTATTGTGTTTTAATCTTTAAATACATGATACACCACTGTGTAGCTCTTCATGAATAAAAGTGATGGCTGGACTGGTGAAAAAACAAAACAAAAACTCCAGTAAATACACACACATATGCTACCCCCAAAAAATCCCAAGTTCGGGGATCTTGAAAACAATGTTAATGAATGATCCTGGGGTGGAGTGTTCGTATTAGCATCATTCAGGTGTAATTTTAGTCAGGCAAATGATCCTGGGGTGGAGTGTTCATATTAGCATCATTCAGGTGTAATTTTAGTCAGACATTTCTGTTCTAGACACACAACTAGGGTGTTGTGCATCCAGACAATTCCAGTTGTGTGTATTTTGCCTAAAAAGAAGTAGGATTGAGCCTAATGTTCAAGCTTCCTTACAGAACAACACTGCATTGTGTTTTTTTCCTCAGGTTTCATTGGCACTTCCGTTGATGAAGGTGTACTTTGATCTCTCCTCTTTGCTTGTGTCTCTCACACGAAGCACAGTTATCCATGAAGTGAAGGGGATCACACGATGCTTGCTGAATGAAAGTACCAATAAGCAAGGAGAGAAGGAATTTGTTCTGCATACTGAAGGGATAAACCTTGTGGAGATGTTCAGATATTCTGATGTATGTAATCTATTTATAATACTGAACTTGAATGATCTTTTGTGCTATAGGGAGAGATGGTGGATGGTGGATGCTATTTAAATTTAACAGGGGTGATGTGTAGCCTTTTCAGCTCATAAACTCTCTTCCTCCTATTTTTTACCCCCAGATGTGTTCAGAGCTTAGCAGAGTCTTTTCTCAAGGGCAGCTTGCAAATCAGTTTTTGTGCAGCAGCCCAGTGTCTTAATGACAGATAATTTCACACCATGCTTCTGACTGTCTCTCTAAATGTTACTTGTGGGAGTTCTTCCATCTAAATGAATTACAGTACTTGGAGATTAATAGTTCTGTTATGCCATCTAGCCCATAACTCCACAAGCACAGGATTGTTTTAAGCTACATCTTCTCTAATGCTTTTACTGAAAGTTCTGGCTAGCTGAGACAGACTGGACATTGCATTGTGTTGTTTGGAAGACTTTAACATGTTCCTCTGCTGCATGGGGTGGTTTGTTAGTTTGCTGCTTCTAATTCTAGATCATTTTCTCCTCCGGTGAGTTTTGATTCCAGTACTGTTACTCACGTATATAATGCTGTGATCAGTAGCTTAAACATAAATCCCCAGAATCGTTTTTGTCTGTACTTGACTGAGCTGCTGCCTAGTTGTTCTGTAACTGTTGGTGCTGCTTAAGCTAATGAAAAACAGAGAAAAAAGATATCTTAACTTAGCTTGATTTACTTGGAAATACCTCTAGAGTAACTACTGTCCTAACTTGGTTTCTTTGCTTTCAGATTTTGGACCTGAACAGACTTTATTCCAATGATATTCATGCCATGGCTAAGAATTATGGAATTGAGACTGCCCTGAGGGTGATAATAAAGGAAATAAAAGATGTATTTGCTGTATATGGTAAGATTTCTTCACATGTTTAAAGATAGTCTTTGTTAACATTAAGATGGGAAAACCCAGCCACAGTGCTTACAAAGTCATGGTTTTGCATGATCTTTTAATTTATGTGTATATTTTTCAGTTGCAGCTTTTCATCGTTTTAATCATTACAGTGCTTTCTATGAAGACTTCATTAGTTAGTTGTTAGTTTCCATTTAATCAGTAGAAAATTCACTAGACAAGGTTGAATTTATCCCCCCTTCACAGAGCTCTTCTATTCTGGTATATTTATTTTTTGCAAGCTGGAAGGTTCAGACAAATTAACTACTGATGTCAGAGGAAGGTAACCGTTAGACTTGTATAGTGGCCCTGAGAATAGGATTGATCTTGCCTTACTCTGGCTTTTTAATGATGGGAGTCTAGGCTCCCTTTGTAGTTGTATTTTATATCTTTCCTAAAATAGCTATGCTGGCTGCATTGTCTGAATGTTCTCCCCATGTAGGTTATTCAGAGTCCAGACAACTAACTTAAGGAAGATGCCTGACTTCACAGGCTGCTAAAGTTAGGCATGTTGAATTTGCCTTAAGTGAGCTAAGTCTTGCTATGAATTAAACTATTGAGAAGAGGGAAGATTAACACAGTGGGAATTTTAGCAACCAGTTATGTGAAATAGATTTGCCAGTTGGCAGCCCAGAATGGTCTGCCCTTCCAGTTGTTCAAGAACTGCTAGGTAAATGTGGACAGAGCTGTCAGTGATCCCCCATTACACTGACTTCACAAGCATTGTTTAAAAATATGTGCTGTTTCTTTCTAGCCTAAACGGGGTTTTCTGTGGATGCCTAGTATTTTCTCTGCAAGATATCAGAACCTTTCTGACTCCAGTGCCTAGTTAGGGCAGGCCACCAGGAGAGGGGCTAGAGCTCTGTCCCACCACAAATGGATGGATGTGTAATCTGCTTCTGCATAAACAAAGATGACGCATACCTTAACTGATTTTATGTAGAAAAACTGCTGCCTTACAGCATTCCTGACAATTTAGTTTCCCTGGAAAGATACTGTTTTATGTTATAGTGAGGTCTGCCTCTTGGATATTCGAGGCTTAGCAGTTAAGGCAGCTATGCACAAAGAGGTACAGCTGCCAGATGAATATTAATAGAGATGTTCTCCATGTTGATTAGATTCAAGGAGTTTAATTTAGACCTGATTTATTAAAACAAACCCAAAAACCCTTAGCCCTTGAATGCTCTGATTATTTCTCTTTCTTGTATTCTTAGGAATTGTGGTAGACCCTCGGCACCTTTCACTTGTGGCAGATTACATGTGTTTTGAAGGATTTTATAAACCACTAAATCGTTTTGGAATTCAGTCCAACTCCTCCCCTCTGCAACAGATGACATTTGAAACCAGCTACAAGTTCTTGAAGGAAGCAACAATGATGGGTAAATGGTTTAGTTCAAAATATATTGCTGCAGCATTTCACATATGCTTTGTTTTCATCGTAACTTTCCACTATTTTGAGTAATGCATAATTGCATTAGAAAAAATGCCAGAGGCAAAAATTTTAATTAAGCCCTTGTCTAGGAAAATTTTCCAGGTGTTTTTAATAAAATTCTGTCAGCTTAAATGAAGTCAGTGCCAGCATGTAATTTGTGGGGTCTGTGACTCCTTTCTTAAAGGATTAGATAGGCACTTTTATAACAAACCTTAAGATTGTTGAGATTTTTATAGCAAAGCTTTATAACAGACTACTAAAATTTGCCTTTTTCTGTCTCTGCTGTTAAAATTGTCATCTCTGCTTTGTTTTCCTGGCTTTGTTACAACTTCCATGTTTTCATCTCTTAACGTTGCTATTCAGCATTTTATTGTGAGAAGAGTCCTCCTGGCTGTTACTTTGATTCTGTTTTTCTGCTGCTTTGTAGCACTTTACTTTTTTTTCCTCAAACACAGACAAAAGGCCAGACTAATTTATCTAATGGTGGGTTGAGAGGCCCAAGAGTATCTTCTCTGCCCCCTCACTGCTGCTTTAGAAAGTGTAGAGATCACATGGCTGCATGGATCATTTAGGACATTTGAAATGGCACTAGCCATTTACATCTCTTATCAAAACAATTATCAGTTCTATGAAAAAAACCTTAGGCTTTAAGTCTGTCATTAGACAGTTTGCATGATCTCATGCTTTGGATACTAATTACATTGCCCTTTTGCAAACAGTCTTGGTTTCTGTCACTTGCCAGTTAGATGCTCTCTTTCTTGGATGCTACTGTGCTGCTGCTTTGCTACCTACTACAAATGGGAAAAGCTCTCAACACAGTCTCTTCAGCTAGGGTCTTAAATGGTCTTCACAGATGTCAGAGATACTTTTATCACTGAATTCCTATTTGTTAATGCTGTCTTACACCTTTTCTGGGAAGGTAATTTGGTTTTTAATAAACAGTATTAGTTACAGTTGACTTAGATTAATCTGAAACTTTGAAAGAAAAAGGTAAATACGGGATGAAATTGAATAGAAGAGTGTTTCTTGCACAGTTGCGCTATCTCTCTGTATTTATGTTATAACACATGCTGACTTAGAAGTAAGATAAAGTTTTTTCCAAGTGAAATGTAAATATATTTGTGGATAATATTATGAATAAAGACATGAAGTCTATACTGGCAGAACATGGAGAATTGGCAGGAAAGCTACGCTGATTACACGAGTGGAGGGAGTTCCTGATTTCACCACAATGGAAATCAAAGTTATAATATGGATTGCAGCAGTCTGGATCTAACTTGCTTTAATGTAACTGGTAACTTTACTGTTCAGTTGAAGAGATACTGCAGGGCTGCCTGCTTATGGCCCTGATCGATAAGAAGGAAAAAAGATGACTTGTGATTGTTGTGCTCTTCAGCTGACACACATTTAGGAGCAGCTTTTTAATTATTTAGTGGTAGCTTACAGAGCAGGAAGCACATGCCGTACACTGTGCTATGGTGTAACTCCTCCCCCCACCCTTTGTATGAGAGAGAGCTCCGTGCATTTTGCTCAGTAAAGGTGACCTAAACTTGTCAAAAGTTTAACAATTTTATTTCCAATCTTCCAACTGCTCTAATGACAGAATTCCAGCTTGCTGTAGTTAGGATGAATGAAAACCAGCCTCAATGCTTATAAAAACAGTGAAAGCAAAACAGTTCTAGCCAGACATGTCATCTGGAGAGCTTCCAAATTTCTGTGACACTATTTCGCTACAGTGAGTAACCACAAAATCAAAGGAATTCATGGAATGTCTCTCCAGTGAAAAGTTCTCTTCATATCTAGCCAGAAGGATTTAAAATTCACATCAAAAGGATTCACTCTTAACAAAGAAAAAAGGCAGCGATGAAAAGGGAATCTTTCTGGTTTTGCCTCACATGTATTTTTTAGCGATTTAATCAGCAAAATGTGTTCGCCTGGAAGGTTCAGTCAGTGTTCTCTTAGAATTCGAATGTGTTGTCTTTTCATTCTGAATAGGGAGAGTTTAGGAATGTGTGCCCTAATTCTTTGCTTGGACAAAAAGATAGGGATGAGATAATAGTTGCCCGAAGAGTTTTGGACTCCTGCTCTCAGAAATACCAATTCAATCTGAACAGTAGGTGGCAGTGCCCTTCTGAAACTGGGGGTGTGGGGGTGCGTGCTGAACCAGGTGACTTGTTGCGAGTAAACCACAATGCTTTCTTTTCAGCACTGACCTTTGAGAAACCTTTGGAAACATCCTAATATAATTTCATTTGAATTTGTTACAGGTGCCCGTGATGAACTGCGATCCCCTTCTGCATGCCTAGTGGTTGGAAAAGTTGTTAAAGGAGGGACTGGGTTGTTTGACCTCAAGCAGCCCCTTACATAGTGTTTCGGTTATAACTTAAGGATTCTGACTGAAATGTTCATCACAAGAGATATGTATGCTCTCTACAGCTATGTAAGAAGGGCACATACTGTGTCCCCACTCATATTCCCTGTGTCAATAGGTTCATTAATCTGGATACCTGATGAGCTTGATCTATTTAATGAGAATACCTGCAACTATAGGAGTTATCCTTTGATCCAAAGAAACATTTATTTGCTTTCATTAACGTAAAAAATGAGATTATTGGTTTACATAGAAAAGAATAAAATGAAGGAGACTGGGTCTCAAACAGGCTGTGTAACACCTGTGACACAGGAGTCAAAGCAGAATCTGTTTATGCTGTCTACTTTTTGTAGGGCAGAATCCTATCTCGGTGGGTGGTGCCAGTTGCCACACGGTTGTTACATGACAAATTTCCGGTACTTCAAATAGCATTCAGAAGTCACAGGTGTAGCTGGGCAGCGCTCTACTGAAGCTTTACCATCATATTGAAGTGTCTGTGCTTGAGGCGTATCCTCTACTTTTGCCGTACTTGCAGGCTCTGCCATGACTTTTTTAAGCTTTAGAGGATGCATTTTCCTATTCTGCTACTTCATTTTTTAAGAATTAAAGTCTATGACGTAATTGTTAAATTTATTAGCTAAAGATGGGAATTCAGAGGTTTCGTGGTTTCTACAGGCATTTTCCAATGCCTACTGTTACAACTTCTTTGTATGGAACAGATCTCCACACAGTGAGAAACATGCCAGTTGATAAAGATTTACTCCTTAAATGGCAACATGAGCTGCTGTAACAACTATGCAGAAGACTCCTGTAAGAATTACTGAAAGTTTTAAAACTATTTTTGCTTAAATATTCTGTAACATAAGAGGATGTTTAATAAAGGATGTTGTAAAGAAATACTCTGAATGCCCTGTGATGTAGCTGCATCACTGACGGAATTTTGTCACGTAGCCAACAGCCATCACTTTGACTCCAATGGCTGTTAAAAATTGTGTAGCTGACAGCTGTTAGCCACTCTCCAGAAGTCAGATTTTCTTGTTTATATATGTGATTTTAATCAGAATGCAATGCACACAAGTAGTTTAAATTCTTTGGAGTTTGCTCACTACCATCTAGGCAAGTTTTCTAACAGGTACCACTGAGAGTGAATGGGGTTGAAATCTCTGAGCTAGTGGAAAAGTACCAGAGTTCACTTAGGCAGCAGAGGAGCTCCTGCTTCCAGTGGAGCTGTGCTAAAGGTGATCAGATCAGATAGTGGGAGATGTCAACTTGGGATTGTGAAAGAGCCTCTGTGGAATGTCTTGATGGACTCCATTCTGCCTCAGCCCCTTAAAACTGTGTCAAATGTACTGCAGATTGCACTGAAGCTTAACAAATGCATTAGCTCGGTAGGCCTCCAGTTTCACTTTGCAGATCTTCAGAAAAGATTTCCTTGTGTCTTTCTCCAATCTTAGCACCTGTTACGCATTTCTCAAAAACATGTCATTCTGCAAACAGCTGGGACAGAATTAGTTGGATACATTTTGCAAATGGTTGGATGGGAAAGAACAAATGTAGTAGCAAAAAGACTTTTGATTTCAGACTGCAGTCTATAGTGTTACAGACCATTTGCTAAGAAAGATCTCCAAGAGGTATTCACAGTCCTGCAGTGAAGAGCATTTATGCTGTATTTTCTATCTGGAGATGCGGCATCCTTTAGTTCTTTAAAGAGTTTGACCTAAATAACTCATTTATCCCAGTGTTCGTATCACTTCTCTTATGAAGCTGAAGAGGTCACTGTGATTGTGTCATGGTAATGAATTATCCTTGGAGTTACGGAGCCATGACATACAAGAAAATTTACTAGTCTTGTATTTTGGCATAATACATCCACACACATATTCTGTGTATTTGAAATGTGTGTATGTGAAATTATGCTGGGCGACAACTGAGAAGAGGTCGTGTCTCCTGAGAACCTGATGCAACTTGATATCCTTTTCTAGTCAGTACCTTGCTTTTTCTGTTGCCGTCTGAAGCTCCTGAGGCCAGTGTTGCTGTGGCAGTCCCTCTGGTAGGCTTACATAGAATCATTTAGGTTGGAAAAGGCCTTTAAGATCATCTCTTCGGTGGTGAGAAGTAGTCCTGTGTGGTGGTGGGGCAGCAGTCAGCCAACATGCTTTAGGGAGCAAGTGGTGCAGATGCTAAATGGGCAGGGCAGCAAAGCAGCTATAAATAGCACATAGTTTTGTTTTGAAAAGATGTACTGAGGTGTCTGTCCTTTGCTTTACAACATGTTGTGTGTCCAGTTGCTGTTTCCTGCTCCCTGCAGAATTGGTTGTGCAGGAAATGATGCTGAA
Organism: Falco biarmicus; assembly: GCF_023638135.1. Classification (NCBI taxonomy): domain Eukaryota; kingdom Metazoa; phylum Chordata; class Aves; order Falconiformes; family Falconidae; genus Falco; species Falco biarmicus. The sequence goes on along the minus strand of NC_079288.1, from coordinate 82,822,649 downwards.
TTCAGTAGTAGGTTAGTCAGTTGCGCACCCAGGTTATCTAATACTGATGACCTTTAAACAGAGCTGCTGAAAAATGTGCTCTGGCTGTGGCAGGATGAGCCAACCTCCCCTTTCAGTTTTGAGTTGCCTGTCAAATTTAGGCACAGGCCAGGATCTGAAAAACTGTTCTGATCTGTACTGAAAGAACTGCAGGTGTAGGAAAGCCCATAACATTACAGTTTAGAACTTGCCTAACATCTGCTTAGGAAAACAAAGTAGGTGGCTGTTCATGGACAAAAGCGGTAGGGGAGGGAGTGTGGCAGGACCTTAGATGAGTCTGTGCCTCCAAGGCTGGAGACCAGTACTCTTTTGGCATATAAATGGGCTTAGTTTATATTCTGAAAGAGAGGCAGCTGTGGTAGCAGTTACTCTTAATCCATAGCATGAGCCGGCTGAGATGGGAGGAGTTTCAGTTTGCTTAAAATTCACATGTGTGCAGAAAATGAAGGTGGAAGAAATGTCCCGCTTCCTGTGGTCAGAAACCTGTTTCTCTTCATGCAACATGTAGGTCTGTGCAGCCAGATCTTTTATGTTTTAAAGTTTGTTTCTTGCTCAGTGCACCGATGGCTGTCGCTGTACAGTACTTTTTGAGGAAGTATGAGCTACCTACCGCCAAACAGTCTGGGAGAAGGCTGCAGTAACGGTGGGGCTCTTGCTGCTTTGTAATTATGTAAACCAGACAAATGGAGTCAGCTTTGACCTAAAGGACCCCAAAGATGTGATTTCATGGAGAGGAAGAAATGTGATCAAAAGGCCAGAAGAATGGGCTAGAAAACCCCTTTGGAGTGTGAGAATGGAGCTGGGACTTCCTTTTTCTTTTTTTCTCCAAGTAACTATTACTGCTCTGGATCGGAAGTCAGTGTGATGTTTTGCCACTGAGGAAACCTCCTGATTCTCTCTGGTGGCAGACCAAGCTCGGCTAATAAGAAGTGGTGAAGAAATACGTCAGGTGGCACCAAGAACGCTTCATGCTATTTTTGACTGTTTTCTGCAGGATCACTTTGAATACACGGTATTTACAAGTCTTTCTTCAAATATTTTTGACGTTACTTTCACAATTATCAGATGTAATGCAAAACTAATACTGAACAGTCAAATCTTGTGGTGATTTCCTCTAGTCTGCGTATGTATGCTGCATTTTCATTTATAGGTGATTTAGAAGTCAGATGCTGGCACTGGCTGCGCTTTTAATGCTTCTTCCCTGGAAACCATTCCTTCTCTTAACTATCTGCTGCACTGTAGGGTGCCAAGATGGGAGGGGAATGAGAAGAAAAGGTGGCTTGCTTTCTATGTGTTATCTCCGTTAATGATTGCAAATGATCTGTCTGGAAAGCTAAACCTTGACTAAGTGTGCACTTCAGGAACGGGCTGGTTAGTATATGCCAATATGAAAGCTGGGGGAAGAGGCTTTTTTAAAGCTGTAATAGAATATTTAAGAGTTACTCAGCCAGGAAGGGAAGCAGTGATCCTTGTCTTCTGGTCCCATGTGCTTCGGCAAGCAGGGCCTATATTGTGGGTTTTATCCTGCTCATACAGCATGAAGCACCCACTTGCTGATCTAGATTTGTTACTTGTAAGATGGGGATAACAAATCTTTTCAGTGTGTTGGTAACAGTGAATCATCTTGTGTTTTCACAGCAGCTGGAAAGTGAGCTATGTTCAAGCTTAGTAAATCGTAATAGAAGGCATGCTCTTGTCAGTAGATGTTAACCCCAACTTACTTGGGCAATGAGAATGGATACAAAGAGGAATTCGTGCTGGTTTAGTCTCAAAAGCAAGCTAAATATTAGAGGCAGGGAGCAGAAAAATTTGTTTTGCCAGATGGTTGGTTCCCATGTTGTTACGCTGGTGTAGGTCAGTACCCAAGCAGCGGCAGCAACACAGCCTGAAGAGACCTTTAATCATTCAGAGCTTTTCTGGACAAACCACTTGAAGCTTGCCAGTAAGTACTGAAATCTGGAAGCTACCTCAACTGCTGAGGAGTGTGGCAGGTACGAGGGCATGTGACACCTCAAGGACACTTCACACAAAGTCAGATTTTGGTGACCACGCTATGCTCCCACATATGGCTGGCAGCAGGCAGATCAAGCCAAAGCAAAAACCTTTCTCTGGGATTAGGTCAGACAGGAGAACTTGTGAACGTTGCCTGTAAAGGTTGAGATCCAAAAAGTGTTTGGAAAGTTTTGGTGCTGAACGTGGCAGTCTTGATATTTGGGGTGCATGTGAAGGCCGGGGTCTGTGGGTGTGAAGATGGCTGCTGTGCAGTGGGTGAGAATGGGATCTACCTTGCACAGTTTGTGGGCTTGAAAGCTACCGAAGCCAGAAGGGAACAGTGGAAATGTGCTTCAGTCCCTGCTTTTCCTTCCTGTCTATGTAGCGTGCTAAGCAGCACAGAAGATGCTTCACCTGAAGACCCCCAAGTTTTCTTTTGTAGATAAGTGTGTAATAATAATACAACTGTAGACAAGGTGAACCATGTTTGGTTGTGCCCATAAGCCCAATGTTGAGGGCAGGCACTGAGGACATAGGAGACCTGCTTTGGGCTCTCTGCAGTGCCCCGAGGAGCATCACACCAACTTTCTGAGTGCCCTAACCACCAGCTCAAGACAGGGAAGCTTCAGTTTTCCTATTCTGAAACTCCTTGCTGCTGCTGGAAGTGATGTGCTGTTCATAGGGATAAAGGAAGGAAGAGGTCAGCTTCATTCCTGAGGAAGGGAGGAGAAACTAGGGCTTTCTTGGAAGACCAGAGAAACCTTTCCTGGTGTTTGTGCAGCTTCATCCAGGAGGGTGAAGAGAAATCCTGCCTCAAAACAGGACTTTTTTTTATCCTTTTGCAACTGTGTCTTCTTCAGGATTTAAGGTATTTTCCTGTGATGTGAAAGATAGGGGTTGTAAGTCCCTTAGGCAAAAGAGGGTTATGAAGCCCTGTGCTATGCGTGAGCACTGTGACGCCCAGGTGAGGCAACCACCCAGCTCCTTCAGCATCTCTTTTATAGTTTCTGATTTGCCCTGCAGTGTGGTATAGGTTTGGTGAGGGAGGATGCTCCTGGCAGGAGGCGCACAGTGGCGGTGCAACGCTCAAGCCTGGGTGCTTGGCTGGAGGTGTACAGGGGTATAATGGGATGCTCAGAGTGCTGCGGGGTGAGAAACCAAGGTACGTATAGAGTTCTGCTGGCTGCAGGGTCAAGGGGCAGCAAAGCAGCGGTTTTCAGGAAGGCAAGGTTGATCTAGGGAGTCATCATCAGTGCGTCCTCCACAGGGGCCTCTGCCACTGAGCTGAGTGAGCTGTCTGCCAAAGCCAGCCTGACAGCCTGTTCCTGCTCCTGTTTCAGCGGGTGCTGTAGAGCCAGGATTAAGCAAGCTGCTCATTAATGATGTTTTACAGTTTTCTGGCTTAGATCCCTTGAAAGAGCTGACTGTTCAAATTGCCCTGGAAACGTTTAGGTCTGATCACAGAGCTGGAGAGGATGTAGAGCCGTTCCCGTTTTCCTGGGTGCATCATGCTCTGCCAGCTTCCGGAAGATAAATGATCCCCCTTGGCAGGGCTGCCTTGAATCTGATGGGGCTGCATCTTGGTCTGTAGTAACACTGCTGCCCTTGTTTGGGTTTTGGAGCCTTGCCTAGCACTACAGAGAATAATGAGTGATCAAGAAGTAAGTGGAACATTAATGCAAACTGCAATAAATACAGAGATGCATTATTAATGGAACATTAAAACTGAAAGGGCAAGTAGAGCAAATTGCATGCAGACTGTACAACAGCTCTGCAGAAAAATCCCAGGGCAGTACCTTGGGAAAAAATCGATGCTCTGTAAAACACTTCAATGCAGGATTCTTCTGCTTTCCATTATACTGTATTTCCTCTGCCTGGGAGCCTGGATTATTTCTGGCAGATGCAGAATTTGAGATGTGTGTTAGACCCAATAGCCTCGTGAATGTAAATAATGCTACAAATCAGGGCAGTGCCCTCAGCCTCCCACAGGAATCAGTTGTGACTTAATGGATCTTCTTTAATTTTGGATAAAGCTACAGAAGTGAATTTTTATGAGAGTGGAAAGGCAGCAGAGTGTGAATTCCTGCTCTTGCCAAGCCCAGGCTGGCCAGAAGTTTGAGGCCGGACCTAGACAGGTGCTAAATGAGGGGCAGCTGCAGGGAGTGCCAGTTTCATCCCCTCTTTGCACAAACAGCTTTGGGGACAACATTATGTAATTTTACAGTAACTGAAGCTCAGACAGCAGCTCTCATGCTTTGTCTCATGTTTTGGGGCTGGGCCAGGGCTCTGAGCAGGAGAGTGTTGTTGAAATAGCTCTTTTAGGGTGCTGATGCAGCTGGTCCTCCACCCACCAGGCTGCAGAGCTGCTCAGTTATCTCTGGTACAGCCAGGTCACTACGAGCTCATCTTCCTTCATTGGAGATGGAGCTAATGCCTATGCATGTGCCCAACTTGACAGGCCAGCAGCAACTGGGTGTCACAAAGCACGTAGTGGGAGCATGGACAGGATCTAGCCCTTTTACCTTAACCCATGACCCAAATGTTTGCCACTGAGTGGCTGCAGGTCTCTCTGTTGGCCCCTTGAAGCCAAGTCCTTCCCAGACAGTGCTTTTTCAGGCTCTCAGCTTTAGACTTCGCTTACAGAGGTTTTGTAGGTGTTACTTTGGCTTGGACAAACAGCTCTTGCAGTGGAAGCTGTAGCAAAGCCAGACCTAGCTGTGTCCAGTGTAACTGCATTCCCCTGCTGTGTCCCCATCCCTGGCATGCCAGTTTTGTGAGAGCCTCCCCCTTGCTCCGTGCTGGTCATCCTTTCCAAAAGACCATGATGGGGTTGCCACTTGTCCTCCCCATGTTTAATGTTGTCTTTCCCAAGTTGCTGGTGGGGCTGTTGCTACAGGGAGGGGGAGTGTAAAGCCAGGCTGGGGTTCATCCTTTGCAGCTAAATCCCGACATTACAGCCCAGGGGCTATGCTGCAGGGATCCGTGTTTCTCAGGGCCTCTCTGACCGTGAATTTAAGTCATCAGCTAGGGCTTCGTTCCACGCAGTCCTACAAAGCCATGTGAGGCAAACATTTTCTCCTGGGATTTGTGGTTATTTTTTAAAGGAAATGTTTAAAATAAGATTGAATTTTCTTCCTGGAGATGCAGAGTTAGTCCAGGGAAGCAAAGCTTTCTTTGCCACAGTGAAAGGAGTATGCAATAGGACTTGGACTTCTGGGTACTGCATCGTCTATGCAAGAAAAACTGATGGTTTTATGGATGAGAAAGTGGAAATGTCAACACAGGGAACACATGCATCCTGAAAAGTTGGTTTGACTTTGGCTTGTCACCTCACTGGATCACCATAAAACCCCCAAAGAAACAGAGGAGCATGGTAGTTCAAGAGAGAGGAGTTCTCCTGTTATGACATTTTGCTTGCAGTCAAGCGAAAGATTGCATCTGAGTGTCTGCTTAGGGGAGCTACTTAAGATATCCACAATTCTTGAAGTGATTTTAGATGTGAAAAGGTTTTTGCCAGAATAAAATAAACCAGCCAGTTTTCAACATCTGCAGTTCTTTCTGTTTGTTTGGGTTTTTTTTTTTTTGTCCTAAAATTACTTTGTAAATCCTCCTTAAATTAGTGAGGGAGTTTTGTGGATAAGAATGGATTTATTCACTGCCTGATAAAACATTTGAAAAACATCCATCTACAGTTAAATAAGGAAAACTTGTGATGGGTGTAAGCTCCTAGGGCTGAAGTCACTGAAAAATACAACTTGCCTTTTCTTGGAACTGAGTCCCTCCTGGCAAATTAACACAAAACATTTTTGTCAAGACCAGTCAGAAATCTCATGCTAGAACTAAGCACTCACCCAAGGCACCTGCCTCTTGCTAGTGCCTCATTTGAACCATCACCTCTGTATTTATTCAGGGACCATCATGGATGAGCAAGGGTTTGCGGAACATGGAGATGTGGAAAGTGCTCTTGGTGCATCTTTTCCTTCCCAGACTTGGAAGCATCATCTGAGAACTACTGTATCTTACATGTACCTGACAAACACAAAGCACCAGCTTTACAGTATGTCTCTGGTTTCCTAGCAAAACCTCAAGTAATTCAAAAAAGTTGTTGGGTGAATTCAGATAAGTATCTGTTAAAGAGTGTATTTACAGTGGCTGTTTGGGATAACAGGCTGAGAAATCCTGGATAAACACATTGAGTTAAGCAGTACCAAGGGGAGAGAGAGAGAGAGAGAAGGGGAAAGGAACAGTAAAGTCCTGTCATTCCCATTAAAGCCAAGCCTGCTGGTTTTAAAATCTTTAAGGTCAGATAAAGGTTACTGTGTTACCACTATGCTTTTTCCACTATGTCAGAAAAAATATATTGGCAGTTGACCCTTATGTGCAGCAGGGAAGAAAATGACTTTGTAATTATGCAACTTTGCAGTGATACAGCTACCTGCCAGCCAACTAGTAATTAATTACCTTGGTGCGTGATCTGAAAATGCAATAGTTTGCAGTGTCCAGCTGTGCTGCACTGCACAGTGGGCAATGCAGTAGGGAGCTTTAAGCCCTTTGCATTGTCTTTTTTTCTGGCTCAGTAGCAGAACTATCACAATGTTTCTTGCTACGTTATTTAGTCGCTGCTTCTGGTTAGCTAAGACCTGGCATCACCCCATCAGCACCACAGCATCAGGTCAAGTCAGACCATCTCAGCCTTCGCTTCATTAGAATAGTTTGGGTTGGAAGGGACCTTTAAAGGTCATTTAGTGCAACATCTTCATCCAGATCAGGTTGCTCAGAGCCCTGTCGAACATCAACCTGATGTTGAATGTTTCCAGTGGTGGGACATTTACCACCTCTCTGGGCAACCTGTGCCACTCTGGTCTTGTTATAAGTTGATTTAATGCAACGAAGCTGGGGCAGCTCAAAGCTTTCACTAAGTGAAAGGGAAAAGCTGCGTAGTTAAAGCAGATATTTTTAACGCTCACAAGGTCTGGGCTCTGTTCCCAGCTCAGATACAGATGTCTCATGATCTCAGACAGATCACATAACTCCTCCATGTGTGGGGAGGGGCTCGTTGGCAACACAGTGGATACTCCTTTAATACAGGCAGCTTGCAGCACCCTGTGAGATTTACCAGCAGAAGCCACTGGTCCTAAATAAAGGCTTATAAAGCCATTTCCTGACTGCATTTGCTGTCCATTTCTGCTTCATATCTGATCACCTCAAAGATGGCTGATGCTATTTTTGTTAACTTAGAAAGCCCTATGGAGAGCATGCTGGTGGTTGAGTCAGTCCTTGTTTAGCACCCTTCAAACTACAGTTATCCTCTTTTTTTTTTTTCTCAGCACAGCAAGAAAAGAATTATGGTTAGGGAGCAGCCTGTCTAAACTTATATTGTCCTATTAAAGACAGAAGAGACCACAAGCATTTCAGTTTTTGTCATGCATGAGTCCTCTGCTGTGCTGATTCAAGAAACATAAAACATTCCCTAGCTCAGAGGCTCTTCAGCCAGCTGTAAGCACAGCCTGTACTTTTAGTATAAGGGTTCTCAATCTACTTTCCTACCTTCTGTCCACAGGGAATCATCAAAAAACATCCAGACCCCAAAATGATGGATGCAAGGAGGACCCAGAGCTTGGGGTCCTCCTGCCTCTTTGCTGCTTGCATTTGCCATTCAATTTTCAGTCAGCTCGGAAAGCCACCAGCATGTGTGATGTTATTTCTGCAAACCTTGAGAGCGTGGTAGAGGACCTGGGCATTTTTTTGGCACTACATACATTAGTATCCTGCAGACTGCAATCATCTTCTGCTCTGCTCTGATGAGAAAAACTGTGTTTGGGAAGGAAGCAGTCCATCCAAATGCAGTTTTCATCTGCCAGATAATCCCCTTCCGGGAGAGAGAGGTGTGATGATGTACTGAAGAGGTTTAACTCAATTCCCAGTCATCGATTACATTAGTATTTTACAGGCAATTACTACTTACACTAAACCTTTCAAAAGGCAAAATACCCAGGAAGCAACCGAGCCCCTGAGGGAGAGGACATGGGGAATATATCTAGGTATCTTCAGTCACTAGCTTGGATTTCTAGCAGACCCACCAACCCTATCTATACCCATCACTGCATCACTGAAAGCTTGACTTAGCGTTGCCTTGCAAGATGCTGACTTCTCCATTTTTTCTCAGCTTTACCTGATGACTCCTGTTTGGTGTGGAAAGCCCCATGGCAGAAAGCACCTACCTCCAGAAACCAAACTGGCACTTATTTTGGGGTTGTTTATACGACTTGTATGATGATTAGGAGCCAGGCTGCTGCGTACAGCTGTTGCTTTCCTGGGTGGGCTCTGACGCAGACTGTGAACACATGGACATAGTAAACTTGTTCCCCAGGAAGAAGGTTTCCCAGCATCAGCCTGGGAGATCCCTGAGATAGACCACATATGCTCTGCTAGATCACTGTGAGCAAATTCATCCCACTCGCCATTGATCCATAGGGCACTGCCTTCTTTAACCCAGGGTGCTTTTTTTTTCTCCCCTTTTTGGGGAGATTTTGTTCCTGCTCCCACACCAGCTCAGAAGCTTCTCACTATTAAGAGAAGCAGCAGTATCTGAGCCCAAGCATGTCCTGGTGAACAGGTCCAAGCGCTACCATAGGCCCAAACCACCTTGAGGCTTTTGCACGTGGTTTAGTAAAAGGGTTTTCAAGGTTTTTCAGCCAGACATGCACTGAGCACAGTGGTGGTGCCTCCAGCAAGGGCATGCAAGTGTCAAGTTGCATTTGAAATGCAAAGGGGATCAAAGTGTGTTTGCTGGCTGGCCAGCTGTTTGACATTCAGCAAGTGCTAAAAGCTCCCCATTCACCTTATTTTTCCTTCTCTGCTGAGGTATTTTGGGAAGTGGGGTTCAGCAGGTAATTTGCTGAGATGGTGGCACATGTTAAGAAGTTCCTTCAGGGCAGATGTGGACAAGCCGTGGAGGTGTGTGGTTTCTCCTAGTGCTGTTTGAGGAGCAACCTGGATGCTGGTTTTGGCTGTCCTGTGGTTGGAAGGCCCCCAAAAGCTCTTGTGCTGCACAGCATGGGTCCCCAGCCCTCTGCCAAGTCATGGCCAGGTCCTGTGCCCTGCCAGGCTATGCTCACCACCTGTGTCTAAGGAGATGGGTGGTTGTGGACAGCCCCAGTACCACTTTGCATCCTCCATATGAGGGGCTTGGGGATGTTTACACACTGCAGATGTGAAGATTGAATGCTAGAGATCATCCAGAAACAAGACTGTGGGGGTTTTGATGTTTGCTATTGGGAATATTCTATGCTCAAGTGTGAACCAGTGTGTATTTCCAGCACCTTTTTGATTACCCTAGGGAGAATTTGGATACAGATGTGAGCTGTGTGGTTTTAGCCACCAACAGAGAAATTTCCCAGGCCCACAAGCTCCAAACAGTCTCTTTCCTTCACCGAGGGGATCTGTGCTGCTGAGGCAGCCCTGTGAAATCACAGCTAGCCCCAAATATCGGGGTGGCAAAGGAACTGAAATTTTCTACATCTGTGCAGTCTGCATTTGATTTTCCAGCTGTGACAGTTGCTTGCTTTTAAAAAGCTGCAGTGGTGGTAACTGTCACGGGTTTATGTCATGTGGTGATAGGTGGATTCTCTTGGAGGTTTAATACCTTGAAAATACTTGGTTTTCTTTTTGAAAGAGGAAGTTTCTTACTGTGGTGGTTACTGTTAAGAACTTCAACACATGAACCCAGATCATTAAAGGCAGAAAACAAAGTAAACTCCAAATGTGTTACCTTTAAGAAATCATACAGTATTGGGTAGCCTCAGATTATGAATATCTGGGATGACTAACACTAAAAATAAGGAAACAACTCATTTAATTAGTAGTAAAGAGCTTGGAAGATGAAAAAAGACACAGGTGATTGAATAGAAGGAAAGAATAAATGATGTGTGTTTCTGATAAGCAAATCAGTGCTTTTCTTTTCAATGGAAAAAAGGAAATCTATTCCTGAGGTACCACAGGCCTTAAAAAAATAAATTAAAAAAATCAAACCATCAAGCTGAGTTATAGCCATGGGTATATCAGAGCTAGACCATGTCCTGGCGCACTTTTATGTCCCGGCCATCTTTTGTGCCCACCAACCTCCTGCTGAGATTTTTGACCAAGAGGTTTTGCTACACATTGCCCCCCCAAGCCACCCCACCCTGTCCACCACCCTTCTGGCTTCTGGCTTGGTGGGAGCTGCCAGGAAGTTGCCTTTCCAAGGTATGTTTTGGGTTTTTTGTTTTTCTGCTTGGAAAATCTGCTGATGTAGATTTGAATGGCAAATGCTGGCAGGGCTCTGAGACTTGAGCTCTGAGGTACACCATCTGGGGAGGGTCAATGTCCACCCTCTCCACCCTCCCCTGCACTTGCTGGATGGGCACTGGGTCCAACCAGCTCTCAGAGGTGGTCTGGTCTTTGGACCCCAGTGCGAGGTGAGAGGGTTAATAATTAATTGCTGAAGCAAAATGCTAGACGCTGAGGTGAGAGTTTATTGTCCAGGAAAAATCGATACATGGGATTTATTTGGGAAATATCAGAGAGGGCTGGTGGTCAACAAGCTCTGTCATTGTTCTGCATAGCACTAGCCAGAGAAGGGAAAACAAAGGCTGGAGGACCCTGGCTGAGATGTCCTGAATTCCCAGTGTCCCTCAGCTCTGGTACCTCTGTGCCTCCTTTAGTCTCCACCTTGAAATATTTCTGGATGCATCCCTATTCTTCCCACCACTTCTTGGCACTTTATCCACGACACCCGATGGTGCCTGTCTCCTTTGTTTAGGGGCTGCGAGTCAACGCATGCTGAGGATGCTGCAGATTCACAGTGCAGCTGATTCACCCACTGCCGATTTGGCCCTAGCTGCTTTTGATGAATTAAAACTCCGCAAACCCAAGTCTTTCCACCCCTTTGTCAGAGCTGGCTGAAATCATCTAGACTTAAACCACTCCAGGGCTGGGGGCCAGGCCAGGGCTTGCATAGGCTATTTTTGAAGATGAACCAGGCTTTAAAAACAAACCACGAAGTAGTGATGAGGATTTGATACTGGCTTAATGCAGGGCTTAAACATCGGTGCTAAGTTAGTGCATGGCATGGATGGTGCTCAGTAGGGAGGAAGAAGGTGCCTGCTGTCTGCTCCCACTGTTCTGCTGCTGGGCTGCATCCTGGCACAAGCAGCTGCATTAACTTTTTTATGCATAAAATATATATAATAGGGGTTTTTATATATATATATATAAATATTATATATGTATATTATTCAATGATACTCTTTTAGGTATGCTTTGGGCATTTCACTCTGCTAAACCCAGCTGTGATGAGCAGGGGGGTGATCAGAGCCAGCCCAGAGCCATCACCTGGCTTTGCAGGCAGCAGGCACCTGACAGAGCGGAGCAAAGGGTAGGAGGGCACAACGAAAGTCGCTTTTTCTCTTCCCCTCCGTGAGTACGTGTGTGTGTGTAGGACAGCAGTGCCCCAGTGCTGCTTCTGCCCTTGCGGTGGCCGTGGGACATTCCCATGCATGGCAGGATGTCTTGGAGAGGGGCTTTACAGTTTTAAATAAAATCTACCCCTTCCCAGCATGGCTTATGAAATGGGGATGCTACAACTAGTTGACATACAATTACATATTGTATGTAAAGCTGACAACAAATTACAAATGAGCAGGCAGAATTTGGAGCTCTTCTCACTTTTCAGAAGCGATCCCTAATTGCATAGAGCTAGGACTTTGCTTTCCCTTCCTATTCCAATCTGTTCACTTGCTCTCCATCATGCTGTGCTCTCACGCTTTTCTCAGCGTTGCAGGTAGGAGTGATAGGGAGCAGGTGGGGATGTCTCTGGTGACAGTTCATGGTCAGCTTCTGCCAGGTGCCAGTCCTGAAACGTCAGGCAGTTTGCACATAGCTGAGACTCTCAGCTCTCAGGCTTAGAAATACAGTGAGGATAATTATGTGGTATTTGGATTGCACCATGCTATTTTTAAAATCCCTGCCTCTAAGCCGAGGCACAAATCCTTTTATCCTTATGGCTATTAGAGAAGAGACACACACTGCTTTCCTATGGATCCTTCCCTTTTAAAATATTAATTAATTTTAAATTCACTATGTGGTAACTTTTTGTTAGCAAAAGCCTAACAGACTATCTCCAAACCGCTCTCTTGAATATACCTATGTATATATATGTAATGAGATATATGTATATGGCAATTTATATATATATTGATGCTTCACTTCAACTTTTCATGAAAGATTGAGCTGCAAATAATATTCCTGATGAGCAAATCGGAATAGAAGTGTTTGACCCATTCATCCAGCCTTAGACAAACTGTGCAACTCTGAGTGTGCATACAATTACACATCTAAATAAAAACAAATAGAAATGAGTCCACCCAGTAAAGAGGAAGTTAATTGCAGTGATTTCTATGCAGAGCAAGAATAACTATTCATGCAAATAATCTCCTTGAAATTTGCCTGAATGCCTGCAAATGCAATTGCTTTGACACTGAGTGCAATGAGACAGTTATATTTGTGGTGCCTTTGCAAGGCTGTGAATGAGCAGCTGTGAAGCAGTTAAGATTGACATCCCCACAGCACTGCACATGTGGTTGTCTTTACATCCAGCTTGACAAACAGGCAGAGCAGGGATTTCTGTGGAGAAACTAATGATGCAGCTTTTCTGGCTCTTCTAAGGATGGAAAACCAGAGCCTTGAGTTGGAAAAGACACATCCCAATGATGGAAAGCTATGGGAAGTGTGATTTATGAAGACATTTAAATGTTGCAGCTGGGAAGTTTGGCTGAGGGTGGAGAACAAGCTGATCCAACCACTGAGAGAAGAGAGATAAAAAGCACACAGAAGTATTTTTCCTAAACACTTATTTGGCTGAGAATTCAAAACCACCACAGTTCTGGGTTAAACAAATTAATTATTGACTATCTATTAGGAAAGACTCCTTTTCCAGTGTATCTGTTTTCAGTGGAGAAACACACACCTGACAAATCATGCAACCTATGGCCTGGGAAGTTCTGGTTTCCCCCTGTCAATCCAGCTTTGGTGTGAAATGTCCAGCCAGAGAGGGATGGGTGCATCATGGCAGCAGCCTCTCCCTTCCCCTGCAGCCTCTCACCCTCCTGCTCATTCACCCTCTGGCCCAGGCACCAGATGAATGAAATCCCAAATTCCCATTCCTTTTCTGCCCCAATTTTTTTTTAAATAGCTGCTGAGCGTATGAGACTCGCTCCTTGCCCTTTGAGCACCCTCGACCCCAGCGGCAGTGCTGCAGCTCTGGCTGAGGCAGTCCATACTTCGTCTTTGGAGGATGTTGGCAGGAAACAGCTTTAACCGCATAAAAGGACGTGATTTCATACCTAGCAGTCATTAAACCATCGGACTCCTTGCCACAAGATAATATTAGTAATGAAAAGTCTAAAGGGGTTTAAGAAAAGATTAGGCCAGTTCACAGAGGACAGGGTCCTCGGCAGCTCAGGGGCATGCTGGCCTTTTTTACAACATCAGGAAATCCTTATGTTGCTTATTGGCAGGATCTCAGAAATAATAACAGAGAAAGGATCACCCTCTACAAGCCATTTTTTTAATGACACCTTTGGAGAGCTATATTGTGCTATGGAGATTTTTGACTAGCTGCTTTCACAGGATTGTCAGATCAAACCCCTGTGCCTCAGCCTGCTGCATGTTGCTATTTGAACCCATGGTTATGTGATATCAGGCTGATTTTATGGTGCTGTTTTACAATTGCTTCATACTGGCATGGTTAACCAGTTCAGGATTTCTAGTTTATCCTTATTAACCAATAAGGATTTCTAGTTTACAACACTGCTCATCTGCACTACAGTGGTGCCTGTACTGCTCCTGCTGTATCCTGTCCAAACCAAAAGTAGGCCCTGCCTCTTGCCCCACCACAAAAATCCAAACCTAAGTCCAGGGTTTGTTTCACTATTTTTATTTTTTTTTTAGTAGTACTTTGGCTGACATCATGAGCAATGTTGAAATGCAAGGAACCATGTCTTTGCTCAGTGGTTTTCCTTCCCAGATCGCTACAGCTCTGGAGGAAGGTGAGTTTTCAGAAAGAAATCTCCATGCTGTGATGCCACTGCCTTGGTCTCCCCTCTGACTCTGGGTCATGCGACCATGTTACAGACCCTTGTAGCTAGCAGTGAGGTTCTCCTGGTTTTCTGAGCCTTCCCCTTGATGCCAATCATGGGTTCACCTTGCCCTGGACTCCAGTGCAGCCTGTTATTTTCATGATTTCCTTGTCCAAACCACTGGGCTGGGGGACAAAAGCCCCAGATTTTCTGTCCAGTGGTCTTCCTTCTCCTTGCCCTCACCTTCATCTCCTTCCTGGAATGTTTAGGTCTAGCCTAGCCAGCCACCCTAGCTTCAGAAATGCCACTGCTGTAGTCATCCCTGGCTTCAGGCAGGAGGTGGAACGGATGATCTCTCTCAGTTCTTCAGCCTGATCTTCTATGATTCTTCCTCAATAAGGTCCTCACGGTCCATGCACTGGGTTATCCCTGACAGTGGAGAGCTCACTTTAGAATGAGTGCTATCTGACGGTCCTCCCTGCCTCTGGATCCAGCGGTGTCCCAGTGCAGTGAAGGAGAGGAGCTGCAGAAGCAGGGGATTCTGGAAGTGTTTTCCTCTACATCACGTTTTAGGGCCATAAGGGTGCTTTCAGCTTCAGGTCTGACCTTCATGAACTGTGCCAGGTTGCTGGCGATAAAAATGCATACAGTGCAGTGTGGTTTTTCTTTCAACAAGTGTCCCCATGGAGCAAAGCTCAGGCCTGGAGCAGACCAGCTGGGTGTAAGCTGTGCAGAGGGTTACAGCTCAACACTAAGGCTGCTCTCCATTGTAACTAGCAACACTGCTAGCATGAAACAAGTAGTAGTGTGGGTGGGAAAAGCTATTTTCAAATTCAGCTAATTTCATCCCCAGCATACATGTATGCTCCAGGAGAACTGGGCTTACCACAAGCATAAATTTAGGTCAAAGGGAGCATCTGACATCTGGCCATAAAAAATGATGAATTGATGACTCAATGGATTATTTTGCTCTTTCACCATATCTAGATTCTGATCTTCATTAGCTAAACCAGTCAGTGCAAGTTTGCTAAATTGATTTTAAATTGACCTAATTAAAGCAATAAAAGCACATAATGGAGATGTACTTAACCCAGTTTAACCCTTCCTTAAATCAATTACACTAGAATTCAGTAATTTGCAGGCAGAAGCTAAACCAATTTAAGAGAGTTGAGACAGGTTAAGTACCCTTGTAATGCAGGTGTGCATTACTTTAGACTAATTAAACTCTATCTAGTGCATGTTGTAATGTTGCAAGATATAGCCAATGCCATCCAATAGTACACATTTAATCAGTTCATGTACTCCAGCTATTAAGGCCAGAAGTGCCAATGACTTGTGATTTGATGTGCTCCCATCCCATGTGGACAACACACATGGCCTCCAGTTGAGTGATCTAACATGAATGCCCCTCTGTGAGGACATGATAGATGTATGACAAGGCACATGATGCAGGAGAAGCCACTGGACCCCAGAGGAAGAGGGCAGCAGAATGCCACAGGTTAGATAATTTATGAAAACTCTCCTGTCAGAGAGTATCTATCTCAGTCTGAAGACCTCAAAGGAACAGGGAACACTGGTACAAACTACTTACAGCTACAGCTGCAAATATCATCTGAGCTTCCCATCTGAATTAGTCTGGCTTCAGCTCACACTTACCAGCTCTTCCACTGCCTTTTCTTTATCATCCAAGTGCTTTTTAGCACTTTAATGAAGGTTTAACTTTTTTTTTTTTTATCCCTGTGAAGGTATGTCAGCTTCTTTTACCATTATAAGCAACGTTGCCATCCCTGACTAGTAATTGCTGTTAAAGATAATCAATAGACAAAATTATCTGTATACGGCAATGAGTGGGCTGGATAAGTGAGTGCTCTCCAAACTGCTCAGACTTCATGAATTAGGGAATGAGTACATTTTCTGAGGGATGGATCTGAGTTTTGGAAGATGAAGTTGAAGGGATGGGGAAATTCTTGCTGTGTCACTCTACCCCTCTGAAAATGGCAACTCCATCACTCATTGCCTCCTTTGATGGACTGAATTTTCCTCCAACTGGTCCATGAAGGCACCACCTCCAGTCCAGTCCATTGTCTAGCCAAGTATTATCTCTCTTGTCCATCAAACAGGAAGAGTAACATAAACCCAGTGAGAAGGAGAAGTGGTAAAGCCAGCAAGGATTTCCTAGGAGGCCAAGTATGTGGAAATAAAGCTCCAGGTGAAACAGAAGCAGATGATGAGTGAGGAGGAGATGGGAGCAGGCCCTGGAGCACTCAAAACAGACACCAAACAGACATGTCTGTGCTGCTGGTCTTGGTAGGAAAGCACCTAGGCAGATAACCGTGGCCAGCACAAGCCTGCAGACCATGCCCATGGTGATGAATCAGTGGTATGCCAGGTGGAGCATTGCCAGGTGCAGAAGGGAAACCTCATCCCTGTGAACGGGATAGAAACCAGGTGGGAAGAGGTGATCTGGGAGACAGTGTTAATGGAGGTTAAGAGTAAGCAGTGCCTTTTACAGACCAAAGCACCACTGGGGAGATGAGGATAAGCATCAGCTTACTCTGCTATCAGAAGCAGTGCTAGGTTGCTATCCAATCAGCTGAACAAGGTACTGGTACAGAGAAAATGGATTCTGGCGGAGTGTTGTTCTTGTCTGTGAACAAAGTGAACTGGGGATGAGGAGACAGCAGTGAGTCACTCTGCTGCTGCAATAGTCCCAGAAACGCAGCCTGGGGAATGGGGTTTTAAGGAGCAAGGTTGCTGTTGCAAGATGAGTTGCTCAATGCACCTCATCTACAGCCAAAGCATGAAAGGAGAAAGTAAACACTTTCTGCTTGACCTATGTTTTGCATCCATTGTATGGCAGGACAAGTAAAGCAGGCTGAAGGCCAACAGAAGGCACATACAGAAAGCTACTGGAACCAGGACCAGGCTTGCATGGTGGTCTGTGCAGAGCAGAGCCAGTCACACTGTGCAGGCTGGGAAGCAGCGTGATTAATGCAGGAGACACAAACATGGCAGTAAAACCAGAGCGGTGCTGCCAAGCTGTGGTGAGGAAGTAAGCAGCATCAGGAAGGTGAGATTTTTTTTGTCTCAGTTGTATACTGAAATCTCTACACCTATTATTCCATTGCTGTCAGAGTCTTAAGAGGCAGCTGTAGGTAAGCCAAAAATTAAACATGAGAGAAACGCATGTTGCCCTGCCCAGCAGGTCTGAACAAAGCGAACTCTTTCCTTAATGACAAAGATAAGGCTGATTCTTTAATTTTTAGTATTTTATTTTCACAGAACCCACAATAACTGTTGGGGGGTCAGAACGAGCCAACTGTATTTCACAAGGAGCCCCACTGTCCCTCAGGATGCAATCTCACATGCCCTCAAAATGGGGAATAGAGAAGGATCTTGCCAGCTGTACATGGAGCATCAGGTAAAAAGCAAGTGTAAAGCAATGAAATGATCATTGGTATTAGATGTCAAACTGGCCTCACAGCTAAGTCTTGTGGTTTCAAATATTTTTGGCAATGTTATTTCAAGCAGACAGCTAGAGGAGCAAGACACTGGTTCTATCACAACTTGCTACAGGATGGCTGGAGAAGCGTCACTTAAAAGGACATGTGCAAACACCATTTTTAGTGCATTACCAACAATACAGGGGCTTAAAATGGATACAGTTTTGTCTGGGTTTTTTTTAGATGACCTTTTTATAATGAAACGCTATGGCAGATTTACTGCAAAACAAACTGTAGTCATTTGGGTTTAAAAAGAAAATGCAGTTGTTGTTCTCAGGTGCTAAAACAAGACATGTACCAACAACAGCCTGCTTTTCTCCTGCCTGTACGTGGGCACACAGCAGGTTTATGAAGCTGATGCTGAGAAGCACCCATGGCTCTTAGGCCTTTGACTTCCAGGCAAAAATCTCTTCATTCCACCTTCATCTCCACACACAAGGAATGTCAAATTGTGTCATTTCCAAACACAGGAAGCACTAAGGGTACCTACGATGGGTTAGATTACATCTTCAGCAGACCTTTTAGAAGCTTTTCTGCTGTATTAAAAGCCCACTTATTTGCTAGTGATAAGTAAAGGTAGAGGAGGCAAGTAAACTGAGCTCTGCCTTCTCACCACTAATTAAATCATAGCAATATTGATGTAAACGAAAGCCACAGACCCCATTTTCCAAGATAATTATCCACCTTACTCTTTATATCATTCATCAGAAGCAATAAAACACTTACACTCCCCAACACAGGGTAAGTGATCAGAAGAATATAGATACGAATATAACTACTAGAGAATACAATTACATTATCAGCAAAATTTATAACTCTAATTTGATTTAAATAGACGTATTCTATGGCTTTTCCATGTGGCTTGCAAACAGGCTACTCCCTAAGAACTGAAATAAATTTTTATGCCTCTGCTTGCTGTTGGTGCTGGAGAAAAGCTGCAAATAGGTGACTCATAGTCATACTCATGTGTGAGCCATTTGAAACATTGCATTTTTTTATTTCCAGCTCCTCAGATCCATCAGAGGCTGTAATGCCTAGTTAAATGAGCTCCCCCACCCCGTTTTCATTTCCAGTCTCATCTTTTAATACAGTTTAACCTTGCTTAAGGCAAGGTCTGTGTATCTGCCTGCCTGATGTTGTTTATCTGAAATTTGATGCTGGTTTCCCCTGAGGTTCACCTGCCCCTTCTCCAGGCCTCTCACAGCGATGTGGATATCTGAGCCAGACACTGTGGGCTTCCTTCTGCAGCGGCCACAAGGAACAGGTGTATGTATTTAAGGTAGGATTCACTCTTCTTCACATAGCAAGGCCTGCAGCAGGGTGAGAGAACCCATGCTATAAGTAGGAGCCCCACAATCATCCATGACTCCATCAAACATCTCTTAGTATCAGGGGGGACATTTGCAATTAATTTTATAAGGTCTTTTCATTACAGGCTGTGGTAGAAACATTTGTCAATGTAACCATAGCAAGTGCAGTTACCACAGGGAGCGGATACTCCAGCAAACACTGTGGGAGAGTTTTCCCACAGTATTTCAGCCAAAATAAAAAAATCACAGAAAACATCTTTTCACTACCCAAGCTTAAAGGCTGAGCCTGGCCCCTATGGCCACAGAGGTGGTAAATGTCCTTAGTGCTAGAGGGTAATAGGCAAATGCTGTATTTCCTCTAAAGCCACTTCATACTCATGCTTAATGCATTGCTTTCTCTCTAATGCTTTTAAACTAGTAAACTTCAAAGCAGTAAGTATTTAATAGTGATATAAGTGCATTTCCATTTGGGGAGGGAAATAAGCTATAATGATGTGAGCATGTTTATACTAAAATATTTGTGGCTTTTCCTGGTAGGATGCCTCCGTGGAACAAAAAACCCAAGCAAACAGAAAAGTTCATACCCCTAATTAAAGAAGTTATAATCTTTATAAGGGATTACAACACCAAAGGCCAGACTGACACCCCAAAGTCCTACTGACAAAGCTTGCTGCCTGTTGCCTTGCTTTCAGTGGTGCCAGAAAATCTCCTGACAAGTGAATTGGAACCACTTTCAGAGGAAGAACCACAGGGTCATTCAGCTGCTCCAGTGCCTGCCGTGCTGTGGTACTGGCACCACCACCACAGTGATGCTCCCATGCTTTAGCTCTGTGGTGTTGGCTGCTCCACTTGAATTTTTGAATGCTGCCCTAGACCTAAAAAAGGAAGTGTTTATGAAAACTAACTTTAGGGCTAAGAAAGGGCTTTCTGGTCTCTAATCAAAAAAGTCTGTAAAGGCACCTTCAAGCAAGTATCTCTTCCACCTTAATATTTCCCATATTTCGGAAAGACCTCTCTTTCTGCTATCATTCTCAGCACACAGATTCCAGGCCAGTTAGTCTCAGCTGAAAATAAAAAAGGCTTGGGTTAACTTCGGGTTGCATCCCTGAGAAGGAAATGTCTTGGCTCAGCTCTGATTGTCAGGGAAGGGAGCACTGTGGACATGGCCAGAGGGATTGGAAATTGCTGTTTGGATAGAAGGGATAATGGATAAAAAAGGGATCTAGCAGGGAAACAGTAATCCTGGTGAAGGGGATGATACTGCAGCACTGCTGGGGGGAAAGGAAAAGCCAGGAAAATCCCTGGTCCCTCTCTCAGGCTTGGTGCTGCGATGCAAGGCAGGAATGGGCAGCCATTGTGGTACATTACAAGAGACTCAGTGACATCCTCTTCTCTCCCACAAGGCAGAAAGCTCTCAGAAAAGCAAGGCAATGTCAACTGCTGCCAGAGTACATCAGTCCATCCTCAGTATCGACCATGTTCCTGTAGAACTAGTGTCCTGTAGGTGTCAGCTCATGGAGATCACACACGCTACTATGCAAGGCTTAAAAATAAGAATAATATTCAAGCAGGGTGAATGATAGCTTTTTTGATAACAAACATTGCAAAAGTAACAAAATATGTTTCTGCTTGTGTTTGAAAACACAGCATCCTTCCCACAAATTATTTTGGTGGTTTCTCATTCAAAACTCTTGAAAGCAAAGGCTAGACCAGCAGTATTTCCTCTTAGTCTGGCTACAGAGCTGTATTTATACTTCTGGTTCACTGAGAGAGCATCTGAACAACGAGAAGCTCGCAGGCTTTAGCCATTGTCTGTCAGGAACAAACATCTCAGCAGAAAGAGAATGTTCAGAAACCAACATGTATTCCAAAGCTGCCTTTTTTTATTATTATTATTCCCAACAAAAATAAAATCAAAATGGAAACAAAAATAAAAAGAAAAGACAATGCAAATTTAAGTAAAAGTAAAGACATATCACAACACACTGAGCACTCAAAGCATGGAGAAAGTCCAAAGACGCCTCCAAGAAATCCTGCAAATGGGCTTTCAGGTTACATGCTTTTGCAGGAAGAATTCTCTATAAATCTATTACAATGTCAAAACCACATTATTTCTGCTTCTCAACCTGAAACACCACATCTTAAGCAAGTCATTTGGCAGCAGTGGAAAGGGTAAAAATGGCAAGTATTGGCTCAGGGCACTTGGTTTTGAACTGGTTCACCAGGCTACCTGGCAAATAATGCTCTTCTCTGTTTTCAGTGTTGATTTATCTTGGCCCAGGCATCTTTTTTGTTCTCTGGCAGAACTTCAGCGATATTAGAGAGTGAGCGTAATTTAACATTTGTACATTTCTAGGAAAAGCAGCCGTATTTTTGCTGTCAAGGTATCTTCCACATGCAGGAAGTGTTGGTGGTCTTACTGCAGTGACAAGGCTGGCAGGTAACTCCACCCTCTGAAGCGGGATCCTAGAAGCATTGCTGAGCCCCCAGCACTAAATGCATGCCACTTCCTCCTGCCTCTTTATTATTAAGGAAAGACATGCTGTAACACGTAACCTTGTTGTAATAACTACCCACATATACAGAGAAAAGTGGAAGGAAGCTCTTTCCCTGAGTTGTTGAACCAAAACAATCTGATTTAAGAACCTCTTGGAGTGGTCTGCTTTCAAGGAGTATTCCTCAAAAGAAAACATGATTCTGATAATGAAGGAAAAGAAAGAGGAAGAAGATGGTTTGTATCTACTCAGAAGATGCTCTGGTCATGCATGGGCTACATGTCTGACCACATGATGGCAGACAGAAGCACACAGACATCACGTGTGGTGGACCCCAGACCATGCTGCCCTGCTGGACTTGGCACGGGCAGCAGAATGGGGATGTTTGCTAGGGTAAATCTTTGAGAAAACAGCCTTGTTTCTGGAGAGGAGGGATCAGCTGTGGGATTTCTATGCTTGTTCTGTAAGATGTGTCAACAGTACCCAGTGCAGTGTTGATAACCCCATCCTCTCAGAGCTAGCAACTTTCCCCTTTGGGCACCAGCAAGCAGCCTCACATCTCTACAGTACGAAAACAGGACTGTTTTGATCTGTCTCTCATGGCCTCCATCTTGCCTGTTCTTTTTAAAGCTTTTAAATTGTTTTGCCCTGCTCTGACTCCTATTATGGCACAGTAAAACCGTGTGTTGCAGAGAGCATGCTTTATTTAATTTGTTATGCAGTTCAGAGAAGTAAAAGAAACTTACCAACAACAGATCTTCAGCAGATCCTGAAAACCCTGCGTAAACCCCTGACACAGCCAGGCACTATTTATTCACAGTGTAACACAAAGCAGGACCCAGTCTGCCTGTGGCACATTGTCAAAATATGCTCTTCACGCTTTCTGCAGCTGAGAAAAGCCTTGATGGGTTCTGGTAATTGCTCTTGCATCTGTCAGGCAACACCAGATCAGCTCTTTCCTCCTCCTCATTATTCCTTTGGGCTCACAGAAAGCAGAGAAAATACAACACATGGCAATAGAAACAGAACTATTTGAGTGTGTTTGGTTGGCTGGAGGTCAACAGTCACTTTTCAATGTCTCCCCTAAGCAAGAATCCCCCTCCTCCCAAAGCAAACCACAGACTTTGATTTCAGGGCAGCTCCCTGGGACCTGCCCTGCAGATGTGACTGCAGCTCAAGAGTTGTAGCATTGCTGCCCAATTATGAGTTATATATGTTATGCCCAGACAGAGTTGCCTTGGGATTTTATATTAGGTAAAAGCATTTTGGGGAAAGCATACACTAAAGCAATCGATGGTTTGCATGTCTGCTCAGTTTCCCAGATCTTAGCACCACCTAAAAAGAAGCCCTCTCAGCCCTGGAGCAGAGCTAGTATGCACCTTTCCCTTCTACAGCAGCTTTACACCTTCTACATCAGCCTGACAGAGTTTGTGCCTGGCAGCTGTAGCCTTGGCGCAATTCTTTATTTTATCCATTTTCTATGTGTGGCAGTTTAGCCTTACTCATAGCAAGCTTCTGTTCTGTTGCTCACACTAAGTATTTTTTGCAGTGGCTCTCTGGCTCATCTTGAATATAGCCAAGGTACCAGAGGTGCTCTGGGAGGCTGCAGAGAGGGACAGGAGGTTTCTCTCAATCCCAGCCTCGCTAGCCTCCTCCTTTTCACTGTTTCAATCACTGTGTATGTGGTTTATCTCAAGCGAAGCTGCTGTGAAGATTACAGTGGTGGCTACACATGGGGTAACTTACACAGCAATGGCTGAAGGTCAAGTCAAGGGGTTGCTTGAGGTAACTTGACACATACAAGTCTGTGGAACCTGACAGGCTGCATCCATGGTGCTGAGAACTGGCCGATGTCCTTGCGAGGCCACCCTCTGTCATCTCTGAAAGGTCATGGAGATTGGTAGAAGACCCCAACAACTGGAAAACGGCAAATGCCAAACACATTTTCCAGAAGGTCCAAAAGTTCAACCTCTGGAAAACAGGTGGGACAGTCTCACTTTGGACCTTGGGAAAATTATGAAGCATGTCCTCCCAGAGCAATTTTTGGGCATGTGAAGGAGAAGGTGACAGGGAAGAGCTCTGGATTTAACAAGGATAAATCGTGCCTGATAACCTGGTTCCCTTTCTGAAAAAATGACTAGATTTGTGGGTGAGAAAAGAGCAGCTGATGTCACTTTGACTTTCGCAAGCTTTCAACAGTGTTGCCAACAATATTCTTGTATCCATGTTAGGACCTTATGGTCTGGAGGGGTGGGCAATGAGATGGGTAAAAACCTGGCTGGACGATCAAGCTCAGAGAGTGGCTAATGGGGTGTACTCTTCCTGGAGGCTGCTAACAAGTGCAGTACTGCAAGGGTCTATCCTGGGACCTGTCCTGTTTAACATCTTCATCCATGGTCTGGAAGAGGTGATAGAGTACACTCTCATCATCAAGCCTGCAGGTGGCACCAGGTTGGGAGGACCAGTCCACATGCTTAAGGGCAGGGCTGCCACTCAGAAGGACCTACAAAGGCTGGAGGAATGGGATGACAGAAATTCATCTTTTGAAATTCAACGAGGACACATGGAAAGCCCCAGCCCAGGGAAGGAAGAACCCCTGGGAATGACACAGGTTGGAGAATAACTGGGTGGGGAGCAGCTCTGTTGAGAAGAACCTGGGGTCTTGGTAGACAGCAAGCTGCACATGAACCAGCTGTGTTCCCTGGAAGCGAAGATGGTCAAAAAGCATCCTGGGCTGTATTAACAGCATCACAGGCAATACCCCTCTACCTAGCACTTTAAATAAGACATCTGCAGGGGTCCACCAAAATGGTTGAGGGCTAGAGCACATGCCCCGTGAGGAGAGACTGAGGAAACTGGAAACTCATCCAGCCTGGAGAAGAGGTTCATAGATCTGATTGCAGCCCTCCAGTACCTGTGGAGGAGGTCACTGAGAAGATGGAGCCAGGCTCCTAACCGGGGTCTATGGTGGGAGAATGAAAAGACAACAGGCATCAGCTGAAACACTGGAGGTTCTGACTAGATATAAGGAAAATCTTTTACACTGTGACAACATCCAAACAGTGGAACAGGTTGCCCAGGGAGATTGTGCAAACTTCATCCTTGGAGATTTTCAAGTCCCAACTGGATAACATCTTGAGCAACCTGGTCTGATCTCAGAGCTGACCCTGCTTTGAGGAGGAGATTGGAGAAGAGACACCCCCTGAGGTTCATTCTAACCTGAATTGCCGTATGATCCTAATGTATGTAATTTAAGTTTATCTGCAAATAGCTTATCTAAAAATGGTAGACAAGGTGACTTGAAAGTTTGCTTAACTGATAAAGAACACCACAAAAAGTGTGTGGTCTGTGGTGTGTACATACTTCACATTAAACAACTCTTTTTTTAAGGTCCCTGCTTCAGAGACATGCCAAAGGTTACAGCAGATATGCTAAGTAAACAGGCTGATCAAAACCACAGTGTCAGAATTTAAACCAGGAGGTGATAAGTGCTTATATTTTACTCTGAAGAAATCTACTTAGTTTGCCTGTGAGGTCCAGGCTGTATGGAAAAAACAACAAAGAAGTGTGCTGAAGAAGGGAAACTGCCATTGAAGCCATAAGAGAGGAGCAAGGCTGGGTGTAGGCCAGGTAGTTTCTCCTTTCTGAGGTCCCTGATCCCTACTGTGCATATATGATAACAACGCCTCACTCACACTCTCCATCTCAAAGGGAACAAAGCCCAGAAGATAAAACTATCTATCGGCTAAGGGGCAGCACACATCACACCTTCATGTTGTGTCTAAACCGATAAAAAAGGCTTGCTTATAGAAGTTCTCCATATGAAAACCTTACATGACTGCAAGGGTATAAAATGTTGACTCAGAAAGCACTCAGTGGAGCTCCC
This sequence comes from Falco biarmicus, assembly GCF_023638135.1. NCBI lineage: Eukaryota > Metazoa > Chordata > Aves > Falconiformes > Falconidae > Falco > Falco biarmicus. The sequence continues at coordinate 82,797,308 of NC_079288.1, read as the reverse complement.
TCTCAGCCGGCCTGAGACTCCCTACCATCGTCATGCTGCACTTTCCCTCTGGGTGGGTCATATGTCTGTTTGCTTTCTTTCGCTTGTAGCTTACTATAATGTTTTGATCAACTCTGTAGTCTATTTCTTTACCTTTCTGTGCACTGTTTTTTGTAATACTATCAAGGGTGATCAACATATGATCGCTGCCTCCATTCTGTTAATAGGTATAGTGGTTTGCTTGTGGGCATTGATTTATGGTGTTTATTAAAGTAACTATATTAATCACACTGTGAGTCCCAGTGTTAGTTCCTGGGCCCCTAACTGGTGAAGCAGATTCCCTGCTCTGACTAGTGGGCGGCTAGTCTGTCGGGTCACGACACTGCCTAAACAAATTTCAGGAAAAAAATGACAAATTGTATCAGTGATTGTCATTAGATTTTAGACATAACTGCTACAGCAGCTGCACAGGAAATAGTAATGTTCTAGAATAAAAAAGGCAACATTTACCTAAGTTCAAGAGAAAGCTTGCTAAACAAATCTACAGACTTGCTCCTTCTGCTTTATGTTTTACATTATTCAGTTCTCATTTTAACACAGACATTTCCAGGAAGGGCTGGAGCAAGAGAAAGAAGGGGAAAAAGGAAGTCATAAAAGTCTTCCTTTTGGCTTGGGCTGTGGTGACAATATCGAATATCCCCAGCAGTGGTAGCCCACAGTCTTGTAGCCAAGGTATGCCTCCTGGCCAGCTGAGCCAGGGAAAAAGAGCTTGTGACAACCTCCCAAGGCATTGCCAGAGTGGGCTGATGCTTTTCTCCTCTCAAGACTGCTTCACTTCACATGCTCTTCTCTCAGATTTCTTAAAAAACTCTTAGACATTTACAATCTTATGAAATGGTTTAAGGTTATACTTGCTCTCCATTACTAATGCTTTGTGGCATTAGGTAATTGCTTAATTGAGCATTTAGGAAAGCATTAATATATTTTTCTCTGCAAATGCATTATTAATATATACATTACACTCTCTGCTGTTAAGGCTTTGCACAATTATTAATAGGTTTAAAATAATATGAACTGCATGAAAATATTTTCTTCTAGGAAAAAGAAACTCAAACGGACACAAATCATATCTGGTCTATCATCGTTATAAATTACATATTTGTATTGACACTTCTTTACTCCAATAGTCCTAAGCCTGTCTGCACCAGTTAAAATGGGAAATATAAACATTTTGACCAGTGACTTCACCACAGAATGTATTATTTTCCTGTAGAGCAGCATACTACGTTACATTACAGCAGCACGTACTACAGATTACTCTTTCCATCTAGGTTGTATTTAAGATTGCACTGACAACTGCATTCCCCTGGAAGTGAGAAAGGCAGTACACCGACCAGCATTAATCTGTTTTTAATGCTTCTGGGAAGAACATGTTAAGACTTCTAATGAGAAATTTATTTCAAATTAGTGGGAAGTGCCAAAAATGCATGAAGGCTTAAACATAATACTAAGGTACATGAAATGGCAAAGGAATTAAGGCAAAGACAAAAAGGAGGTGCAGAAACCCTACACAATTACTTAATTATCTGAAATAGTTTGGGGAAATTATAACAGTTGGATGATCTGAGGTTGGGAGGTAATATTATCAAGCTCACTACATTAAAATAATCATAAGTACATAAAAACTGATACTGGGCCAGATGAAACCTCCATCTAGCCCAGCAGTTTCTGACAGTGGTTGATAGGATATGAGTAGGAAGAGAGCAAGAACAGGGCAAACACATTCTGTATTTCTCCATGATGCCTTCCCAGTTCCAGCAACTTACAAGTCAGGAACTTGCTGAGCTAGATGAAATGTGTTTGATGACTCTTCAGTAGCTTTTTAAGCCCATGCAAAGTTTTGGTATCCACAATATCTTGAAGCAAAGACTTCTTCTAGCTCTGTATTGAGCATTATCTCCTTTTTTTTGTTCTGAGCTTTCCAAGTTCTACTTTCACTTAATGTACCTCAGTTCTCAAGTCTGATAAGTTAGTGAACAATCTTGATTCCTGTTCCTTATTGGGACCACTGAAGATTTTATGTAGACTGTGATATTATCTCCCCTCCATTGCATGCTGAAGAGACCCAACTGAGTTAGCCATGCCCCATCTGGAAGTCCCCCTCCTATTTCTGATAATTCTATCATTTATTTTTTTTAATATCTTTTCCAGTTCTGCCAAATTATATATGAGATGGGGACACTAGAACTGCACAGAGGATTCGAGATGAAGGTGCAACAGGGATTTATACAAGGCATAATTATTCTTTCTCTTTTGGTCTCTATTTCTCTCCTAAAAAAAATTAACAATAATCCTAAAAGTTTTCAATTTCCATTTTGATCACTCCTGAGCCTTGAGTTGATGTTTTCACAGAACCACCCCTCATAACCTCAAGGCCTTTTTCCTCAGTGGTAAAAGTCAACTCAAAGTTCCTCAGCATATATGTAAAGTTAGAACTTTTTTTCTCATGTTATCTTTTCATATTTATCTGATTTTAATTTCACCTGCCATTTTGTCACTGAATCTATTAGTGACATAAAGAAATTCACAGTTTTTCTTAGTTAGCCCCACCCTGAATAACTTACTATCATCAGCATATTTTGTAAATCACTATTCACCTCCATTTCTATCAGTTATTTGTCCATGTTTCATACCCATTAGCAGCCTTTTTTTTTTTTACTTCCTTTTGGGAAGAATCTTACTGAGTGTTTTTGGAAATCATCATAGACAGTTAATTGAATCTTCTGTGGTCCATGAGCTTGTTGATTCTTTAAAGACGGCTGATAGATTTGCAAGACATTAATTTGCTTTCTGAAAGCCATAATGACTTCCCCTAATGTGTTACTTTCTCCATGTGCCCACTAAGTCTTTTCTGTTCTTTAGTATAATTTCTACTTACTTGTTCAGTAAAGATGTCAGGCTTCTGGGTCTATAGCTTCCAAAATCTTCTCTGAAATCCTTTCAAAAATCTGGTGTCATGTGAGCAACCTTCCAGACACGCCTGATGCTGAGGTAGTTTTAGGTGAGAGGTTAGGGACAGCAGTTAGTACCTTAAATACTTAATCTCTGAGGTCCTTGAAAACTCCTGGTTGAACACCATCTGGTCTCAGCAGTTCGCTACTGCTCATTTTGTTAATGTCTTCCTTCATCTTTTATACTCACACTTTAATCTGAGACATGTTTTCCCAATTACTCCCCTTAAAGAAATGTCCCAGTATTGGAGTTTGCCCAAGCTCATCCACCCCATTCATAAATGTATAAACCCATTTAGCTTTGCTTTTTTGGCTGTATCTTCTCCAGATGTTTCTTCTGCATCTTAAACAATCTATTTGCCTTGCAGAACAGTCAAACTCTGGCAGACTCCCTGATTTGTTCCACGAAAGACTCGCTATTATTTTTTGTATCTATTGCAAATTGAACCTGAAAACTCTTTCTGGCTGCTTATCACAGTTTTGTATTTAACCCATCAGTGGTTATAGTCCCTTCTTTTCCCAATTTGGATACAATTTCTGCTTGTTGAAGAAAGCCTTCTTCATCTAGTAGTCTTCCTTAACTTGCTTTTTACTCAGTCTTCCTTTTAGAAATTCTCTTTTTCTGGTGCATTTGTTCTGCCTCCAGAACAGCAGCTTCCAACAGTCTCCGTGAAACCTGTGAAGAGTTAACTCTTTTAGATGTTCCTTTGAAGCCCCTTTTAAGGAAGGTGTGTCTTGTTTTATATTTCTCCTCTTTTTTGAAAAGAAAGCAGAATACTACTGATTTTCTTGGTGCTACAAGAGTGTTGGATCCAAGGATGCTACAGTTACTGCTACAGTGTGGTTCTTCGTCAATAATACTATGACACTGTTTAGGACCAAACCAGGGATTGTTTTTCCTCTTCTGGCTTCCCAACTAGCAGTCATGGACAGTTTCTAAAGGCAGATACAGCATCCCCCCTCCTGTGACATTTACCCAACCTACATTTGAGTTATTGAAGTCACTTATGAGAGTGTTTCCTGCCCTGCAGTCTCTCTGGTCTCCCCACCTTGTTAGCTAGACTGGTGATGCAGTTCTAGTACTGCATTTTTCCTATTTATTTCTGGGACTTCAATTCACTGACCCTCTATCTTATTTACTGAGACAGTTAACTGGTAATTGGAAGATCCTCTTAAGCGTTTTTTAAGATATAGCATCACTCATCCACTGGCATGCCTCATCCTGCCTTTGTATTTTACACCTCAACAATACAATACACAATAAATTTGGTTGTTCACTTTTCCTATTAGCTTTCAAAACCTGAGGCTGTCTTCCACTGAGATGAATAATGTTGTGGCTCCTGTCTCAGTTTGAAAGAAGACAGTCAGGCCATGGTTTCACATGCTGTTCATAGCAAGCGGGTATATGCATACTGCATAATTATTCCAGTAACTGGTCCTCTGTTAGCATAGCTGGGGTGTAGCAATTTCTACAGTGGGGTCCTATCTCCATTACTTCCTCCTGAACTGTTTCTAGAATGTATTTCAATTTCTTTGTGCTGGCACTAAGCATCTTTCACTGCCAGTAACAGAAGTTGTCTTCCAGGTAGGAGAGTGGGATTGGACATGAAGACAATAAATATCCATGTGGTTTTGTCTTTGTCCTTCATGCAAATTGGGCAGGTCCCACCTATTTGATGACTAATATCATTATATACACTGTTCTAGGTATACAATTTTTATCTAACTACAGAAGAAACTTCACTTCTTTAAATTACTGTGGAAAACTGCCTGTATTTTTAGCAACAAACACCTAGTTACAAAAGCACTCTGTTGAGAAAATGCTTCTCCTATGAACTACAGTGGGACTAAGAATTTCTTCTCTAGTACAACAGCAGTGTCACTATTCTGTAATTCATTCATCAATCAGAATAAACATTAAAGCATAACACAGCTTAATAAAACCATTAGAGCTGTGCCACAGAAATAATTACAAAGACTGGTAATAAAAGAGCACCACTTACTTAAATGGAACATCCTTTTAAAGTGATGACTTACCTTACCCCACCCATCAAAGCAGGACAGCTGGAACACGAGAAGCAGCAGAGTCCATTATTCAGACTCTTTCCTAGAAGACAAAATTGATGATTGAACCTGAAAACATTTTTCTTGTGTGGACCCAATAATACTCAGAGCTGAGATCTCTGAGGTCTCTGATTCAGCAGTGGCTTGCTTCTATTCACTGATAAAAACTGGAAGGCATCCAGGGTCCCAGTTCCCCTACAGAAAAGCAAAGTTTGTGGAAATGGCTAGACACAAGCTCACAGTTAAAATAATAATACAGGTAAGAAGGCAATTCTAAAGAAACATCATGGAAAAAACCCAGATGTGCACATATCTAAACCCAGACCCAAATACGTAATTTTCTTTTAGCAGCTGGTGCATATGCCAAGGGGATGGTGTTCTCAGGCTTGCTTAAATAAAGGTGTTGAGGATAAACGTCACAAGGCTTTCAGAAGTGTTCTGGTGGCTAACTCCCACTGATTCAGTGAAGAGCCCAGATGCACTTAAAAAACCCTTTCCATTCCTAAAATGTAAACATCTAAATGCCTCCGAGTATCACTAAGTCCATAATCACAAGTCTGAGAGATCATGGGAACTATTCTTGTATAATGTTTGATGAGGTGCTGCCTCTCTGCCCATCTACCCTTCCAGCATTGCCCAGTGGTGTGAGCCATGTGCACACTGCTGTGTGTACCTCTTGCATCTGAATTCCAGACCTTCGATCCGCCGCCTCCCCTCATGGAAGAGCAGGCAGTGTTTCAGAGCCCATGCCATGCAGCAGGGGCAGGAGCAGGAGCCAGCAGCAGCATGGTCCATATCTCTGCCAGATTCCAAATCCAAACATATTTACTGCCATGCTCATTACACTGTCATTGTCAAAGCTGCCATACTGACATACTTTCAGCAGCAAATATAGATTCCAGTCAGTTTTCAACTGCTATTTCTAGCACTTTTACACTCCGGTGGAAGTGAATATGTTCTGAAATCCTTTCTGCTATTGCCCCCTCCTCCCTGATGTCATTTTTTCTCTTACAGTAATGTTTTTTCCCAGATTATTGAGTTTTTATTTCTGACCGACTGAGATCACTCCTGGATTTTTTTGACAGAGATGAATACAATGCATCTTTGTTGCAGCTGCTCTTCTTCAAGGCTGCTTGCAAAGCCTGGTTGTTTCCCAGCCGAAGCCCAATGTGACAGGCCCTGTGACACCATTGTGCATGCCTGGCTGTACAGTCAGGGTCTGTATTTCCATCTTCTGGCTTCATCTGAAAGTCCAAACTGATGAATGATTGCTGCAGTTATGGAGACTGGCATTAAGAGCTAATCCCAAATACATCTTCTGTCCTTGGTTATGCCAACAGTTGAAAGAATGGAGAAGGAAATATTTTATTCCTGATATATATGTATTTTCTCTTGAATTATACAAAAAGCCATCAAGAATCTGCCCTGACTACAAATCAAACCACCAACAGAACACAAAAGCAATGTATCATCTCTTGCAGGGACCAAGAGGCATAGTTTAGCAAGAACTGTGAAGAAAACAGCAATATCTGGATAAAAAGCACACCTACATTTACCTTGTATAAAATTTAAAAGCATCTAAACATCCTGCTTCAGGACATGTGCTCATCCATCCCTTACATTAAGGGAACATATACACCTGTCATAAAATTGTGGTTGCTTTCAGATCTGCCTGTGTAGCAGTTCTCAGGAAAGTGATGTGGACCTCTAGTACACCAGCCCTAGTACAGTTTGAACTGTAGATGACACCACAGGGCCAGTTCGATCCCACCTCGTCTAAGAGTAAACGTATCCTCACCCGGCTCTCCCGACATGGCCGCTGCAGTGTGTTATGCACTGTAATACCAGCACTCATGTATTAGCAGCTGCCAATGTCTGGAAGCGCTGTTTCTGTTTTGCAGCAATCATCTAGGTTAGGGAGCAATGTTTAGATACCATAGCAATAAGCCAGGCATTTAAAAAAATAATAAAATTTCCTAGCTAGCACAATCTGTAATGGCTTAATCTGTGTTCTTGCTTAATCAGCTTTCTCCTGCAGCCAGCGCCCAGGCTTTCTAGCTCTGCTCCAGTGGTTTTTCAGCTCTTTTTTTTTCAGTGGTTCAGTTGACTTCTACGCCCATGATCAGGTGCATTTACAAGGTTGCTTCTCCTCTCTTGCAAGTCAGGCAGCCGTTTACACCAGTCCACCACTATATCAGGCTTTTTTTTTTTTTTAATGCACTTATTCAGTAGCGTTGGGTGAGTGTTATCAGGAAAACAACAGTTTTCCAAGACAGATGCGGAAAGGCCTGAAAACCTTCATGCACCCAAGCTCTCGGGAGTATAAGGCACAATAAAAGCTGCTAGAATGTATAGTGATGTTGGGACTGATGTCGTTTGTCGACAGCTGGGCGGTGAAGGGACGGCACAGGCAGCGAGGAAATGAGGAAACGAGGTGGTGCAGCCGCGCGGCCCGGCTAGGGGACAGGGGCCGCGGGTCCCCCCGCACGGCCTGTAGGGGCAGAAAAAAACCCCAAACTCACAATTTCTTGAGGAAAGAAAGGTCTGGGAAATATTCATTTGGGAAAATAACACCACAAAAAGCTAGGGAGTGGAGGGGTTGTGGCACTTCTGCCGGCTGCCGACTACCCCACTGGGTTGCGCCCCCCGTGCCCCCAGCCCAGCGCTGCCTCCCCTCAGCCCCGGGCAGCGCAGGCCCCGCTCCCGCCCGCCCCGCTGAGAAGCCGCGCTCGGCTCCCATTGGTTGCGCTCCGCCACGTGCTGCGGCGACCCCGCCCCATTCCCCCACCGCCCCCCTCGCTCCCTCCCTCCCTCCCTCCCTCCCTCCGCCGGCTCTCAGCGGGGCCGTTACCTGCGGCGGGGCCGCACCGCCCGCCCCCGCCCCGATGCGGAGGCGAGGCGCTCGGACCGAGCCCGGCGCAGGTAGGGGATGGCGGCGGACACCCTCTGTCCGCGGGTGTGAGGTGCCGCTGTGGGGTAATTTGGAGGGGGGGCGGGAAGGGTGGCTTATTCCGCGAGGGTGGGGGGGGAGGCAGGCCGGTGCGGCGGCGCGGGGCCTGCGGGTGCGGGGAGCCGGGGTGCTGAGGGGGCTTTGTCCTCAGAAGCGCCCCGGGAGGCCTCTGTCACTGCTGGAAAGGGTCCGAGGTGCGTCTGAGGCGTGAAGGCACCAACGTTTGGGGGTGTTATTTGAGGGGGGTGATGGGTCCCGGGGATATTTCAAGCCATATGGGGCCGCTGCTCCCTCCCCGGGCCGGGGGGGCCTGGAGGCCTCCGGGATCAGCCGGGCCAGGCCGCCGTGTCCGTCCACCCCGCTGCCATGTGGGGCAGAGGTGGTCAGGATGTGCCCCAGTAAGGGCCTGTGCTTCGAGAGCTCTGAGGGCGATGAGTTGGTGGCTGTGAGTTCCTGAGCAGATGGGGTGATGGAAGTCAGGTCTGCCTCGGGCCCCTTCTGGGAGGGAGAGTAGTGTATCTGGGGCTGCCTTCAGTTGTTCTTCTAAAATAGAGTCTATAGGTTTCTGCTTCTCTGCAGGTTGCAGTAGCCTTTTGGTGGGAGATTTTGTCTTTACCTGCTTGGGAGCCATGTGAATGCAAAACAGAAATGAGTTCTGCCATTGCTGCCAAAGCCTTTTTATTTTCTTCAGCAGTACTTGGGGTGAGGGGGAGAAAGCAGTTTTTTGTGCTGAGCTGTTACGGTGTGTCCCATCATCCCGTCCCTCCCCCCCATCGCAGTAGATAAGAGCAAAATAAAAGGCTGGTAGAGGAGACATGCTTATTTTGCAGTTCTCTTTAGTTACGGAAACGAATAGGAAATGTTCATAAAATTACTGGAGCTAAATGGCTTTCCTGTGGTAAATGGCTAATTTTTTTTCTCATTCTGAGAAGAAAGGTAAATAAAGATGTGTATTTCTTTTCTAAAGAAAGCTTATTGAGAGAAATGCTCTTTGTGTTTTTAAAGTGGATACATATTTTTAAATGCAGCTTACAATGGGACTGTACAGATGCTGTTTAGAAGTGGTGTGCAGTTTTCCTGCGTAATTCCTGTGTAATTCCATCTGCTTCACTGCAGCAAGGTTACTGTCTTCCTTCTAGATCCTGCAGCAGGAAACCTTGAGCTGTCTCCCAAGCCCTCTGCTAGCCAGATAAGAGGCAGCAAACGCAGGGAACTTCACTGAAAGGTCAAAATGCAGCTGGAGGGTTAGTGTGCGCAAGCACTTTGGGTGTGTTGGCCGCTTCCTTGGGTTTGATGAGAAATGGGCTCCTTCTCCTTCCGGTTTCCTGGAACTTCTTGGGATTTAGCATCCTCCTTTCTGCAGTTTGATTAAATTGGTCAGATGACTGACAGGCGGTTAGGGACAGGATGTAGGAAGAGAAAGTGCAGTATCAGAAACTTTCTTTTACTGAGGAAATTGGCAAAAAATATTTAATTTTGTTTGTTGTACGTATGCCAGTTTAGGTGATGGACGCAGAATGTGCCAGGATTGCCGCAGAGCTGCAGCATTTGGAGGGCAGATTATTTTGTTTAGATAAGACAGCCTGGAAAACTTAAGTAGCTAAATTAGTGAACAAGACCCAGCCAATGCTTCACACTTGTCATGGAGTAATTTTCAAATTACAAGTGAGTCAATGAAATGTGCTCAAACACAACAGATTAAAGCATCTGCAGGCTTATCCAACACTTCAGAACTGTGTGATGCTAATTTGGACATAGGACTTTTGGATCATGGGGAAGTCTCCCTTGTTGCAAGCAACTCTCTCTCATAAGGTCATTCATAAATTAAGGGCTTTCTTAAAACTTGTGTAGGCTGTTGTTTTCCATTACTCCTATGGCAAGGCTATTCCTTTCCTGCTCAGGAATCTTATGCTCGTAGTTCATGTTTATTTATAATCACTTTCTTGTGTACTAACATTGTCCCTTTTGAATTGTTTGTTTTTGGCTTTTGTGTTTACGTGTTTGGTGTGTCCAAGGACAAACTGAACCTGTTTTGTGAAGCTTGACAAACCAAGCTCTCTGTTCTCCTTGGGAGCAGCTCTTCCTTCACTCCTCCATCTCACCAACGTGCTCTTCAATCCTTTAGGTCTTGAAATCTTGAATTCAGATGTTAAACATTAAAATTGGTTCCAGCAATGTTCTTTGCTATATTGTAATTTCTTTTTCAGCCTTTCCTTCATGGAAGGCTTTTGGCATCTCCTCCTTTGCTTCTGTAGGCTCAAGTGTGATTTTAATCATGATCTCTTGGAGTGTTAGATGATATTGTGGTAAAAATGCTGCTGTACTATTAACATTGTTCCATAATTACCAGTTGTTCGATGCTATTCTGCTGCATAATTCAGATGTAATATGAAACATCTTGGCTGTGTAAGTCTGCTGGCACATTTCCTTAGCCCAGTAAAGATTAATGCTATGCCCTGTCTTTTCCGACCATTTCTTTTAGGGAAGATGTATTCCTCAATCTTCCCATATATGGGGAAAGACGTGAGTTGTTCCCACTTCCTTGCAGGGGCAGAGAAATATCTTCCACTTGTGCCGGATGAACTTGCCTGGCAGGTGGTGGGTGAAGTGCGGATACACTGTGCTCTCTTCCTCCCCTCCTGGCTGGCTTGGGTCTTTGTCAAAGTACTTCCCCAGGTACAGGGTCTGTGGGTCTAGGGGGAAGGAGGATGTGCTATGGAAAGGAGCGGAGCATAGGGGAGGTTTCCAAGTAGCAGCTGCCTGCTGCTGTGCAGCGGTTTGTGGATGTGAAATCAAGAGGGTGATCTCTGAACAGAATTCTTTGCCTATAAAGTTATTTTAGCAGGCACTATTAATATCCAAAAAAGCTTCCTGTGAATGCTGCTGAAAAGAAGTGATGGTGTTGTACTCTGAGTGTCTGTAATTAAGCTGATAATTGGACTGGATTTGAGCTGGAACCAATTTTTCTGTGTTCAATCTAGATGACCCAAAATTAAGAGCAAGTTGTAGCCTAGCTGTAGGTATCCTTCCTAAAGGAAAAGACTGGGCAAATAGGCACAATAATGTAAGTTTATTAATGGTTTTATGAGTTGGTGGTTGATATTGCAAAGAGGATGTGGGAATAAGCCATTACACAATTAGAAGAAAACACAAGTAGGGCATCATAAGGCAAGGAGAGAAAAATGGTAATGCTTCTAAAAGATACTATTGCTTTTTGCTGGTATTTGTGGCTCCAGGCAGAAAAATTGTCACCTATGATCCTGTTGGTGCCTTTGAGAATGTCTGTCAACTGGTCTGAAATTTTAATTTACTCCTTGTTTCACTTTTTGCCAATTGTGTCCATGTTTATAAGATGCAATATTATATTCACATTTTCTGAGGAGACAGATCTTAACCAAGTGAATTGCAGATTGTGCAGATGACATTGGTTTTCACTTTTTATTGTCTGATTAAAAAGCTTTAACAGTCAAAAAGTTCATTTTGTAAGATGCATTATGCACTAATGTAATCAATGTCCTGTTGTAGGTGCTTATAACTGTATTATAGGCTAAACTTTGTTCTGCCATCAAGGCTGTATTCCTTCTATTGACTTTATTACATTAACCAAAACAATGGACTCTACTGTTTATCAGGACAAACATGTCTGTCAAATGCTTTTTTCATTCAATAGTAATAGGTGCTAAGCAGATAATATCCAAAGAAAATGTATCAAATATCTACATATGTTGAAGTACCAACTTTACTGTGGGGTTTATGTAGTTGCAGCCAAAGAAATAATTGACAGAAGCCTCCAGTTTGTAACTTTAGTCCCAGTTTTTTGTCTGGCAAGAAGCTGTCAGTCCCTAACCTGCAACAGCTCCTTGGCTGCTGTCTCTTTATGTTTTGTGACTGTTTCTGCTAGGAATGGGTAGAATGGTGATCAGAGGATTATTTGAAGATAAATATCCAACAGTTAATACGTTGCTACAGCTTATAACTCAAGAGTCTGTCATGCCCCAGTGTGTCCCTATGAAGTCAGCCTCAGATCTTTAGTGGCTCTGGAAGTTTTCCTCGTCCTTGTTGGTTTTGAGGGATTTCTGTCATGTACCATTAAAGAAGAGTCTTAAAGAAGGTATTTCAGTGTTCATTGTATTATAGAAAGAGATTTCCCAATCAGAAACTGTTCCTTTGGGATACCTTGTCTGTTCCTTTTCTTTCTACACTTTTTCCTGAGTATTTTGTCACTATGAGCAAATGGGTTCATTCCAGTAAAATGCTTTTTACTGTTCTTGTACAGGTTTTAAATCCAATTTCAATATCTGGGCAGGTTTTCCATTAGCTTTCTAGGTCTGTTAAACCTGTGTTTAAAATTTGGCTTAAAAATTTGGAGTTGCTTCTGCAGAAGTCATTGAAAGTGAGGCGGTCTTTCACTCTGCAGCTTCTGGAGTGCCTCTTGCTAAAGGATGTTTGTATGTTGTTCCAGGTCGATTGGGTTTTTTTAATAACAAATTCTTTAATTCGTGAAACAATATGCTTCAAAATTGTTTTGGTATTTAAGAAATACTGTGTGTTTTGGATGGTTAAAAATAACTCTATTGCATTTGTAAAATAGCAGTTTGACTGCACAACACTTGCAACTGCAGAGTCATCTGTGTATGAGTTGCACAATTAACTGTTCTTAGTTTCTGGGTTTTTATTCTTTGTATTATAATTTTTTCTCCCTGATTATTATTGGGATGCTGCTTGATCCACTGTTGGTTTAAAAAATTTGTTAACCATTATATTTTTTAAATGGACAGAGGTTATTTGCAGAATTTATTTCATTATGGTTTATTGTTTCCACTGAAGAGATGATGAAACTTGAAAGCATAGGAAGGAGGTGTGAAGGTATCGTGGGTTGATCAGGAGACGTGGGAGGGAGAGTCACAGATGAGGGACACCCCTGGGGACTTGTGGGCCACCTGTGCCAGAACAAGTATGATGGTAAGAAGCACAGAGGAGCTGCAGGCAGAAGCCATTATACACATGACCCCAAGCTCCTGCGCTGCCTGTTGCCCCCCCAAAGGAGTTGGGGCGGGCTCTGTGTAACCTGAGGCAAAAATAAGGGAAAGAGAGACAGGGAGGTGAGGAAGAGAATTGTTTGGCTTAAGTTTAGCCTTAAGGCTAAAGGAAGGAAAGGCGTTTTACTCATGTTTACTTTTTCTGAATATTAGAATTGGTGATTAGAAGTTCTGTTAATTGGAAATAAATTATATTACTTCAAAATTTCCTGAATAGAGACTGTTTTGCCCATTAAAGAGAGGTGGACAGGTTTTGAAGATGTGGGAGGGAACTGGGAGAGTTTTATTCCAATTTCTAAATGATTTTTTAAATTACTTTCTTAACAAAAGATCAGAAAAAGTTAAATTTTTCATATTGTTAGGTTTCTTCATCTGAGAGACTCTGCTTAACAGATGACTCAAGTATTTTTTACATCTACTTAAAAAAAAAAGCACAAAACCTACCACCTACTTAACGATTCTTTTATTTTTTTTTTACGTCAGCCCTTACATTTAATCTCTGTGGGTTTCAGTACTGGAGAAGCAAACAAAATTAATTACAACTACATTTTACCAGACTTTTTCATATTGTTACATAATTTAATAACATTTTATTCAAATATTGTACCAGTTTTGAAAGCTTTAATGAAAATTAGTATCTCATCTATTTGGTCCATAATGAGGATAAAGATGTGTAATCCTTTCATGGGCACAACTCTTGCAAGTAAACACAGACATTAGTGTTGTAGTTGTCACAATTTTTGTCATCTGTTTTCCCCAAATGTGTCCCAGGAAACAGTCTGTAAGTGGTTTAAGTTTTCTTAAATAGTCTCTTCTAACTTCTTGCGTAAAGGTTTGCAGTATGTCTGTGGGTTTCTGTTGTTGTTTCAAAAAGCCTCAGAACAGGAAGTTAATGCAGAATTAATTGCTGATAACGTGCACAGCATCTCAGTAAAGAGTGTCTTGCTCAAGCTTATTCCATGTGAAAACGCCTTTTCTGCCTTTTAACTTTGCCTTTCTTTGTTGGAACATAAATGTTGCTCAAAACCAACTAGTTTTCATTTTGTCACTGTTTTTGGAGTAACATGCATATCTGATTTAGAGAACGGAGCATGAAAAGAGCAGGTGCTTTTGCATTAGTTTTACCTTCTGTTTCACTGCCTGCTTGAACCCAATTGTTCTTGATTAATAATTCCTTTATACAGGTGTGACTTTCAGGTTTTAGTTGCTGCTGGCTTTACATTGCAAGCTTCTTGACCTTGTTATGTGAACTTCGAAGGCTGCATTGTACAGCAAGAGCTTGAGATGGACTATCTTGCAGATGATGACTCAAAAAGCTGGCTGTTTCTACTACTGATGGTACTGTGAGAGGGAAAGTTAACTTGTATTTTCAACTTCTAGGAGCTTCAGCAGGACAAAAGATGCCTCGTCCTGCTGGGCTTCAAGCAGTGGTTTGCCCAGGGTAGCTTCCCCACTGGCTCAGTAAGAGCAAGTGGCAAATAACAGCCCATATGCAGGTACTTGTGTAGATCTGGGAGATAAGCTTCTGCTTGCAGAGTTACTGACTGACAGTAACTATCCATGCTGGTGCTTCCTCTGTGGTTCTGGTTCCTGCCTGCATAGACAGTTACTTTGGAATAGTACCTGCCCACATAAAATGCTGAGCTCAGCCGTGGAGGCTGTTAACTGGACCCTCCGTGTATGGGGAGATGGGGACGTGCTTGAATTGGTAGGGCCAAGGAGGAAAGTAGAAACATCCCCTGCACGGGGATACGGTTCTGGAGGCTTAATGAGGGGATTGTGAGGAGCATAGGTATAATGCCTCATTTTGCACTTGTAGGTAGGCTGGGGTGGTCCTGTCCCCATGCCTGGTAACACTGCTGGCACTCAAACAATGGGTGCTGAGAGGCTTTGTCTTTGGGTAAATCCAGGTGCCGTACATGACCAAATGCAATTTTTCAGGGTGTGGCAGTGGTGGTGTACAACTTGACACATGCTGCTTTTTAGCTTTTAGCATTGTCATATAAAAAGACATTCTGAAGACTTTAATTAATTGCTTTGGAAATATTCCAAGTGTGGAAATTTTGTCTACTTAAGAATAACAATGTGACAGAAGTAAATTATGGTGAAAAGAACACCACCACAAAAAGCTTTGGAGTGTGTTCCTACTGGTAGACATTTTAGCTTTTGCAGCAGCTTTACACAGATCACTTAAATTCAGTAGATGAAAAGCAAATTTAAGTCCCTTGAGTCCTCACTAATTGCACCACAATGAGTAGCTATGGAAATGTCAATGCAAAATGTGATTGTAGTACAGTGTTACTGCTGAGACATCTTTTGTGCGCAAATTGAGACGTTTGCATTTACGGGTCCCAAAACAACTATAGCACTGCCCTTTCTGAAAGGGTCTAGTGGTGTTTGGCAGTGGTGTTTTTATGCAAACGACAAAATCTGGATGCTATAGGCACAGCTTGTCTTTGGTGCTTGGTTTCTTAACTGCGGTGGTTCTCTGTGTAGATTCATGGGTTTGGGGTTTTTTTCTTTTTGAAGCTCAGAAAGACTGTGCGAAAGGTGTGCTCTCAGGTGCTTGTTACTGCTGACCTTGCTCTTTTGAGCATTCTTACACCATTCCAGCCAGTGGGAGGTGCTTATTGACTTAGATAAGAGTGCAGGATCAAACCCTGAGTAATTATAAAAAAATGCTGTGCTGGACAGATATATTTTTGACTTGGTATAGCTATCTATCTATCTGCCTTTATCAAAGAAGGAATCATCTGAAGTAAACAGAACTGACAGAAGTCAACCTGGAGTAAACTGTTGCAAATGAAATGAAAACCAACGTTATTTCAGTTATATAAACAAATTAAACAAAACAACTGAGCGTGCTAAGTACTGAGAACTGGACTTGGAAAGGATGTGCTGAACTGATTAATTAAATTTGCTCTGTTTTCTTGTACCCCTTTGCACATCCAGGAGGGGTGAAGGAACTGTTTAGGGATGACCATAATTTATTTTTTAGAGGCAGGGAAGGCTTTCTTATAGCATTTGTTTATTGCAGTCTTGTATTCCTCATTAATCCCCTTCTGTCTTCATCACTTTCCACCTCCTCAGTTCCTTCTCCATCTTTCAGATCTTTTGCAGCCATCCCTTTTCTTTGTTTTGAAAGGTTTAATAAAAAGTGCATCTTGTGAGATGTCTTCGTACAATTCTCACCCTTGGAAATGATTAAAAGTGTGCTGTTTGCAGAGCACTCTTCAACAGTTTATACAGCAGAGGAGGTTGACTGTGGTGTTTTGTGCTGCAGGATGATTCCAGGAGTATGTTAGTGCCATTAAGCAATAAAAAGTTTTATATACATTGAGCAGTCTTTCACAAGCAAGTTTTTCTGTCACATTGCAACAGAACCTGGGTCCTAGAATAGGAAAGACTAATTTGCGAAGAAATAAAAACCTTCTTTGAACAAGGCAAAAGCTGTGACCTTACCCTTGTAATTCAAGCTGTAAAACTTTATGGATTTGATTAAAACTGCTGGAAAATATGTGCTTAATCTGGAGTGTGTTCTCTTGTGCTACCAGTACCGTGGCCAGACCTCACTATGTCATTCGGTATGTTGTTGCAATGATTTCTTGGTAGCAGGATCCTCTGATATCTAGTGTGACAGATTCTTCTGTGCAGAATCTGTTCTGATCTAGGTTCCTGTAGACTGTGATCAAGTTACCTCTTTATGTTGTTTACCCAAGAGAGGATTATTACCTGCACTGTTCTCTAGTGAAAATGGCTGAAGCTTGTTTCCTGCTTTTTATTCAGTGTTTTTCTTTTTTTAAAAAGAAAAGTTCAATTTGTATTTCTCCCCAGCTCTGTATGCAGAAATCTGTGGAACTGACAGATGTAATTATTTTTGTTGTACATTGTATCGTAGGCATATGCAGCATTTGGCAATCACATCCATTCAGTAAGCCATCCATGTCAGCGAGTGATCCCCTTCACTTTTGCCAAACAGTACTGGGTGCCCCTTGTTTGTGCTGGTCTGAGCCAGTCCCCCCTGAGGTGATCTGGCTGTGTGTGCTCTCTCTAGTAGGTGGAGCAATCCAGGAGCTTCCCCATGGTCTGCAGGCCTTGTTTGGCTCTCCTCTGGAGCTCTGCAGTCTCCTCTAATCTGTGCTTACTTTGTGTGCTACCTGTGACTGTGTAGGCAGGCTCAGTGAACTGGGGCTGCTCCCTGTGCGTGCTGGCAACATGATCTCTCTGAATACGTGTAGTCTCCAAGATGTGTGGGTATGAAGGTACTAGGTCCCAGGTAATGATGAGGGTGCTTAGTTGTCTTGTTTGTGTAGTGTGGCAGGAACGGTGCGTATCATACGTGGAATGAGGTGATTGTGCAGTTTCTGCTTGATTGGCACTGGACATCTCAAGGTAGAGCAGCTCACCTTGGTGATCCATAACTGACAGTACAGTATGGTCCTTGTAACAAATTTTGCTGATGCGTACTAGACCTTTACCCAATGTGGACTTGATTTGCTGCAAATCTTAACTGAAAGCAAAATGAACTTGTAATGCTGATTAGTGGGGTGTCAACACCCAGTTCTGGTCCTCAGTGCTGTTTTTATTCAGCAGCGTAGATCCAGCCAGTAAAGACCAGGTGTTGCGCTGAGAATATGATGAGCTTGTAAGACTTGATAGGTTCCCTGTGGGCTGCTCTCTTGTGTCCTGACAGGTTGTGTGGGAGTCAGGAGCTGGATTTGATTTCCAGCTTAACTGCTAGCATTCTGGGGGACCTTGGGGTGTCACTTGGGTTTCAGATTACCCTGTTCTGAGACAAGTGTAGTGGTAGTGACCTCAGTTTGAACAGTGCTTTCAGATCTGCTAAAAGGTGGTGTTTAAGGTATTGCTGCTTTGTGACAAAGACCTACAAGTGGGTGTGACAGCTCAGAGAGTTTGTGCAATTAATAAATACAGCTAGGTGGGTAATTTGAGGATCTTAGTAGTATCATAATAACCAAGTTAGCCATGTTTGAGGTAAGTGGTGAAGTTTTCTGCTGACAAAAAACATTTGGCTTTTTTTTATTTTTTTTCCTTGCTCTGTTCTGTGGGTTTTGATCACTTGCAGGTGACTCTAGAAAGCATCCCTTAACTGTTACCTGCTCTTCACAGGGCTTGAAATGTTGGTGTTGATCTTTATCTGTCCTTGTCCCGGGCTTGTGGGTTTATACCATGTATGTCAAATGTGTTACTGAGGAATGATGTGTGACTCTGCAGAGACTGACTGTGAGTCATCTTCTGAATTAAATATCCCTGAAATTTCAGTGGGCTGGATTTGAGATCCGGAGGGGATGCTTCTGTCTTGTCAGCTCCTTCATCCTGGTGTTCAAGAGTATCAGCTGTTTGTTGGAACAGTTTTGAAATAGCAATACAGACTAGTTCAAATGGGTCATATTGCCATATAAAATCAAGGGGGGTGGAGCAGAAAAGAGAATGTGGAAGATCATTCCTAGATAAAAGCCTTCCCTTAGCCCTGCTTTTTTAAAAGTACTTGTGATGGAGCTTTTGGCAAGAGAACAGAAGAGTGTGAACATCTTTGCAGTGGAGAGCAGTGAGGGTTAAGCGCTGAGATCAAAGGGTTCGAGTAGGGCTGAAATCCTCCACTGTGGAGAATCTGGCTGCACCCTTCCATGGTTGGCTGATCAAAGGGAGTGCTGCTTTGGGAGGTCAGTAAGGCAGGAAAAACCCTGGCCTGGATCTCTTCTCCTTCCAGAGCAAAACCAGCAGGCTTGGATTTGCATGGCGTTTCCTTGTTTGCTCACATCTTTTGGTTAATGGCAGCAGCCTGTGAGAAGCTGATGTGCCAGACTGGATTTTTTTCTTCCCAAAATCAGAATTGAAGCATGCAGGTAGAAACTCATGGGAGCTCAGAAATAGTAAGCAGCAAGATTGCTTCTTGTTAGCTGATGATCTGTGAGGGAGTACTGTGCACTCCCGCTGGGTTCACAGTGTTTGTTGGAGGGAAGGTGCTGCTATGCACAGAAACTGCCCTTGTGCTGGCAGCCTCCTAGCCCTGCTGTGTGCCAGGGAAAAATTCACCTCTTTGGTGCTTGCTGTTGAAGTTGCTTAACCACCTTGTTGGGGTTTCTGAAGGGGTCAGCAGTAGATTCAGACCGATGATGAGACAGTTTTGTTTGACTTCAGAGAAATCAGGGAGCTGATTTGAAATATGGGCTCCTGTTATGAGGATGAGAATGGGGATGGTTTGTACAGGTTCTGCGTGCTGGGAGCATGCTTGAAGCCCGCAGGGTAGCGTAGTGCTTGGGTATTTTGATTCAGGGATCCTAAATACTCTAGGCATACTGTGTAGGGTTTTTTTTTCTTGTCTGGAGTCTAATAATTGTTCAAACAAAATGGTATTTGACCAAGATCAAACGATAAGAGTATGTAATTGCAATTATTAGACTTCAGACTTACGAAGAATGCAAAGACCTATACCTGACAACCTGCAGATATTTTTAGAATCATGTCCTGGCAGTGCATCTGAAATGTTGTTCTTGATCACAAGGAGGTCAGGAGCAGTTCAGTATTCCTGACACGATAACTAAGAATTACAAGTCTTCTCTGGGAAACAGAGTAAGTTAACAGTCATTGGATGTCCTATCTTTTCTTCAGTTCAGCAGAAGTTAACATAATTTTTTTTTTTTTTTTTACAGCAATGCTGAGTGACAGTAACCTTGTGAAACTGAAAAGTGATTTTTCGCCTCCTGTGCAATGGTATAAGGTGGCTGCCTGTGAAGATGAGAAGACCAAGCTGGTTTTTAAAAGGTACTCGCAAGTAAGTGTCATTGTCACTGCAACTGTCATTGTCACTCTAGCCTGGGCAGTTACAAAAAGAATGCAAAAATCAAAGGATGAGATCACCACAGGAACTGAATGGAGGGTTAGGCACACAGCTTTCCTTGGACATATAAAACACTTCGAGGAACCTAGGCACTCTCATAATAGTATCTGTTTTCCCAAGCTAATGTTAGATCCCAGAACTTTGCTCACAAGTATTTCCAATCTTTTTTTGTATCCAGTTAAGTAAAAACGTTGAGGCTTTTGTACAGTCTGGCAATTGAAGAAATTGAAATGCAGTGGGTGTTTAGTGGATATTTTGGGGAGGTGTCCCCTCATAGTTAGTTTGTTTATGAAAACTTCTGGAATACTACATCACAAAATCTTACTCCATTTTTAATAGTTTAACGTCATAGTAAGCGTATGCTAGTGTACATCAAGAATCTTATTTTAAACCAAAAAAGTTCACTACTGTGGTGCCTCTCTGCCTCATGAATTTTCAGGTCTTAAAAAATGCAAAGCAAAACTGTTATACCCACTGGTGTTTTGACCACTTGAATGGCGTAGTCCCAGCTGAATCTAGAGATACGTGATAAACCCCTGTGGAGGAAAACCAGCCTCATTCATTTGCTGTGATTCCCGTTTTCTGACAGTCAGCTGATTGCCAGGGCTTGCAGCCTAACATGCTAATGAGGGTTTTAGACCCTTATCAGTGCAAAATTTAATTTGGTTAAATCAAATGCTAGAACAGTGCTGCTTTTCGAGTGGTTACCTTGTTTGCAGCATATACTGCAAATTCAGTGCCAGGATTGGGTCTACTAGTCCAACAGACAAAAAAACCCCTATCTTGGAAACCTGTGTTAACTTCGTTAGAAAGGATTCAAGAAGTGCTAAACTTTTGGTAGGTTGAGTATTTTTTTTAAAGACATTTAAAGAAATGTCCAGTCTCTAGGAAACCATAGGAAATGAAAGTCAATAATAAAGCTCAAACTACATACTTGAGCAACAACCAAAACTCTAACCAAATAACGATGCAATTTTTGCAGATCGGTTTAGACATGAGCCAAGTGAATATCTGGAGATCAACAGTGAGATTCCTTAGGAATGAAAAATGAATAGATCAAAAATATGGATAGTCTGTATTACTCACTTTTAGTGTTGGGGGTGTGTGTGTGTTTCTGTATGTTTTGGGGATGTAAATAAATTAAGCTTCTCAATATAAACCTGAGCATTAAATTCTGCATTGTGGTCTGCCACAGAGTTGGAAGTTTTGTTTGTGAGTGGTGGCCATTGGCCCGAAATCTTGCAATTTGAAATCCCATCTGCTTTTTGACTTGCATGAAAATACATGTTTCAAAATAGTTGCCCTTTAAAGTAGGAAAACAGAAGACACTTTTGGTTTCTTCATGTGAAGAGAGCCGTTCACCCATCAGAGATGTGTTTAGAGTATATGATGCAGGCACAGAACTGCAATGTTTTCCTTATCAAAGCATCTATTTATGTTTGTACTTTCCTGCTGATAGCTCTGAAGAGTTGTGAAAGACTTGCAGTGAACAAAGCAATAATTTTTCTTGGTTTGAATCAAGTACAAGTATTGACCTGAAGTTCTTCAGTTGTCTTAAATTTGTTTTAAAATACTCATTTAGCAGTTCACGGATTGCTGGAAAATGTTATCTTTTTTCCTGTCTCCTACTCTTACACCTTCCTGTTTGTTTCTAGACTTCTTGCACTGTTTGTGGTTGGAGGCTGCTTTCTTTATATCCTCAAATTACATTTTGGCCCTGAAGAATGTGACAGAACAAAAATGCCGTATGTGGACCTCGATCGTGTAAGGGTTGGTATTTTTTGGCTTTTTTTTTTAACTTGGCCGGAAAAAAAGTTTTTGATTGACAGTATAAGAGTCAATAAGTATCTGCAACAGAACTAGAACGCTGAAATTATCTGTGAGGGAAAATATATTTTGTTTCATTTCATGCCATAGAACTTCTGGGGTTTGTCCTTGTTAAGTGGCAACAGAAGTGCATAGAGAAACTGGAATTTTAGAGATAAAATGAGATAAATTGTGACTGTTAAAAGTAACATAACATTTGAAATACACATGGCATCCTACTGTTGTGTCGGTGCAGGTAACACTGGTGATCAGAAAATTGATGCAAATGAATAGTAACATATAGAAAAAAAAAAAAAGCCCCAAACCCAACACACAAACCAAAGGTTTATTTTTACCTATGCAAGTTCCCCAGTCTCCTTTGCCTTTAGTTGCTCAGATGTTTTCAGAATCACAGGGCAAACCTGCAGGAGGGTGCATCTCTTCGTTCATTTCTTTCTTTACTGTACCAGCTATTTCAACTAGTTTTGCGTGTTTGAAGCTTTTAAGCTGGTGTACCAGGTTTCACTTAACTCTTGATGACAGTTCTCTGCTACTTAACCTGATTTCTCTTTATAACAGTGCTTATTTTCATTTAGATTGTTACTTTTCTTTCTTTGAATGTTTCAACAGTACCACACACCTTATAGCAGGAGCCCTGATTTAAGACAGCTTCATCTTAGCATCACTGCATGTGCATCCTCCCCAACCCCCCACCTTCTTCAGTGCATGCTTTTCCCCTTCTGAGCCTCTGCCTCCCCGTTTTTCTAATTTGACTTGCTACTTTTCTCAATAACGTATTCTTGCTTCAAAGCAACAAATACCTTAAGCTAAGCAAACCTAGACTGCATGGACGGTGTTTATTGCAGTCTCATGATCCATTTTCTGTTAGCTGCAGGATGAGGGAATAGCATTGTTTTTTATCTAGTTAGGTAATAGCTGATTACAAACTGTTTGGGGCAGTTGTCAAGTGGTAGGCATTCATTTTTGCTAGTAGGATACACAACTGTCAGGCTCTTCCAAATATGCACTTACTCTTGTCTGGCAAAGTACAGCATGAAGTTGCTCAGTAATGCTTTGTGCAGGGAGAGGTGTGGTGTTTATGCCCAAATTTACAGAGACCTTTGTAAGGGTGGCAGAGGCAGTTCTGTAGAACAATCTTGTTTAAAAACATCCAAAAAAAAGCATAACTTCCTTCCTTGTGTGGACAGATACACACTTCCCTTAACGCTACAGAAGGAGAACTGAGTTAGCACTAGTTTTGAATCTTGACTGTCTGACCCCTGTGTTTGCTTATGTGTTTTTTTTTTTTAATGACAGGGGAGGAGACATCAGCAGAGTTGTATTGTGGAAAAGAATATGCAAAAAGATTTTAACTGATAAAAATAATGCCTTTGCGATTTCTCCTCTTTACATCACATACTGGCATGCCACTACAGATTTCTAAAAAATGTGCATGAATAGTTTTGGGTTTTTTAAATGAGATGGCTCAATGTATACTTTTATCAGACAGCTTAATCTTTTTATGCAATATGGATCTTTTTATTTTTTTATTTTAGCCTTTTATTTTAGTGACTAGTCTTTGAAAGAAGACCTGAAACACCCACACCTTGCATTCCTTTCAAAGTTGTGTTTTAGTCATTGGCAATACCATTTTAGCAATAATTATGGAAGAATTGTTGCTTCATTTTGATTAGTAAGCAAATCTAACCTGCCATTTCACAGAACTTTTACCCAGTGGATGTGTCCCTGGTAAAAACCTACCACAGGCAGAACTGAGGTCACACAGTTGAGCAGCAGAGTAGAATTCTGCTGGCTGCTGAATTAGGTGGGTAGAGGTACATCTACATTTTTTTATCTGTTTTTTAAAATAATACAGATGTTCTCAGATGGCTCATTTTCACTTATGACTTTCACTAGCCTAACTTATTCTTCAGAAAACCTCCTGTCCGGATTTAAGTGATTGGGTGGAGAGGCATTCCTTTGCAGGTTTTTACCCTGCACTATTTAGTACCTGCTTTTGGAGTGAATGCTTTAAAATGTCGTGTATTTCCATGTTTAAGCTTTCTTTATAAACCCCCGTGTGTGTTAAATCTGCTGGTGGCCAGCTGGTAGCTTGCATTAAGAGGTCTTTGTATGTTCCTGAAACTGGGTTTCCTGATAGAAAGCATGTATGTTTTGTTTTAGAGAGCACAACAGTATGCCAGTGCTGCATTGCAGGAACAGTGCCGACCTTCTTACGTGAAGAAAGAAATGGGGAAGTTATTTGCAGAGAAATATAGCATGGACATATCTCCCTTTGTAAGAAAAAATATAAATGAAGATGAAGCTTTATTTAAATATGAACCTCCTTTTGGATTTCACAAGTTCTTTGATAAGCTTAAAAATCTCCTTGAACTTTTACCTGAGCATGATTTACCAGAAGATCTGAAGTCAAAACACTGTAAGCGTTGTGTTGTTGTTGGCAGTGGTGGAATTCTTCATGGATCAGAGCTGGGTCACTTACTGAATCAGTTTGATATTGTTATAAGGTATGTATTCTCCATTTAAAGATTCCAACTACTTCAGTTTTATGAGGCAACTTTGTTTTTTAAGGGGAAAGTATCTCCAACATTTATGCAACTTATAAGGCTATGTCTGAAAGTGCTTTTGAGAAATTTACTTATGACTTGATGGAATTTGAAGTCTTGTGAAAATGACAATTTATTTTGCTCCTAAGACAGGTATTCAGTGTAATCTGTGAACTTCAGATACAAAAAAACATGGGCAGAAATGAGATAGAAACCAGTGATATCACAGACAAGTAAACAATGCTGGTTTTATCCATTCATATTTTTAAGCTTTCAGAGGTAGGCTTTAGGACTTACCACTGCCTTTTTCCCCTTGGCTAGTTGGGATGCTTATTTGAAGGATTTTTTTTTTTATAGCTGCTATTTCAAACACAACAAAATTTAATTGGTGTTTCAGTATACAGTTTGCTTACACACTGTATAGCATGCTTATCTTTCCTTATCTTTGCAAGATCAGTGCATGATTACCCATGTTTTCTAATGCCCGAATTAAACGAATACATGCTCTGTATTCATGCTTTCTGAACATCAGTTTGAATGCTCCTTCTGTGTATTTTGAATAGTGTCAAGTTACAAATTTAATTCAAAGCAACTTGGGGAAAATATAAACTAAGACTTGCTCCTCTTAAAAAGGGAAGTCGATACAGTGGGTCGATAGTGCTTATACAAAGGTAAACAAACCTGTTAGCACGTGGAGTGGCAGAGAACTTGCATTAACTGGTTCTCTGAAATCAGGGCTGGCAGTGTGCAGGTGACTGTTCTGTTGATAAAACGTTTCTGGGACCTGAGCTGCTCTGCAGAACTGATGGAGTTGGATGATGCTGTTCTTGTCAGCAGTGTGCTAACATCTGAAATTTTCGGTGAGCTGGAATGGTGTAAACTCACAGGACTTCTTACATTGCATTGAAGGGATAATTTGGATGCCTTTCAGTGTGCAGCACTTGCGTGTGTGTATATATATAAAAATAATGCAGGCAACTTCCTGTGTGGTTTCTTTCCCTTCCTCTTTTAAGCCTTCTGAGTTAGCACAAGACAATGAATATGAAATTCTGCAGTACTGTTTTAAGTTACTTTTCTATTCAAGCTTTTCTTTTTGAAGTTTTGCACTTGTGCCAGTTAATCTAGAAATAGAATTGGCTTCCTCTCAAAGATAAGGGATAGATGAACATGTGAGGTAAGGAACAGGGAGAAACTGAGAAAATGCTGTACTCGGCTCTGTTAAAAGTTTGTGCACTAAATACAAGTTCTGTTTAGTGTCTGATGTTTTAATGAGATTGTAACCTATGCTTATTAAATGCAGTTTCTCTCCATTGTGGTTTGGTTTTGTTTCTTTTTTGGGTTTTTTAGGTTAAATGATGCACCAGTTCAAGGATACACAGATCACGTTGGTAACAAAACGACTATACGGATGACTTACCCAGAAGGAGCCCCCCTTTCAGAACATGAGTATCCTCCTGCTAGCTTGTTCGTGGCTGTTTTGTTTAAAAGTGTTGATTTCAATTGGCTTCAAGCAATGCTAAAAAATGAAACCTTGGTATGTATATGGCAGTGTTATGTACCTGTGATTTTTGGTTTTTCTTTTCTAATGCTTAAGAAACTGACTGAGCTGTTAGTTCTTGTTTAATTATACTGAGGATCTTTTATGTAACTTTGTGGGGTTTTTAACTGTAACTGTCTCCTAGTTACAGTTGGCACCAACATGCATGTTGAAGCCCCATGCTGACAGTAATGCATTCCTTTTTTCTACAGATATTGATGGTTTGCACCAGGCTACATGACATACCGAGTGTTTACTAAAGTGGAATTAATTTCATGTTATGTTTAAGTGACTTGTTCAAGTCTGCAGAGCCTGAAATAGAAATGAGATTTCTGGATGCCAGGCCATTTTTTTTTAACAGCTGAAGTCCATACTGCTACAATAGGCATACATGCAGTTAATGTGTAATTGAAGCGTCGCAGTTGTTAGTTCGTATTTGCCTGTGGTTCCAAAATTAAGAGGTTGTTTATTTCTCACTGAATATTTTAAAAAGTGCAGAGATTCCTAAGGAGCCTGATAGAAGGATTCCATGTTTCCAAACTCTCTTTAAATTGGTGGTTTTCACCTCTTTCAATTTGCAGGCAGATAACTTCTGCAAGTTGAAAATCAGTAGCTAGGTTTCTCTGACCACAGATTGAAAAAAAAGTACTCTAAATTATTGAGAGAGATTTAGAAGAAAGACTGTCAAGTTTTTTAAGAGTTTGATACTTACTAGTTTAGGCACTCCCAAGTTCCCTTCCAAATTCTGTGATTTTTACAAGGTGAAAGCATATGGAAGGTGTGTTTTATATTGTGACTGGCTACTACTACTTTAGTTCAGAGAATGCGTACAAGAATATTGCCTTGTTTTGAATAATTTGAGTGTGTTTTATAGAGAGGAGATTGAATGCATGAATTTGAGCAAATTTTAGAACTTCTGCTCCCTGATTATTTTTTTTTTTAACCAGGGATGAAACACTGTTGGTCTATGACCTTCCCTGCAGCAGTGTGGTAATTTTGATGACCAGCAGCTTTCTAACTTGAGTTGAATCCCTAATTTGTAAAACAACTTTCTGGCTATTTTATGTTTTAAAGTTTGGTTTTGAAGAATGGGTAGTACAAGGATTGCTTTCTGTATTAAAATCTGTTGCGGGGGAGGATTGTAAGTGATTGCTTTTGGGCATATGCAGCGTCCTCTGTTAGTGAATTACAAGACTGAAGTATGTGCTTTATGAAAATAGTACCTTTTCTTGTTTTGCATGGCTTAAGAGCTGTTCTGCTCATTCCCACCTTTCTTCCTCATTCTGGTGTTTTTGCTGGTGTAGAGAGCCTGTTTTGGGAACTGATTTGGGAATGGGCATACTGGAGGGTGTCCACTGAGGGGCCATGGAGATGCTGGAGGGGCTGGAGCATCTCTCTTGTGAGGAAAGGCCAAGAGAGAAGAGAAGGCTTGGGGGAATCTTACTAATGAATACCTGAGGGGAGGGTCCAAAGAGGGTGGAGCAAGGCTCTTTTCATTGGCACCCAGTGATGGGACCAGAGGCAATGGGCACAAACCAAAACACAGCAGGGTTCTTCTGCACATCAGGAAGCACTTGGTTTTTTACTGTGACGTGACTGAGCACTGACACAGGTTGCCCCAGGGAGGTTGTGGAGTCTCCATCCTTGGAGCTACTCAAAAGCCATCTGGACATGGATCTGTCCAACCAGCTGTAGGTGACCCTGCTTAGGCAGGGTTGTTGGACCAGTGGACCTCCGGAGGTCCTTTCCATCCTCAACTGCTCTGTGATTCTGTGAACTGAAAACATACTTCTCCTTTCAAATACTAAGCTTTCGGTTGGATCACCTCTCTATGCAGGCATTAGTACTTCAGTAAACTGATTCAGAGCACAAGCAGGAAGATGGGACCATACCAACCTATATTTGATCAGTTTAAGCTGCTGTAGAGTTGTAACTTAAAGCCTGTTTAAAAAATACCGGTCTGTCGCAGCTGTGTCAGTTTTATCATTTCCTTAGTGTTACCCATTATACGGAAGGGCTTGTAAAATGAGCCTGATGTAGTATTGGTTTTCCCATTAGCATGCATCTAATTGACTGCAAGCAGCATGTGATCAGAATCTAGCCTTCTGAGTCTTATGTCAAGTCCTCTTCTGAATTGCTACATTTGTCACTAGGTGGATGCTGTCAAACAGCAGCGGCTCACTTCAAAGCCTGAGCACAATTGGTTTAAATCCAGTGCTTGCTTCAGAATGCCTGGTTAATGTTCATGAAAAGCTGTGGTTCCCTTTCCCATTTCTTTATATACTGCTGCCTGCTCAGTTGTGCTGGGGAAGGGCCAAAGAACCTGGAGGTGCTGATGGATACGGTGACTGATTAAACACAAAGTGCAGTCAAATATTCAGAATAAGCAACTTTTCCCTCCCCTGTCCTCTCTGCAATTCTGAATACTTTGAAGGTTTTTCTTCTTTTGGTCAGTCACTTGAGCTGTACACTGGTATTCCTGAACCACCTTAGCTATAAACTGTTTCCTGAATTTCTCAGAATCAGTAACTTGTGTAATCTGTAACTTGTGTAGTGTGTCTGCCGTGCACTTTGCAGCCTCAGAGTCTCCCTTTGCTGAACTGTTTGTTTTTTCTTTCTCTTAGCCCCTGTGGGTGCGACTCTTCTTTTGGAAGGAGGTTGCTGAGAAAATTCCTTTTACATCAAAGCAGTTTCGGATTCTGAATCCAGTCATCATCAAAGAGACAGCTTTGGACATTTTACAGTTCCCTGAACCTCGGTCAAAATTCTGGGGTTGGGATAAGGTAAGAGATACCTTTTAGGAGAAGGAGACTCTAAATACAAAGTAAAAAAAAAAAAAATTGAAAAAAATTTCGGGTTCTTCTTTCAATATAGTTTCTCTGTGCAGTTTCAAGCTGGTCTCAAGTAATAGGGAAATTAATGTGCTTCCAAAAGCCTCTTGTATTTTGTTGTGTAAAATCAAATTAGGATTTCAGCTCACCTTTTTAGATGAGGTATTATGCCTGTGCATGCTGACCTGAAATGGCTTGTTTTACAAAGCATTCTGATGCAGTGAGACATAAATTTATTGCAGTGCAGTGTGTTAACTCACAACATCAGTGTGACTGGTGCTAAGTATTCAGAACACGCATTTGATGTATGTTAAATGTGTTAAGAGCAGCCTCGTTAAGTCAAACCAGCAATCAGCTATAGACAGATGTGTCTCCAGCTGCAGAGAAGGCAGAGAAAGTATGGAAACCAGGCCAGTGTAAAGCAACCTTCCAACTGTTGGAATTGCTATGTATACCACTGTGCTCCATAGCAACTGATGGGTGTATCCTCCCTCTGTGACCTTCTCTTCAGCAGTAGTATGGAGTGATGAATTGCCCAGTTTAATTATGTACTGCGTTTTGTTACTTGTTTGAGCCATGGGGTATCACTAGTTCTCTTGAACTATAAAAAATACTGAGTGATCATTGTCTTTTCACTTTTTGTATGAAAGCATTTAATGGTAGCGTTATTGCACAGGTGTTTGAAGGATCTTCTCACATTTATTTGTCAAAAAAATATAACGTACCAAGCTGCGTATCTTTTAGTTGTATAGTAGTATACTTGCCTTCTTCACAGGTGGTTCAGTGAAAAGTCATGTTCTGGAGACTACTGTTAGAGAGCCTGTTGCTCAAGACTGAAGTAAGCCTGCATCAAGAAATGTCAAGCATTAACTGCATGTCAGGCGTTGTTTGAGTGTTTGGAGCAAGGGCTCACTTGTAGTTTAACTACACAGTAATAGGGCGTGATGCCTTCACAGAAAAAAAACCTTCATGTTGACAGCCAAAAGTCTTGTTGAGGACAAATACTCAAGTTGTATTAGTATTTGGCCCTGAAGTTTTTCATTTTACTTGATCATTTACTTGATTTTTAGTTTTAGTTGTTATTGATTTTTGTTTTAATTAATGGTTTAATTTATTTCAGCTTTAAATGAGGAGAGGGAATAGACAAAGACATTAAATTTTGTAAAGCGTTCATAAAAACTGACAAAGGAGAATGTTTGAATTCAGCAGGCTTCGTTTTCCCCCCTTTTTAGAATGTACCTACAATTGGGGTCACAGCAGTTGTTCTGGCCACGCATTTATGTGATGAAGTGAGCTTAGCAGGATTTGGATATGACCTTGATCAGCCCAGCACACCTTTGCACTATTACAACAACCTCTGCATGGCTGCCATGAATGGACAAACTATGCACAATGTGACAAGTGAAACAAAATTCCTGCACAAACTGATCAAAGAAAAAGTTGTCAAAGACCTCACTGGTGGGATACATTGTGAATTCTGCAACAAAGACAGCTAGTGATTGAAGTGCTGCATGGTTTGGATTTGTTGTATTTCCAGAGGTTCAGCTGGAACAACCTTTTCACTGTCTCAAAGTAATTCTTTAACATGTATATAAAATGGACATTGAGTATCTGCTGCCTTTTTATAATGTCAAGTTCAGTTTGTTGGACTTTTAAATTTATTTTGATGTTAGATTTTACTTTGCACATCTTTGTGAATAACTATGTGAATATAACTTGGAGTTGAAATATATCCATTTAAAATATTTAATGTTTTAAGTTGTCTGAAGAAAAGCAGAGTTTTTGTTTTCAGATGTCTATGGTATGCACAATGCTAGCCTGAGTTGTCTAACAGCATACAAGATTTTTTTTCCACTGAACTGCTGTCTTTGATCGAGTTCTTGGTGTATGACTCCTTTTCATGCATGCCATGAAAAGAAAGGCGTATGCTTCTCAAGTCTTTAATTTCTTGCAACTCGAGTGTTGTGTTTCCCTCAGATATTTATATTTTGGTTTTGTGCTGATACTGTTTTTTTGAGGGGTGGAGGAGGAATGTGGGAGTGGAGCTGAGGGAAAAGAAACTGTTGTGGCAACAACTGAGTAGTAAGTACTTTGGTGTTCATGATTGGTACTAAAATCATTGATGCATTAATGTATTGGGTTAGAATCCTGCTTTATCATGAGGCATATTTGGGCCCAGGGTACATTACAAGAGGATTTAGCCAGTAGGAGGCTTTCACCTGGATCATATAGTATGTCGTTTCCTTAAGACCCAGATAAGTGTTTCTAACAAGTTGATTTGCAGCAGAGTTCAGCTACCCCAATTAAAGAAGTGTCATTAATACAATATCTGCCCCCACCACTTTTTTTTTTTGAGTGACTTGAAAATTGCTGGTTCTATAAAATGGTGGTTTGTATGAATCTTCTGTTTAGCAAGAGTAGAATCTATGACTGGGTGAAAATTTCTGTTGGTTTACTTTATGATCCTTAAGTGACTAATTACAGATATCGTAACTGTAATAGTTTACAATGATGATAACCTTTATGAACTCTAGTGTTGACTATTTAATTGCAGGGAGAGGTAGAGATGTTAATTTTCCTGAATCAGCTTTGAAGTCAGAAGTTGGGTTAGTGTGTGTAAGTTCAGAAGAAAATCACTTTGAGAAAGCAGTAGGATACTAGTAGCCAGCTAGATAACTGCTGAAAATGGCATACTTTTTTTAAAAAAGCTATGTGTATATGTTCTTGTGACTGGAAATCAGTGCATTGGAAAGAAACTGGACTGTGCAGATCTGTAAGCAGGTTTTTGTGCTCATTTTCTTACTAGCAGAGGAGTAGGTATGACTATGTGCACTGTGTTGTGTTGTTACTTAATGTACAGTATGTAAAAAAACCAAAGTGCTTTCTTTGGGATTGAAAGCTTTTTAGCAAATTGATGGAAGTTGGTGTAGAAACATTGTTCATAGTCAGGGACTCTCCACATGGCAAACATTCCCGCTTATTTTTGTTATGGGTGAGGACATGAATGTAGTTGTAGTTTTGAATATTCAAAATACTCATGTGGGAAAGGAAGATTAGGGCTGTTGGGTTTTGATTTTGTGGTTGGTTTTTCTTTTTTTCCCCATGGAAAGCAGATCTAATGAATGATGATGTTAGAATGCAGGAGCAGCAGACTGATCTTGGCCTTTAATAGTAAAAGGCAATAAAATGACATCAGATCATAAAGCATAACTCTGAAGAAAGTTGTGGACCTCATCTTTCCTAAATCCCACGTACCTACGTGTCCTGGAAAGCCAGTTGTGGATGACAGGCAAATTTGAAAATCGGATTCTTGTCTCTGGCACTCTTCATAGCAATAATACTAATCTAGCTTCTCCTCTGTGAAACACAAGATTTTTTTGTACTAGCAATAAATTTGTGGTCTACGTTTTTTCTTGTAAGTATAATAATTATATTGTTTAATTTAAAAACACCTGAAGAGTTTTGTACAGATAGTCTTTTAGTTAATATATTAAAATGTGCTAATTATTTTCTCCTGGTATTTAAACTGGAAGCAAAGAACCTTAATTTCATTCGGTATGAGTGAAATTCTCTAAGATTTGAGAACGTGTGCACTGAATACACTGACAATATGTGTTTCGGAGTACTCGGTCCCTGACCAGTTTGCTTTATTCAGTAACATAAAAACAATCAGTTGATTAATGTAAATGCCAATAGCTTTTTGGATATGCTCTATTTACTGTCAAGTTCTCAAATTATGTTGACGTAGGATTAGATTGTTTTTCCACCAGTTTTATGGCTTGTGATAAAACACTGTTCTCTGTGGTAGTGTATACTGCATTGAATATGCCTGCAAAGACTCGAGCATCCATGAAATGGCAGCAGTATTCATGTTGCAAGAAGCAATAAACTGATGAAACAACTTTCTACTTATGTATTTCTCTGTCTGCAATTTGTTCTGCCTCCTTTATTATGGATTTTACATGTGTTACTGGTCCAATTGAAAGTCTTGATGCAATCCCAGGCACTCCAGAAGAGGGGAGTTAATGGCTGATGATTCTTTCTCCTTTCATTTATGGCCTTTTAATACCCGTCAGTGGAGTTGTATCTCTCTCATGCCTGGAAGGGAGAATCGTCTCAACACAGACTGTATCATAGGCTTCCAGGATTTTGAAGTTAACGCAGATGAGAATATTTCAGACTGGGTTATAGCACTGGCCTTAAACCAAGGGTGTGTCTCCTTCAGTGATGGAGGCATACTGGAGCTTCTGGTCTGTGCTGGTCTCTGTGGTCTTGCTGGAGACAAGATGAGAACAGAAGCTGCGTGTGTCTGTGTTGCTGTGTCCTGGATTTTACGCATTGCAAAGAATCTGCATCATCCCTTGTAGATACACCTTAATGGTGTTTGTTTAAAAAGTTGACAAAGAATTTGGGACCTGTGATAAAGCCATTGTGTTCCACATCAGAATTTCTCTTTGTAACTATCCTTTCTGTGTAGCAGCTATCATAGGTTTGTGTCTGGCCTCTTCTGATGCTGAATTTTTTCATGGTTTCTGTGCAGGGAACACAGCTTCAGCTTTGTCCTCCCCTGAATTTAGAGTGGTTGTCAAGTATTTGTGTTATCTCTTATGCTTTAGTCTTTTGGGTGAGATAAGTAGAAATTCTCTGTCAGGACTAAACAATTCTGAAAGTTTTTTGAAATTTTAGATAATTTGTGAAGCTTTTTTCTTCTTACGATATGTTCAGTTTTGTATGGCCACTAAGGGAATAGCAAAAAAGATAACAGCATACTTATTTTGGCTACATCTGATTTGTTCAAATAAATGGGAACTTTTGAGTTGCCAAGTGGGAATTTGTGGTGCTGTTTCTCAAGTGTTCATAAGAGTTCTGCAACCAGCCGATTTATCTTCAGCTGGAGACAAACTGATGTCACCTTGGAAAAGCACCCTGGGTAAGATTACGGTTTGTTACACCACCACGGACATGTGCCAGAGTTGCACAAGGAGATACAGAGCTGCTTGACTGCAGAGTGAGGAATTGCTGAAAAGGGTGGTGGCAGTCTGTGACCAGTTGACATCGAAACTAGATATTGAGCTTGCAGCGTTGTCAGTTGAGATGCTGATTGATGAGGAACTGAGGGGCAGTACAGCCTCTTCAGCAGATGGCTGTGTGCTGATAGCTCCAGCTCTTGTGCTGCAGTTGGAACTCCAGCAGGAGACAGGAGGGGATCAGAGGAGGCAGCTGTATCGGGTGAGTGTGATCACTTTGCCTGTTGCCAAGGGCATGTGAAGGAAGAGCTCGTAGAATCAGAATTATTTAGGCTGGAAAAGACCTTCAAGGTCATAGAGTCCAACTGTTAAACCTAGCACTGCCAAGCCCACCACTACGCCATGTTCCTAAGCACTACGTCTACACGGCTTTTAAATACCCGCAGGGATGGTGACTCCACCACCTCCCCGGGCAGCCTGTCCCGGTGCTTGACAACCCTTTCGGTAAAGAGATTTTTTTCCTATTATCTAATAACCTTTTCTGGTGCAACTTGAGGCTGTTTCCTCTTGTGCTATTGTTTGTTACCTGGGAGAAGAGACTGACCCCACCTTGCTACAACCTCCTTTCAGGTAGTTGTACAGAGTGATAAGGTCCCCTCTCGGCCTCCTTTTCTCCAGGCTGTGCACCTCTGTCAAGGCTAGCACGTGTGCGATGTTGTGACTGCCTTCCTCCAGCCTGCCAGCAGCTAGGCTTTGTACAAGTACTCGGTTTTACCTGCACCTGGATCTTTCCCTCTGAATTTTCTGTTGCCTGGGGGGGCTCTTGTCTTTTCTAATTTCAAACGTGCTAAGGTGATGGTATTTCACATAACTCTTTTATTATTAAATAAAGCCAGGATATACATGCTGACAAGTGGACATTTGTTGCTGTCATCTAAAATGAAGGCTCTTTGTTTCCCAGGAAAGAACAACCTTGCCTGTGCTTTAAAAACAAAAAGGCCAGCAAAATCCTGCCTGTTGGGGTTGAGATAATTAGCAACTCTAGCAAAACTGGAATATATAATGATATTTAAAAATGCCACTGATGAAAAGCTAGGCACTGTTGAAGAAACCATTGCCTGAAGTGACATATGACCAGATCCAAAGATGAAGGGGTGTGAGAGGGACAGCTGAGCCCTACTATGAAATGAACCCCCTTTGTTCTGCAGTCACCTAACTGGAAACTTTTACCCTCTTGCAGTACCGCAGGTCTTGACCTGAAAGTTCCCGAAGCTCTAGGAGTTACGTTTGTAGACAAATGTAGGTACATCCTGGCTGCAACAGGTTTGAGCGGTTCTGCATCAGCCTTGCCCTGTGTCTCACGAGGTGTTGGAAGGTAGGTGACCCACTCATTGAGTCATTGAGGGGCTTGGTCACGCCACACCTAAAACTCTCAGTGTCTAACTGCCTTTGAGGCACACAAAAAAATGCTTTTCTTACTACAAGCAGTCTCCTGCATCTTCTGTCTCTGTGGCTGGTTTATCTTCCCTTAAAGTGACCCTGTGAGCAGGAGCTGAAGCACCCACTCGTGTGCCAACACCACTGGTGGTGTGAATCACAAACCCGAGTGTCTGCATTTCAGCAGGCCCCCAGCCAAAGGGGGTGTGCGTTGCAAGGTGAGCGCTCTCTTTGACCAAAACATCCCATCCTTTATACAGAGGTAATCCTCCCCACCGTTGCTGGGAAGGAGCTGCAGTGGCTCAGCTCTGTGCTGGTCCGTGTATCGCTAGCGACGGACCTGTATGTTGCTGTGAGGGAATCTCTGCTCAAGGTTCTGCCTTTATTCCTTGTTCCTCTCTGTATAAAGCTTATTACACTTGTATGCTGAAAGCAACAAGATGCTTTTAATTAAAAGTATTCCAGGTTGCCTTCCTTGAGGCATGACAAGGGATCTGTTGGGGGGGACCTGGATCACAAGCTGGAGTTCTAACTTTATCGCTTGTGACTGACTCTCACAAGGTCGTGACACCATCAGTGGCAGCTCTGATGATCGAGGTAGGAGGCAGACATTAAATCGACTGTACTATGAGAATTTCTGTAGTTTATACTGATACACAAGGCCAGGAATTACCAGGGCTGGGTTTTCAGCTGGGGGACTGTAGAGGTAGGGCCTGTAGATTTTGTTAATCTTTTCAGCTACCTGCCTGTTCCAGCTGATTGACCCTTTTCTTCTTGCCCAAGCACTTGTGCATCACCTCTTTGTGGTTTAACAAAAGATTCCCTGTGATTAAATCTTGATTGACATTCTCATACCTGTTAATACTTGCTATTTTCAACCTGTGAACTGGAATTAAAGCTGTTCATGCTTGGAGGGTTGAGCAGGGCTGAATGTCATCAGTGGTTTACCTCCCTTTGGAGTCATCTGCCTGGTCATTTGTTTTCACAGCCTGTCTCTTCTGTGCTTGGGCCAAAACTGACTTGTTTCTGAGCTCCTACATATGCCTTTGAGGAGGACAAAGCCGCCTTGTTTGGTGCAGCTACTCCTACTCCCTCCTCGTGGGCAGCGAGGAGCCCTGGCCTTTGGAAGGGGGTGCTTCCAACTACACCCAGCGGCTTTGGCGGTAGTCAGGTGCTGGAGCTGCTCGTTGGAAGGGGCTGCCAAGGGTCAACAGGAACACAATAGGCAAGTCACAGGAAACCAAACTTTACCCCCCCATCTTTCTGACAAAGGAAAACTAGAAATACAAGCAGGCGCTGCCATGCTAAGCATTGCATGCTTCCTTCTCAGCGATCTTTGCTTTCCTGCTGTAGCTAGAATAATTATACTGTAGCTTAAAGAAGTCTTGAGTCCCAGCTTGGGCCTTTAGTATGTACGCCAGTCCTGAGAGGGAAACAGAAACACGGTTCCTTGCAAATTTCTCCCTTTCTCCAGCCTGTTTCTACCTAATCTCAGCGGGGAAGGGGGGACAAAAAAAAAAAAAAAAGAGAAAAAAGCACATTTTGCACAAGCTAGAGTTACTTCCCTACCATCTCAGGCTGAGTTAAGGATGAGAGGCTGTGAGGACCTGGTGAAGCTGATAGAGAAGGTGCAAGGGACTTTTTTTCCTCTGAGAGAGCTGTATTGTTGCTCTTTTTTTTTTTTTTTTTCCTTGCATCCCTTTTGGTTCTGCCCCCTTTATTTTGGGCTGTTGATATGTTTTGGTGGTTTTTTTTTTTAACGCTGTTTTACTCTTTTTCTCTGCCACCTTGAGCACCTCTGTGTGCTGTACTGGGCTGTGGTCTCTCTCTGGCCTCTACTCGAGGGAATGGTTTATGCCCAAGGGATGCCACGGCATTTGCTGTGGCGTTGGTTAAGAGGCTGCAGCTGAGAAACCTGAAAAAAGGACTTGGGGAAACAAGGGATATGGTGGGGAGGTGGTTTGGGACAAGCAGTCCTAGAGGGGAATGAAACCAGGACCTTGGTGATGGGCTGGAGAAGGCAGGAATATATATGCATCTCATTTGCATGTCCAAGTGCAGCCTTTAGGAATGCCTCTGTAGCAGCACAGCAGCTTCCAGGACCCCCCTCTGTAGCACTGTGTGTAAGGTCAATGGCCACACCCTTTTGCCCAACTTCTCCGCTGAGGAGAGCGGATGCTCATGAGAACCATCTGGTGTGATTTTTTCAGGGCTTGGCATTGCTGTACCTGCAGGAAAAGATCAGGATGTGGGTCCAGGGCAGTTTTATGACCCCTCTGTGCTGTTCTGTCCAGGAAAGAAGTTTGAAGGTTACCATAGTTGTTCATATGCTTTTTTAATGCAAAATCTTCAAAAAAAAAAAAAAAAAAAAAAAAAAAGAGTTGGTTTGTTCTAGCAGTTGACTATCAAGATTACTGTGAGCATTTTCAGTTTTAGGGCTGGGTGGAGAGATCTGGGGTTATTTTTAAGCAAGTCCTTTCTTATTTATAGAGGCAGTTGATCGGGACAGATCATGGCTTAGCTAAAAATCCCAAGGGGTTTTCTTCTGCATGGTCACGAGGGTCTGAAGCCTGTTACTACTTCTGTTTTTATCGGGCTTGATTTTTAAGCCTACTTCCCCCCTAAATGGGCTGTTCCTCATGTCACCAGCCAGCACTTCATGCCGACTTGTCCCCGGGTCTGACGACTGCTCAGAAGTGGATGGATCAATGTTTGCAGCTCTGTTTGTAGCTCTGCAGCTTGGGGAGACCTGGGGCTGTCTTGGGCTGGAACCTCCTACTGCAAAGGGACAGCCCCAGCTATCGCTTGGAACAGTTTCTGCTCAGGCTGCCTTAGAAATCACAATGATTTTAAATACCTGGGTACCAAAAGAGATGTCCCCGTGCCAAACCGCTGACCTGGAGGTTCACGGGTAAGAGATACTGAAATTTACGCTGTGGTAGAAAAACAAACGTGGTGAAGCAGTCCACGGAAACAGCGGCAAGGGGGGCTCGCTGGGGTCGGTGAGTGCAGCGGGGGTTTTCTTGCCGCGGAGCCTCGGGGAGGCGTTTCGCAGCCGTAGGACTGGAAACGAGAAGCGGGCGCGTAGCCCCATCTAGTGCTTTGGCACGAATCGTGCTGCTTAGCAGGGGTGTGCACAGGCTGTGGCTGAGGTTCTGCAGCTGCAGTGCACGGTGTCGAAGGACCAAACCAGGAAAAAAATCTTTGACCACTAATGTGACATTATGCGAGCCGAGTGCTGGAAGGTAAGCCTGCGCTGAAGGCCATGGGAATGGACTGCTGAACGCACAAGTGGAGCTCAAGATAAGGTCTTTTATCCCGTGGCTGTGTATTAAATACAGTCAGCTGTCGGCACAACCACAGTGCAGCAAAGGATGCAACCCAAGGTGGCAAATACCAACCTACACCCAGGCCTGGCACTCTCCAGGAGGAACCAAGTGTTTCTTTTAATCAGATAATGTTTTCCTGGATTGTAAATTCAGTCTCTTTCATCTATGTAGGTGTGAACATAGCAAACCCTGTATTTAATAATATTCCTAAATTCCCTTTCCTCAAAGTCAAAAATCTCCATCAATGGTCTGAGAGCTGGACCAAGGTGGGGGTATCACAGAGCTGCTAAAGGACCTGGGTGTCTGGCTCTGCACCTGTGTGTCCCTTGCCTGGGACAAATCAGCCTAAATCAGGCATCCAGAGAAGAGCCAGGAATGCAGGGCAGGTGCAAGATGTGTTGTAGAGCTCTTAGGAGAGACATAAAGTGACAGCCAAGGGATGGGATAACAGGGCTTTCTCCCTGTCTTGTAGTGGGTTTGTGTGTCATGTTTGGCAGCTCAT
Source organism: Falco biarmicus (assembly GCF_023638135.1). Classification (NCBI taxonomy): domain Eukaryota; kingdom Metazoa; phylum Chordata; class Aves; order Falconiformes; family Falconidae; genus Falco; species Falco biarmicus. Next base: position 82,758,427 of record NC_079288.1, on the reverse strand, counting down.
CCGACAACAAGCCTGTTTCTCTGCAGAAATGTTTCTGTGGGTGGCAGCTGTCGGTGTGGAGCATGTTCTCAGAGCAAGTGAGGTGCAGACCGAGGGCATGGCTGTAGCAAAGCCATCTGAAGAAGTGGAACGTGCTACATGGGCTGGAGGGAGGAGAGCTGATGTCCCCGTTCTACTCACTGTGCCCCTACTCTGTACCCTCACAGGCACAAGTGTGTGCCCTTTGAGCAGAGGAACGTGCTCACCTTCAGTGCTGGTGGCACTTGGGTCACTAGAATATAGCACTGGTCTTGGATCTACTGCCCGCACCTGGAGAAAAATAATTGTGAATCCTCACACTCTGCATAGAGGTGTTTAGGTTTGTCCCTTCTTTCTTTGTTTTTCTTCCTCGGGTGATTTAGGTTGTTTGTTATTTTTTACACCACCACCCCACTCCACCCCAGTGTTTAAGAGCATTTGAGCAAAGGGAATTTCTCCCACTTCCTCAGCCCAGTCCAGGTTCCTGGGGCCTGGAAGGGGCAGGCTGGGATGTGTTTGCAGGTTGCACGAACAGGGAAGGTCACTTCTCAGCTGTGACACTGCTGCTCTGCACACCAGCTGTACAGAAGGAAGAACTTGCTTTGTGTTTGAGGTTGAAGACGGAAGTGTAGAGCTTGCCTGCCAAGGCAGAAGCTCATCAGACTTCTTCAGAACAGTTCAAAGAAACCCTAATGCCTTTACTGTAAACGCTGAATCTCTGAGGACCCAACACAGCACTTTAGAGACAACATTCAAGGTGTCTGCTGCCTCCTGCCCTGAGCCTGTTTTGTGCAGCTTCTGAAGAACCATCTTGTGGTCTTGAGCAGGCAGATCTGGTGGATCTTCTCTGCATGTGGAGGAGTCTCCTTGCTTCCTCCCATAAGCTTGTGCCTCTCGCCTACTCTGGGAGCTGTGGCATGAGGCATGGTCACAGAGCAGCAGAGATGCTGTGGCACTGAGCTGCCTCTGTACCACCCTGCAGGGCCTTTCTGGGAGCCAGATGCCCCAGGTGCAGCCCAGCATGGGGCCCTTCCCCTTCTGTGGGCTCAGGAATGAGCTCTTCTCTGTATGCAGCGTAGCTGGCTCTTGGCTCAGTGGTTGCACCCATGAGCCCTGCAAAAATGACCTCAATAGGGATCTCATCCCTTTGACTGCCAGCTGAAGCCCTGGCTACAGAACCATGGGCTGCTCAGAAAATCTGTCCTCTAGGATTCAAAATTGCACTGGGGTTTGGCAGCATTTGAAGGAATTTCTCCTGTATTTTATTCCATTCCAGCACGAGAAAGTGGAAGAAGGTACTTAAGACAGAGGTTTTACGATGAATCTTCACATCTATGGATATGAGACCGCATGTGCAGGATTACTGGTGCCTCCTGCTCCAGCCTCCACGAGCGTACAGGCTGTTGCTCATGATTTCTAGAGGTTTGTAGGCAGCAGGAGTCTTCTGGATTTGAGAAAAGCTGAGATTTATCTGCACGGAAAAGTCTGGGTAGCCGTAAAGAACAGGACAACAGCGATGCATGTAAAATCTTTGGCAGCCCTGGCTTTAACCCGGGACATCAGGAATCATGCTCAGGTTTGTTCCTTGCTTTGGAGGATGTAATTGACGAGCCAGAGCTTGCCTGATGGTGGCTGATGTTGCAGCTCATCTCACTGCTAATGCATCTCTGTGTAAGATGATTTCAGCAGACTGCTGATGCTACAGGAGATAAGGACTGAGCCCTGGGCACAGTCTGAGCCCATGAGTTTGTAGCGATGAGTCAGTCTTGATTTGTTGCAGATGCCTCCTCTGTGTTGAGTACTCAGTGAGTGCCATTCAAGAGAAGACTTGAAATCTGTTCTCTGCTGTGAAATTGCCACAGAGGTCATTTAGGACCTCATCCAAAGCCTGCTAAACTGCAGAGGCTCATTGACTTCCACAGGTTTTGCACCAAGTCTGTGAGGAGCCAGCTTTTACAGAGCAGTAAAATACTCCAATGTGTGCTAGCTCCACACAGGTGTAGCACCGTAGGAGCGAAGGTGCTGTGCAGAAAACAAGCGGTTACATGACTTTAGTGGGTACACCTTCTGGCTTGTTAGGGATTCGTTACTGCCAGCATGAAAGTATTGGGAGTTTGCGCCCGCTGAGTTCAATCAAACCTTTCTGTATTTGGTAACGTAGGAGACTCCAAGATGGTCTTTTCAGTCCCAGCTCTTTGCTTTCAGAAGTGTGGAGCACAAATTTGAGGAAAACTGTACATTGGAGGAAAAGCAGGACTTCTGCTAGCCTGAATGACATGTGCATATACCCTATACATCTTGCTGTATAGAGTTTTTTGGAAGGGAACAGTCTCCAGCTCTAGAGGGAGCGTTGCTACATGCAGTGTGGGTTGCTCCGTTTCCCAGGGAGTTGGACTACTGCATGGGGGTCTGTCCAGGCTGGCTTAGTCCTCTATGCCACTGGAGAGCCTTGGAGAGCAACAAAAATCCCGAGACCTTCAGAAACATGGCTGGCCAGGATACATGAGCAAACAGAGCCCAACTAGTCCAGAGAAGATGATACAACGGGTCAGTGACAGACAGAGTGATTCCCTTCTTCCCTCTGCATCATCCCGGGGAAAGGACAAGATGTAACAGACACAAATAGCATCCTGGGAGGTTTAGGTTCAGCACAAAGATTTTTCTAACATGAGATTAGAGAAGCATTGGCATGGATTGTGCTGGGAGGTCTTCCAGTGCTGGAAAGTTTGAAGACTGCATTGGATGAGCTCCAGCCAGGACTGTTTCAGCTGCAGCTGATCCCACCGTGGGCAGGGGATGGATTTAGCTGCCCCAGAGGGAGGACGGGAGTGTTCTTTCCAGCCTTTCTCTTTCTGCCCTTTCGGCTTGGTGCATGATATTAGACACTGATGCTGGGGTTGTGGTTACTCACCCTTCCTCCTGAAGCATTTTTAGTTCCCCTTATAGGACTTGTCATGAAAAAGCAAAGCCCAGCCATAAAACTGGGGACAGACTTTCCCCTGTAGCTAAAGTTGATGCTGGGGGCAGAATTGCAAGTCCTTGATTCAGAAGGAGCTGCGTGTTGAACACCACCATGGCCAAAATTAGAGCATCTCTTGGACTGATTTAAAATTTACAATCCTGGAAAAAGCACCTTATCAGCTTGCAGAGGTAGTTAATTTAAATGTGTCTTCAGCTATGCTTGAGCAGCGGGGCTTGAACTTACCTCTCTTCTTGAGTGGTGATTGTGAATGTCAGCTTAGGAGAGGAGATCTGGGGACAACAGAGGTTCCACATTGTGCAGAAATAAAGGGGCGGCTCAAAAACTGCGGGAAACCAACTTGCACTCTGTTCTTCTCTTTAGTTTCTCTCTCCTCCTGTGAAAATAACGTGTGAAACCTGGGGAAGCCAGCTGGAGCCAAGGGATGCAATGGACCCTGACATTGTAAAACACTTCCATGCTAAATCCCGCCTGCAGCCTGTCTAGGGAGGTTTTGCTCTGTGGCTCATTGCACTCTCAGCTGGCATTTTGCTTCAGCTGCTCCTCACACCTGCAACAGTGCTGGCAACTGCAGGAGCTACCACGTGCAGCACAGATGAGGTGGGGTGACGTGGGGGAGATGTGTTTTGGACCGTATGCAACATATAAATCATTGCACATGGAGCCACCAAAGCAAGGGGAGGGGTGGGTTTTTGTGGGCACGGACTTGCTGGGCTGGGAGCTGCCACAGCAGGGTGCGAGCTCACCCACCCAGACTGACTGCAGCCACTTCTGACGCGGCTGATGCCCCTGGAGAATCTCTTCCTTCTGTTTGAAGGACCTCTGCTTTTCCTGTTTCCAAGTTTTCTGATCACTGTATCAGTGAAAAGAGAAAGAGAATAGAAGAAAAACAAACTGGTTAAACCACTGGCCTGGAAAACTCCAGCGTTTTTCCCAGGCTCTGCTTATCTCTGACCCTCAGCCCAATCCTTGACTATAAAGGGATTGTATGCATGCCACTCCTGTTCTTGTTTTGGGATACACTTGCAAGCGTGACCCCGTATTATTTGTTCTTGGCGTACACACTTGCCCTTAGCTAGTCTTGTGAGCTTTTTGTGACTCTTATTATGGGATATAGCCTGTCCCTGATCTGGCACATGTGACAGCTAGGTCTCCTCCCCCATTCTGGACTGGTTTGCTTGCTGCTGATAGCTGTGGCGGGTTATGGCAATGCAATGCCATCGTTTGGGCCCTTGCTCCAGCTGACATTGCTTGGACTTCTCACCCTTTTTCACCCTAACCTGATTCCTGAGCGTATGTGGGCCAGACAGAGGACACCGCTGCTTTCCTTCCCAGCAGCGCTTCCCAGATCGGAGCTTTGCTGTCATTTCTCTCTGCAGTCCACAAAAGACAGAGTTGCCATAAAATGATCACACCTGGTAGTACAACAGCTTCCTGATGTACCTGTGAAGAGATCCTGATGTTTGACCCAGCAGCTGGCAATCATCAACACACAGAGCTCCAAATAAAATACATTCCTGTGCAGCTTTCAATCCTTTGACAGAGATGTTTCCCGGTGTAAAGCTGCCATGCAAAGCTTAAGCCAAAAACATATTATTTCTTAACCAGTGGTCCTAGAAATGCTGCTGCAAAATGCAGGAACGAAGCAAGTAACACCTGGAGCGGTTTTATTTTGGCTCTGACTTCTCATCTGCACTAGCTGTTAGGCAGGAACTGCATGATGCTCAATTCATCATCTCATCACAGGGCTGCATGAAAGAGAGGAACGGGAACATCAGAGGAGGTATAATGTGCTGTCCGTGTCATGCGGTTAACCCTTGCTGAAACCCTAAGCCCGGGGTATCACCCAAAGCCTGCAGCCATCCCTTGTGTTCCCAGCTCCCTGGAAAGAGAGAGGGCGTGCAGGTGTCTTCTTTGTACAGAAACAAGAAGGCAACTGGGTGTTGAAGCTCCTCATCCAGCATATGCGTACGGACGTCGCTCCAGGAGGTTCTGCAGGTCCAGCAGTGGATTCCCATAGGACAACCACGGAATACCGCCAACTGCTTTTGGAGAGCACTAGGAGAAGTTTTAAACTAACAGAGATCTGGCTTTTGCGTGACCTCTGTGAGCCCTTCAGGTTGGGTCCCAATTTCAATGTGAGGGCAGTTTGCTTTTTGCTGATGTGTCTTCAGGCAGGGAGGGCAGGTAAAAGGGGACATGGCCGCCACTCAGCATGTTGTCTCTGCTGTAGCCTGCATCTGGCTTTCACTTGTTCTTGAACAAGTCATTGGTATGGGCATGTTGGATGACAAGACTGACTTTCTTTTTCCTTTAGGTTTACTGAAGAAATAAAGATTATGCAGTGTGACCTCTGCCTGTTGGTCCCCCAAGTAGCTCATGGCCAATTTTAAACAAACTTCACATATGGAGAGAGTTGTTAAAGATATTACAAGTTCATAAACAATGTAAAAATCTGTGCCTGGGTAGGGGAGGGAAAAGGTAGGTCATTTCCCACCCTGTTTCAGCCAGCCAGCTCTGGCTGCGATACTTGGTGGGACTCCAAGCTTGCTTAATCCTGCTGCTCACAGACCTTCTAACTTCGGCTTTTGCAGGTACAATTTTAGGACTGACTTTCGGGATGCAGAAGCATGATCCATGGTGCTTTTCATTATGCTTGAAATTACAAGAGGGAGACTTTGCAGGCAGGACTTTCATCCTCACTAGAAGGAATGGATGGATTTGATGGCTTCCTTGCTAGCAGCGAGCAGGGAATTGCGTTGGGGTCAGGAAACACAACCAGCCTCGTCACGAGGTTGGGCTGGAAGGGAATGGAAGGACCGTGCTCTCCTGTTCTCTTGCACATTGCATTTGCTCCATAGCCAAACCGATCGCCTGCTCTCTTGTGCTCTCACTGCTGTGATTATAGAGCTTGTGCTGTTGCTCCTCCAAAGCCCTTCCAAAAAGGCAGTCCTGCTGCAGTCCCACTCTTCTTGAAGTACCTTGCTTGCCATTGGCTCTGTTTTTCTTCCAGCAGGGGCAGCTTGAGGGATATAAATCAAAAGGGACAAGTGGAGCGTATGAAACAGGCTACTTCAGTGTGCATGTTGGGGGAATCTCATAAAGCCCTTCACAGCAGCCAGGAGATTCCAGGTTTGGCTGCAAGACTGTAGTCCATAAAAGTTGCTGGGATAGCTCTTGTGCTTCCCCCCTCCCCCTCCACGAGAGAGAGGAAACCTTTTTCTCTGTCTCATTTGCTGCTTCTACTGATGCCAGATTTCCCTGTGTGAATGCGTTTCTTTTCCTTCACACCCTGGGATAGACTTTCCATTGATCACTGCCCAACTCTGTGGCCTTTAGATCCTGGAGCGCAGTGCTGAAATAGCTTCCTTCCAGATGAAAAGGAGGGATGAGGAGCTAAATGTGGTGGGCTTCACTTCTTTATCAATTACAGTGCTTCTGAGGCTATGTGGTTAGAGAAGTGCAGAGCTCAGGAAAAATCCAGGCTGAGGACCTGGCCTCAGAAGCAAGGATTTCCTCTCTGAGATGAGCTAACTGTTGCTGCAGTCTCCAAAGTAAGGATCTCCCACTGTTTTATGTGATTGTATTGTACTTTTTTTTATGTCACACACCTCATTCAAGGGGTATCTGAATGTGGTTTTCTCACGGAAAGTGCAGTCTTTTCTGGAATGCGTTGCTGTGGCGTATTGCTGAATCCCGGTACTTAGCACAATTCAGGAGGTCGGATATTTGTATAGATCACAGCACGAGTCCAGACCTGTAAGGGATTATGCTAACAAGTTTTGGAGCAGATCCGAACAGTGCTTTCAGGCCTTAGCTGTTCTCTAGTGCTTAGAGCTTAGGAGGAGACCCTCACATTTGAGAGATGCCCAAATACCTGCCTCCTTGACTCCTTTTGGTACCTTCCCATCACTGTGTGCTGGAGGAAGCATAGCTCTGCTCCATACCTCCTGTGCTGAGGATACTCATTTGCAGTGTGTGTAGACCAGCTGCAGGACCATAAGCAAGATGCTCCTGACAAATGTCATGCTTGTCCCAACTCAGAGTAAAGGAGAAGCCGGCACAGGCTGGATGTTGGGACCATGTGGAGTATCTTCTCACATCATTTGGAAGGCAATTCTTGCTGTCATCTCCCTAACCTGTATTACAGGGCTAAGAAAGAGGGGGATGAGGGTCCTAACCCCTCGTGAACAAGGAGCAGAATAAGGCACTTGTGCAGGGCTTGTGGTTCCCTGTCTCTCAAGGCAGGTAAGTGACAGCTACTGCTGATGGCCACCCTGTAGTTTTGGCCCCCTGACACTAGCTGTGCTCCTCACGGCTTCTGGTACAAATAAAGCCACCGAAGGGGACAGGAGGGGTCTGCAGGCAATGCAAGCAATGGATGAGAGTACAGCTCCCAGCTGCCATCTTCTGCCTGGGTCCTGGGGTGGTTGCTTTGCCCTGGGGAGAAGGGAGGTGGTGTCTGGTAATAAACAAGCAGGCATGGAGTGAGACACTACTGAGCCTGCTGTCCTTCTCTAGCAGAGCCCTGCGTTGCGTACAAATCAGTCTGTCCATCCGTCCACACATCCATCCAACCAGCCGTGGCAGAATTAGAGATGGCTGCGATGGGGGTATTTAGAAGATTGGCACATCAGGCCAGTTTTGAACTGTAGAACTAAATCTTACTAAATTTGCAACGGGCTGCTTGCTGATTGTCAGTTCTGCCACAGTGTTAAGCAGCATCACCGCATATACAAGACTCAGCCTCTAGCAATCCTGTATATATTAGCTGTAAAAACACACGACTGATGAATGCTGTGCAGTGAGCGCTGGTGGCTGCAGTCTTGGTGGCTCCTGGCCACCCAGGTCAAGGTGACCAGACTCGAGAAAGCAAGTCAGAACCAAACTGCTTGTTGGTTTTTTTTCCCCCTCCGTCTCCCCTCATTTATGCCTGATGTTGTGCTATTGCCCAATCCCCAAAAGGGGAGGGGTGGTGGTAGCGGTGTGTTCCTCCATTGCAGATCCTGCTTACCTTGCTTTCTTTGTCTTGCCAGCCATCCTCCTTGTGTACTGGGGGGATGCTCTGCTTTTTTGCAGCCCCTTTTGTTTATCCTGGCCTCCCTCCGGCAACTTTTGCTACCGGGATGCCTCCTAAGTGTGCCTGCACCACCTCTGTCTGCCTTTTTGGTGATCACAGTGCTGACATACCTACGCAAAATTGTGTCTGACCGTGCCATCGGTGTCAGAAAGCACTTGCACGCTCTTGCTAGCTGCACTATTTTAGTAAGCTTATACTGTGGTTCAAGGCAAGTTAATATTAAATTTACACCGGTCAGTGTGTTTATAATTGGCGGATGTCATAGGTGCCTGCGATGGCTAGGCGGGCTCTCACGCTTGGCCGCATCAGCACGGCAGCATCACTCAGTTGCTCCGGTTTGGGTTTCGCCGCTGCGCGGTGTGGGAGGGAGCGCGCGGGCAGGCGGGCGCAGGGCCGCAGCCCCCCCGCCATGCCCGGCCCTGCCTGACGCGCACCCCGCCGCGGCCCTGCGCGGCCACGCCAGGTCCCGGAGCCGCGCGCTCCCCGGCAGAGGGCAGTGACAGACAGACGGACGGACGGACGGACGCACAACGTAGGCCAAGTGGTGTTTTGCTCTTCTCCAGGGCCCTTCAGGCAGGGATCTCGAGCCAGTAAAGCTGCCGCATAAGCCGCATACTTAGCTGCTCTGCTGGATGAGGCCAGGCTGCTCAGAAGCTGGCAGGATCAAGGCTCCGTGTCCTGTTTCCCCAGCTGATGACAGTGCCTGCAGCTCTGGCCCATAAAACCTGAGCTCAGTGCAGGTCTTTGGTAGGATGGGGGTGGGTTAAAGAGGTCCCTGCAGTACGCTAGTTCTTGCACAGTTCTTAGGGACGATTTCTCTTTGGCGTAATTTATTTTGAGGGAGTGTTTCAAGATGGGCTGGGGGGGGGGAACTCAGATGAAATCCCATATTCTGACCATAGATTTTTTGCCTGAACAAGTACAACGAGAGCTTATTGCAGATGGAGACCGTGGGAGGTGATGCCAGGAGAAAACTCCCACCCTAAAATCTGCATAAAGCTAATAATATCTTTTTTCTTTGACTAGCCACCTCCTCCTCCACTTCCCTGCTGGTCACAGACACCCTGGCTCAGAGCATCACACCCGTACACCAATGCACACAAACAAAACCTGTGTGTTTTATGCACCGACTCACCAACTGGTGAAACTTGAAGCAGGACAGCTGAAATAAAACATTCAATATTAGCCCGTTAAAAATCCAGGAGGGTCTTTCTGTAAATCAACTGTCTCCTGGTTTGCCCCAAATAGCGCAGTGTCCTTCTCATACTGTGCCTATCCTTGTGACGTCCCAGAAGCCACACAGCAACTCGCCTGGCTAGTATTTAGATGGGAGACCTCCAAGAGCTTCGGGTTGTTGAGAAACAAGTATTGGAGGTTCGGTAAGTGGCATTTTCCTCTTCTGAGTCAGTGTCGAACAAGCGCCCATTCCAGCAGCAGCAGATCTCATTCTTCAGCGCTGTCATTCTGGTATCCAAGAGCTCTCCAAAGTTAAAGCCCATCTTGTCAACATCAGAGGCACCGAGGTACTCTAGGTGCTTGCCAAAGGGGAGAGACACATGCACAGAACATGGTCCTGCCACCCGTCACAGTGTCAAGTGATGGATGGGACCTTAGCATTCAAGTATTGAGGAAAAATGATTATGTTTTTAATACAGCAAGGGTCAGGTTAGATGATGATAGAGGAAGGAGTTTTTGAAGGAGATATTCGGATCTCCCTGTGCTTCTCCCTTTTGCTTGATAGCATCAAGCTGACAGCAGCTGGACCTGACCCTTTCTTCCAAGGGTTGCTGAATTGCAGTCTCACTTTTCTCGCAGTGCCTGCTGCTCTTTCATATATATTGCTTGCTGTGTTCTGAAAGCAGAACATCTGTCCAGTCTATGTTTCCTCCAGACTCTCCCTTGTGGTGACATTACTGCTAATTTATACCTGATGATTCAGAGCAGAAGGTGGAGAAGATGAGGATGTTCTCAATCAGGAGCAGGGGAAACTGCACCTGGAGAGTATCTTTGCTTGGCTAAGCTGGATGTCTGGATGAGGACAAGCTCCATAATCAGAGAGGTTCATCTTTATGAGCCAAAAGGAGGTTTTATTTGCCAGGAGTTTACTCTCCTGAATATTTCCAGTGACATCCAGAAAGTCACCAGAAACTGCAGACAAATTCAAGACTGGTCACACAGTAGAATATGGAGCAGGGGAAGGTTTTTATGTCAGAGCAAAGCAGCTATGTAATGTGGATCTTTTTTTTTTTTTTTTCTTTTTTTTTTCTTTTTTTCCCCTACCTTCCTGGGGTCCTGTGCCATCATAAGGGTGTACAGCTGCAAGAGGTCTATGTGATGGCTCTGGGCAGGGTGACGTGCAGGCAGAAGACACCCCGCACAAGGCAGGTATGGAGGTGGGTAACGTTATAAAAAATAAAGCAGAGGAGAGGGTGGTTCTTGCAGTTCCTTCAGAGCTGGGGACAGCCTGGCCTCTGTGGCCTGATCCTAACTGCTCCATGACTCCAAACGGTGTGTGAGCTTACATAGTGGGGGACAGAATTTATACCCACCAGTGCCTGCCAAGGATTCCCACCACTGGGGACTTAATCAGTGACTGTCAATGCTTCTGCGGGGGGTGACATTAGAGTTCCTTTCCACAGGATATTTCAGGGGTTTTTTTCCAGCTTGAGAGGGAAATAAGAAGCCTGGTAATAGATTTTCCCTGATTTCATCCTCAGACTGATGTGGGTGGGGAGGCCATAGTGATTACTAAGGACACGGTGGAGGTTTTCTGGGGTTCCTAGAAATTCAGTATGGGTGCTTCCAGCTGGGGCTGTTTTGTTTTAAAAGTGAACGTGAGCTGTTGGACCTGGCACTGTGGGATGCTGACACCACCTGGCAGAAGGTTGCGCTCAGATCAGGATGACTGTATGTGTTTAATTTTGAGCTGGAGGAGGGCTATGGTGAGTCCTGGGTCAGTGACAGTGAGGTCTGGACTCCAGATGTGCGAAGCCTGGCAGCACGAGACGGGAAGGCTGTTTAGAGAAGAACGTTTTGGAAGTCTGGGGGAGTGCACAGTGGGATACTAGATCTCAAATTAAATCTTCAGCCAAAAAGGGAGGAATCTAGCAGCAGTTTTATCAGGCTGGGCTACTGCAAGAATTGCTTCAGCTGCAGGCCAGGAGTGTTGCTGAGAAATTAGCTCCTGTGGCTGCCTTATCTGATGGGTCAAGGGAATGGCTTCCAGATTTTGCAAAGTGGTTCATCTAAATGTGGGGCAGTGGGACAGTGAGCTGGCTCGGGATTGCTGGGTGAACTTTTGAAAGTGCCCAGCATCAAGCGGTGCTTTCGGCTGAAGGTTGTGTGTGTCTGAAAGCCGTATCGCAAGGACAGCAGGGACATGTTACTGCCAAAAAGCTGCAGAGCTTCTGGTGGTTCTGAGAGCTCAATGATCCTGATGGCCTTACCCCCTTGGCTCACAAATGGGAAGGAGGTTCTGCAGCAAATAATGCTCCTTAGATGCAAAATCTCGTGCTGGTCAGTCCTGTTGTCAGCTCCTCAGATGCGAGTGCAAGATGGCTGTGGGTTCCTTGAGCAGCAGGGAGCATCTCCTGCTGTAATCGCCTCTGTGCATGGCCCCATCTGCTCCTGTTGCTCTTGGCAGGTGTTCAGTGCTTCCCGTGACATGAGCTGTCATGGCCACTGTGCTCTGCACTGATGAGGCATCCATTTCCAGAGCAAAACCCAAGCATCTGACAGCACCGTGACTGTCTTTGTGCATGGTGTGAGAAATGAGCAATGCCAAACCGTGTCTTGAGTCTTTTGCAAGGACTGTGACTGTAGGTAGGCAAACTAGACATTTCTGGTGTGCCCCTCTCTCTGCTCATGCTGCTCTTCAGCTTGACATCCCTTGCATGGTAAGAATCATGCTCATTTTTAAATTGCATATTTAAGCATTTTCTTGTAAGGAAAAGCCTTAGAACAGGAGTAAAAAACTAATGGTACAGAGAGAGGGAGTGCCCACTAACAGGCAGGTAAGCACCTTGCTAGTGGGAACCACAGTCCCTACAAATATCAGGTTTTTCCAGGAGTAAAGGGCAGCTGTGTGAATTTTAGGGATGTGAATTCTGAATTAAGCACTGAAAGTTCTTGCTGTGTGTCTCTTAGGTGCCCAGTATCTTTGGTGGATGCATACCACTGGAGATGTTCCCTTGAAAAGCTCAAGAGGGAGAGAGTAGCTTGTATTCAGGGCAGGTTTTGAAGGGAACATGGTGAGGAAGTGGAGGACAGATGAAATACTATTTGAGCACTATGTTTTCAGTGGGGCAAAAAGGTAGGTGGGAAAACAAAACCACATTTGTATTATGGCGGTTAAGTGAGTGACTTCAGAGAGGGCTGCTCTACTCCCCAAAGAAAGTTCAGAGCCAATCTCATGACTTGCAAGCTGACCTCCATCAAGGAATTGCTCTTTTCTGTATATTTTCAATTCAGCTGCTGGTGGAGAGCTCTCAAAATCAAGAAGTCACCCCCTCCGTGGCAGTGGTTTTAGGTATGACCACCCATTCCAGCCAAAAGGCCAACAGCTGGTTGGCCATGGATGCCATGTGCTCCTACCTGCTCTCAAGGGGTTTCCCACAGGCCAGGGCAAGCAGACATCAGGCTCAATGTCTTATGGGGACATTTGTGTAGGACCTCTGTTTGCTTTGGTGGTAAACTGAAGGTTTCAGGTTAGGTTGCCCCACTAACTCAGGTCCTTTGAAGGACCATTGGACAAAGGTAATTTTGAAATGGCATCTGGTCTAAGTTCCCTCTGGAGTCAATAGAGAGAGATGAGTTGCTTTAGACATGGAGTTTGAATTGTCTTCACAGGCTGCAGAGAAATCACAGAGCAGTGAGACATCTTATTCAAAATACAGCTGGATAGGGTGAACCCAGCCCTCAGTCCTTAGCACTCTGGGTTGAGATCTGAAATGTTTCGACTCTGAGAAACCCCCATATCCACTGGCTTTCAACTATTTCTCTTCCAAGATTGCTTCATTAATATTACTCATCCCGGCAGCCCTTGGAGTGGCCCAGAATCCCATTTCAGGAGGCATTACACCAACACAGCCTGCTGCCATCCTGTCCCTCAGTGATCTTTGGAGCGCCTCTGTGGACCTTGTTTGGGTTTGCTGTTATAAATTGTTAATGTCAGTGATGATAAACCCCGAGTGAAGCTCCAACTCTAGGATCTCCAATGTAGACCTGAGCTGGAGATCCCATGTGGGACCCAGCTCTTACCCCTGGCTTCTTTCTCCAGCACCCCAGTCCAAGACGCGTAGCTGACTGCAGAGGGTCCAGGAAACAGGAATGGTTTAATGCTTTTTTAAACAGTTTCCTAATGAGAAGCACATGTCTTCTGCGTGGGTTGCTGCATGACCAGAGCACTGTGACCTTGTCCCACAGGACCATGATGCACCATCTCAGCTCTGCTCTGGGAGCGCCTCCTTCAATCTGAAGCCATTGTAGCCTGCCAGGGAGCTTCCAGGAGAGCTGTGGGAGTGGGTTTTCAAGAGTGGGTGTTGTGGGGACCTTTCCATCAGCAGGTGTAGGGCAAATGGCCAGATAACAACTCGGAGCATAGCAGGGAATGGGGCAAGCCCTTACAAGGGAATGTACAGTATGCTGGGCACACGCAGGCAGCATCCATCAGCAAGTACAGTAGCAGCCTGGAATAGTTTGGCTGGGTAGCCCTGCATGAGGGAACGGTCCTGAAATAGGTTGATAGTCTTAATGTTATTTTTGTTGCGCTGGAAACCACAGCCCTGGCATCCTGAGTGGCTGCCAGCCCCCAGGTGGCTGTGCTGGGGTGGGTACCCCTCTGCATCCCAGCATGGGAGGTGGGGAAGCCACCTTTCAGTGGGCAGAGGAGGGGGTTTTAGAGGGAAATGGTGAAAGGTTTGTAAAAATGAGCTTGCGGTGCTCTGGAATGGAGCAATATGAGCACAGCATGGGAAGCCAGTAGCCTGTGATGCTGAGGACCAGAGACTGAGGAGCCCACAGAGGGATCCCTTCTCCCCTCTTACACTGGTTCATTGTGTGGGTGGCAGTCAGTGCTGCGTTGCTGCAACAACCTTTGTCTCAACAGTCCATGCAATACAATAGGTGCTTCTGCCAGAGCCACCGTCTTGAAATCAATCTCAAACTGTAAAATATCTCCCAAAGTGATGGTCTCCACTGGGAACTGAATGATGCTCAACCAAATTCCAGGTTCAGTCAAAGGCTGGCCCAAAAGAAGCCCTAGGGTTGTAGCCTTAAAAATCACTTTGGGCTATGAAGTTTATGAGATCTGTAGAAACTTTCTGTCTTGGGTAACTAATTTTTAGCCAAAATCTGTGCTTTTCATATCTCACCATGGGACAAACTTTAACAGGAAACAGTTGAACACTCAAAAGAAAATTTTGCAGAAAAAAAGGTGTTAAGCCTAAAATTTCATATGGGAAAGCTGGGAGGAAAGCTGTGCCAAGCATCATGTATGAAGCAAACTGACTTTATTGGGTCCTCAAAATAAGTGGCCACTTTCATAAGGCGATGATGATTTCCAGATTGAATGTTCCTGACTGCTTGGAGTGTTAGGGGAGAGTGGGCTAACCTGCTGTCACTGGATTTCGAGGTGGATCACTTTTTCTTACTGCATCTGAAACATAAGCAAAGCATGGAAATTGAGGTTGAAATTGAGGGATCTGTGAGCCTTCATGTAGCTCCCAAAGAGTTATGCTTGAAGGCACAGCCGATACATCTACTGAGGTCCCTGCACAGTGACAGTGAAGTGACATGTAATCATAAAGAGAAGTATCTCCAGAAATAGAAGCACAGTTAGATGCAGTGTGTGCCCCTCCTATGCTCCTTTATTTATGGGGTACAAAAAGCATGAAGGGATCACCTCCCTTCCTCCTTCATGAGGCTGCTACTTAGGCAGAACTGGGGCTCATTTTGTTTTATGGGAGGGTGTGGAGGTGGGGGGATGTTTTTTGGGTACATAGGAGATGTTCCCATGCAAGAATACTTAAGCATCCCATGTCCTTGTGACTCCCTGGTGAGTAAGGGGAGGCTGTTCCTGTGTTATAACAGGGAACTGAAAAATGAGTGTTTCAGATGAGTACAGAGAAAGGAGGGGGCTGCAGGGAATTCATAGGTTTCACAGATTCCCCACCTACTGTCCATGGAGTGAATTGGCATAGCTCATTTATTCTTGTCACTATTATAAGCTTCTGTGAACACTCTCAAATGAAGTTATACCTTGTTAAAACACCATCTGTACGGGCACAAGAAAAAAAAACTATTCATGGGTTTGTCCTGCTCCTCAAACAGTTGAGTTCCTACCTTTGCAACCAGCATCCAGGTTTCTCTTGCAACTTGTCATCCTCCTTAGGAAGGACAAAACCCCTCCCATGGCCCTTCCAGTGAACTTTCTGCCTGGAAATCCTGAAGCTGTGACTTCATTTAGAGCCTGAAGGGCCCAGCTCTGGATTGTGTCAAGCAGGATGTCCTGGGACTTGAGGTCTTGAGGAGAAGTGATGGATAGGAAAAAAAAAAAGAAATAAAACGCCATTTTTGTTTCATTTCCCAAAGGCCTCCTTAACACTGTTTCATTTCGAAACAAAAATATGCAAGAGCTGTGCGCTGGAATGGGAAGATGGTCTCAATTCACAAGTGTGGGGTTAGCTCCTCGGCTCGTGCTCTGCTCCTTCAGGGTGTGCAGCGAGGGGGAGAATGTCTTTGGGCAACATAAGATGGAGAGGACTTTCCAGTGTCCCCTGCCTTCACCTTGCTTGGGAGGAGTGGGGGCACGTTCCTGAAGTCTGCAAACCAAGTGCACGTGAGGTCAAAGTGTTTTTGGAGTAAATATTAAGCTTGTAATACATGGGCTATTGGATGGTTGATCATTGCACAGCCGCAAGAGTGCATTTCTCTGTTTTTAAAGTGGATTAAAATGCATCTTTTCCTCTAGATGCATTGGTAGATGTGATGGAGCTTTTTGTGGTTCTCGGGGAATCAGGAGAGTTACACGAAACAGCTTCTCTCCTGAGGGTCCCCTTCCAGCATCTCTTAAACCTGACATAATTGCTCACATTTTTAGAGTCTCCAATGGTCAGAAAGATCTTAAAAATACTTGAAGACAGTGGGCCAGAAGAAGGGCTTGTGGGGTTTTATGTAAGATGATGCTGTGTCTGTGAGAACAGCCATTGATTTTTTTATTGAAAAAATATATGTAATAAATGCTATGCTTGGTAATAACATTCCCAGGCTTGAACCTAAATGTACAGAGGAATTGAGAGCTATATATGAATTACAAGTTTAGAAATCAGACCTTTCACCTACCCATCTGCCCCGACTCTGCTTTCTCTTTTTTTAAACAATCGGATTAAAACATTCCTAGTGATCTTTGCCTGTTAAATATGAAGTATGTAGGGAACATATCATATGGGGTGTGGTAGTAAAGGTTTATTTGCTCTCATTTGGGATGAGTAGGATAATACAGCTTGAGCAAAATAGACACAAAAAATAACGTAGCCTAGAAGTGTTTACAGAACAAATCCAAGTTACAGTACCCGACTTAACCTGGGTATAGTTTAGGTATCTCAGGGATGTCAGGGAACCTGTATATCATATGTTTATGCATCATACACTTTTAAGCACAAACCTATTTCTGCAATCTTCTCGAAAGTGTGATCTTATAATGGGGGCTGGGTTTTGGCAAATAGCCAGCTGTTAAACCAGAGCTTTCTTAACGGCATGAAGAAGAGAAAAAAAAAAAAAAAGAATATGTTTTTGGAGTGCCTACAATTTTCCTCCAGTAAATCTTAGTCTTATGTAGGTTTTGTGGACTGGTGGGAAGTGTTCAGAACCCCTTGGAAAAGCTGGGCTCTCCCCTTTCAGCTGCCATAAATCCCCGGTTTGTATGCAGGAACAAGGCAGCGAACTGCAGCTGTCCCTGCCCACCTCCTCACCCACACTTGGCTTTGCAGCACGTGGGCTGGAAAAGCTCCTTGGGGAGTGCTGCAGCAGGCACAGCATCGAGGGGGACTCCAGCTGTGCAGGACGGACATCATAAACCTGTTTAAAGCCCTGTGGATGCTAGTGTGCTTCTGCCAAGAGGCAATATCAGACCCCGGGGTGGGGCAGTGATGTTTTGGGGGGCTGCATCCCTTTGGCTAGCAATATCTGTGCTGGGGGTGCACTGGGGCAGCAGCCTGCAAGGCTGCACGGGCTGCCAGCACCATGGTTGTGCCTGGTGCTGCTTTGTGCTGGGGCTGTGCTGTGGCTTTGCTTCCACTCCCGATGCAAGGAGAAGGAGCTCTCTGTTCCACGTCAGGGCTTTGTTTCACTTGCACCTTTGACTATGGAGGGCTGGGGGAATGATGTGGTGGTGGTTACCACTGATGGCAGGATGTGTTACCTTTCCTGTTGTCAAGAGCCACTAGGATAAGTCATACTGGTTTTCCCTATGTGGTTGCCTGGGGGGGTCAGGCCATTTCCTTACCTATTTCCATTGGATAAGCAGTCTAGTCCTGCCCCTTCCTTGTCAAGGGACTGAATTTCAATTTTACCTGCACTTTGGAGAAGACCTGGGCTAGCCCTGTGGAGCAGGGACCATGGCTCCTTGCCAGCACATCTTGCTGGTAGGCTGGTGGGCACCAGCACAAAAAAATAGGTAACAAAAATGGCCGAACTCATAGAAAAAGTTATAGTGGGCTTTTTTCTCTTAGCTACATTTCCAAACATGGACACTTTGATGGGACATTGGGGCATCTTAGGTCAAATTAGCATTTATAGTTATTTCTCTGTATGTGCCTATGTGTCTAGCATGGTACCTACACATTCATAAGAATGTGGGATGTGGGACTAGGAAGGATCACCTGGGTGTAATCTATGCCCCTTTGTGTTTCAGGCAGCAGTGACATACAGCCACCCCACATCCACCCCACATCTTCACTAATTTAGTCAGATCCATCTGACTGAAAAGCGCTTTGTGTCTCGTAGTCCTTATTGGAGGGCTGTTACAGGCAAGAGCTTCTCAGAGGGTTGTCTTCTCTCTAATTTCTCGCCTAATTTATTCCTGGCCTCTTCATACCCGTTTGTTCCTGTGCCATCATTGTCTTTTAGCTTCAATAGCTCCACTGCCTCCCTGGTGCTTGCCCCTGATGTATTTATAGACAGCAACCGTGTCTCCTCTCAGCTTTCATTCTGTGGCCTAAATGAGCTTTTTTAGCAGATAACTACCTAGGGAGCAGAGATGTGTAGACACATCTCAGCTGGCCTGACAGTGGTGGCGCCTGTAACAGCCCCGGGATGTCGGGGCATAGTGGGCTGTGCCATCCCATCGAAGAGCCGTAGGGCAACGTGGGCAGCTGATGTCCCTGCTGGTACATCCTAGGTGGCAGCACACGAGTGTAGTGATGCCCAAGAGATCAAGTCCTTATGACATTGACTGGTGAAGTCATACTGCCTTTGCGCTACATCCAAAAGGATGCTGTGAAATTGCTAACAACTGAGGAGGGAGCTGTGCCGATGCTTCAGGAACCACACACAACCCACTGGTGAGAGACCTGGGAGTCAATCGTTTTACTTTTTCCCTCAGAAGTTTAAGAAGTGGTGCAAGCATGAGACCAAACTGACATTTTCATTCAGAGATGCCTCTTCCTACCATACATGGCTCAGCTGGAGAGGTGGTGCACTCTCTACCTCTGGATGGCTTTAAAAAAACCCCAACAACCTAGCCTGTCCCACTCTGTCCAGCCGCCATGGAGCACGCAGATGGAAAAAGGCACCAGTTGTGGGAGTAAGAGTTTGCTGCCCATCTTTGACTTATTCTGGTGTCTACACACAGGTCTCTGGACAGGGTATGAAGGGATGGAGAGTGTGGCTTTGCCACAGATGCATGAGGTGACCCTGCAGCAGCTATTCCACCTCTCTTCGCTTTCTTGTCATCTCTTTGGCCTGTAACGCTCCTGGGGACCACATGAACTCAGCATACAGCCCACGGCACGGCAGGGGACCCTGGCCTTGGGGTTTCCAGGAGCTTCTCCAGCAATGCTGGCAATCTTCCCTGCGTTGTTTAGTGTTCCCCTCTGCCCCTGAGACACCTGTTCACGTTGCAATATTTACAAGGGTTGATGGTATTCCACGGGAAGTCTAGCTGCATTTTAGCTTATATTTATGTGGTTCTCCTACTTCACCTATGCTTAGGGCTTCTGCAACATCTGTCATCACTCAGAGGAAAGGAAGGAAACAATGAGTCCTTGCCTGAAAGCGATTTTTCTTTTGCAGAAACTTGATGAAAACAAAAGTCTTTTTGGGTCTGTCAGAACTGAAAATGTTGCAGCTGAAAGTGGCAGGGGTAATTTGCTTTCCCTGACCCGGTTTGTTTCTGCCACCTTGTCGCCCATCCTGATGTCTCCTCTTTGGTTGCAAGCTGTTCTCATGGTGCAGTGTGGCTGAGCTTCCTGACCCTGCAGAAAGTGGAAACCCCAGGAGAAAACCACAGCTCCCATAAAGCACTGTGATGCACATTTTAGGTCTGATGGCTTTTGTGTGGTCAAAAACTTCCATGCTAAAAATGACATTTTCTAGGGAAAGGTTACAACAGTATTGACGGATATGTGGCCATACATGGAGAAGATAATCCAGCCTAGTTATGTGCACCCAGCTCTTGCTGTCCTGTTGTAAGAGTATTGGATACAGCCACTTTGCATGTGATGGGCTGCTTTGAGCCTTGCCTGTACCTTAACACAAAGGCAGTAACTGTGCACGCTTTACTTCAGGAGATATTGGAGAGTTAAGGCGAGGCGCTCACACACAACTCTAAGAAATATCACAGTGAAGACCAGCTATAGAAAGATCTTGCATCCAGTGCAGGGCTTTTACTAAGCATACATATTTGGAGAAGATGATTTCTCCTTTTCATCTGTCTCTCTTTTCTCTTCCTTTGCTAGCCAGTCCTGATATCAGCACCTGATTATCCGCCAAATTAAAAAGCCCTCAGTTCTGCCTTCCATGCCTTGACCAGGTTAGCAAACTTCTTTCCCACTGACAAATTCTGTGAGATTCCTGGTTTTCTTCACTTTGGCAGCAGGACAAACTCCAGAAACATTTTACATGTTGAGGGAAGGGCAGGGATCGATGGAGAGCCAAAGCCTGGTGGCATGGACACCCATGTGGGGTAAGAGAGACAAACTCTCCTTCTCCAGCGTGGTGGCATCAGTGTAGGGACAAGCTGCACCACTTCAGCTTGTTAGCACCAGCAGGAGCCAGTTGAGGGGCCCAGTCTGAAATAAAATTATCCCGTTTTCCAGGTGGGGCTCAGCAGGGTCAGATGTTTGTCACAGGGATGGGGGGACAAAACGGTTTGGCCTGCAAGAGTCTGGGGACATGCACTGGTGTGCTTGACCCTGGGGATGTGAGCTACCAGCAGCCACAGCGCCAGGGTCCGCTGCAATGTGCCCACTGAGGTACTGTGACACACGGGTCATGCAGTGCCACCGCCGGGACAAAAACACGTGGCATCAGCTGGGGAAGCGCTGAGCGACGTGTCCTGCTGGAGCAGCACAAGCATTTCCAGGCAGAAAGCAATTTGTCAGATTGTTGTACTTGCTTTCTTTTGACCTGTGTGATCAGGGGCAATTTGCCCAGGCCAAAAAACCACCCCAAAAAGGAAGGGGGACCGCGGTTACAGCCTTCTTGCTTACAAGAGGGGCTGTAAAACTTCATCTGAGGGAAGTGCTCCGTCCTTCCCCTTGCAGGGCTGCCTGTGCTTGCTCAGATTTTCAGTGTCTCCGTGTGCTGGAGGGAGTTGACCATCACATTTTTGTCAGCTCCCTCCTCAAAGGCAGAACTTGAGGTCCTGCTTTTCTTTTTCTCTTGTTTGTCTCCCCCCACCTCCCCTTTTCCCCTGTCCACATGACAGTCATAAAAATATAATGGAAACAATATGGGAATAGTCCTGGTTAGATCAGCTTCCTTCTGGATAAGAGCCACGTGCAGAAGCTGGGGAGGCTGTGAGATCCCTTTGGAAAGCCACCAAGGGTGGGTCAGGGCATCCATGTTTCCAAAACCAGTGCTGTGCTAGCACCATACTGGCAGAGTGAGGCCAGGCACTGGGCATCACACTGGTGGGATAGGAAGCCCCAAGATGAGGTTATTATATTTGATTTATTTTTATTTTTTTTTCACTGAAAGGGTCTTTGGGGCAAAGCTGCACAGCCATCAGAGGGTGCTAAAAGCATCCTGAATCCTCTCCGCCTTCCACCCTGGCCATGGGGCTTGCCGGTCCCTGCTGGGCAGGAGCTGCTGTGGATGTGCCTGTTGACTGTAGCCTACTGGCGGCTGTTTGCAGCCAGGAAGGACAATAAGCTGATTGCAGAATCCGGTTTAATTACTCACAGCACATGCCATTAAAAGAAATTGGCTTGGCTTTTTCAGGAGCAACACGTCTGAACTGACTCACCTTCATAAAACTTGGCTCACATGCTAATTAGATGGCTTGGCATAAAAAGGTTGAGCCCCTATTCTACCACCAGCTCTCAGGACCCAGTGTTATTTAAAGAACCTAGGTTTCCTTATATAAGAGTTCAATTGTTTTTTCAACAGAAAAAAAGAAAGACCCCAAAAAGAAAAGAAAAAAGAAAAAACCCCAACCTACTCTTTAAACAGAATATAAATTTATACATCATTGAGTTCTTAATTTTCATGGAATTTCTCTCCCCCTCACAGACAGAAGTTGTATATACAGGATTTTAGTATTTCCTCTCCGGCTCCAGCCCCAATTTGAAGGACTGTAAAAGTTTGAACCGATTCCAATAGCGCGCGGTTTGCATGGTCTCTGCTACGCTGCAGAGTCAAAACAGCCCACACAGTAACAGACATGCAGTAAATCTTGGGAGAAGTGTTTCCTTTCTTCACACACACACACACAGAGGACTGAAATTCAATTACAGTTTTAAAATAATACTGAAATTTGGAGGCAGAAGATGAAAAAGCAAGCAATGCTCCTCGCAGCAAGGAACCCGGCGTGTTTTGAAGCCCTATCAGGTTTCACTGCGCTCGGAGCCGATGATAACGTGTTTAGCATATTCTGTGGTCAGTCTAGTTTGCAAACATGAACTCATTATTAGTGAATAATCATAACAGTTAATTGTCTTTGGAGAGAGATTGAGAGTCCCCTCGCACTGTGTTTTTTTGCCTGTCCCATGTACTTTTTCACAAATCTTGGGAAGAACAGAATGTAAAACTGCAGATCATCAAATTAGCCTTTAATAATGCTGCAAGACCTGCATGCACTGCAAATAGACAAAATCCTTCATTCTCTGCTTTTTCTCCCTCATACGTATTATAAACAAAGGAAGAGAGCAGCAGGCTGTGTGCCAAATCTACCCATGTTTTCTTTTTATTTTTCCTTCCACCATGCTTTTGCCTAATTATATCATGGTGCCTTCAGGAGAGGGGCCACATCATCAGATATTTGCAAAATGCTCAGCAGCAGCAGCAGCAGCGATGGTTGCACCTAAGTCAGAACCCAGGGCTTTGCTGGCTGAGTGTGAGGCACATTTTACTAATGGAGTGGCATTGGGTTGGGATTTTCCTAGCAATGCTCGCATCGACCCTGCAGCGTGCATCTGGGCTGAAAGCTGTGGTTCGGGACAGATCCATGAAGGAGGTTGAGTTGTTATTTTGGAGAGGAAAGCAGCTTGTTCTGTGGGAGCCGCTGCTGTTCACTGTGCAGGAATGAGCCCGGAGACTGGGTGTAAAGCCTTTTGTTTCTCTCCCAGGCAAAGAAGGGCCATGGAAAGGACCCACTGAAGAGATAAATGTGACAGCTGGGGAGGAGAGATTGGACTGGGGAGGGGGAGAACAAGGAGAGATAGCAAGAACAAGGGCGGCAGCAAGAAGGTAAAGCCAAGGAAAGGCAAACGCAGCCCAGGAGCCCAAGAGACCTGAGAGGCTGAAACATTTCCCACTCTGAGCTTTGGGGGTTGAACTTTGCTTTGGAATTGCTTTCATGATCGGGTGGAGAATCCATGGGGATTATACCCTCACTAGCTCTCCCCTTGGCAGCAGCATTTGTATTTTGAGGGTATTTCAAGGGATAGCTCAAGTCCTGCTTTCCCCTTGGTAGCATGGTTTCTTGCTTACAGATATTCGGCTGCCTGGCACACCCCAAAAGCTAGAGGAGCTGGGCTGTGGAGATTGAAGTTTCACCCTTTGCCACAGAGGCTTAAAAAATGCCTTTGGCTGACGCATTTCTGAGAATTAGCCAGAGGAAGGGAGTGCACGAGGTGTAAAAAATTAGCATCTCCAGACACCATGGGAGGTTTGCACCTCTGCTTGAAGTTGCCTAACTGAAGTCTGAGCTACCTCGTCCTGATTTCCATTGCCTTTACTAACAGAGTTTGGGTTTGGGCTTGTAGCTATGCATACATAGTTCAAGCCTGCATCCCTGTGAGTTCAGGTGGAGCAGACTAGAATTTTGGTGCAGTGAAGTATTAGGGAAATGTGTCCCTGCCCTTACCCAAAAGTTTAGATAGCAGACGCCATAATCATTGGAAAAACACTGATCTGGTTTTTTTTTGCCCAGTTCATTCACATATTTGAGAGTGAAAACGCTTTCATAGCTCAATATAGACTGGTTTTGATGCACCCCACAGCTCTGAGAATCCCAATGGATATGTAATTGTCTGAGCCATTTTGAGTCACCAGACAGGTTATTTCAGTCACTGCACATTACATTTCTGGGAGCCTCTAAACTGAGTGCTTGTTGTCTCATAAAACTGGTGTGGGATGGGCTTGGGAGACAGGATTTAGTAGTACTTCATCAGGGCACTTGCAAGTACAGGCAAGTACCAGAGCCATTAGGGGCTTTGGGACAGCCAGAAACCAGAGTGTTGGGGAGAACAAGTCCTTTTGCTAATGAAACAACTTCATTTTTGTTTCCTATTGAGAATGATGCCCAGAAGATATTGCCTGGGGCCAGAAGCTCCTCTCATCTACTGCATGGGCTGTACAAGTGAGGATGGCTCTGTTACTCAAGGTCCATTTAAAAATACTTTGATGGCTCACAGGGAAGGACAAATTAGCTTAATCTTACCAGCTCTTAGTGGTTTTGGTGGTTTTTTTTGGTCCCAGGAGACTTCAGTGCTTGTCCAAAGATGCAAGCTGGGCATCCTGGCCAGCGGTTTGGTCAAGTCACTTGTTCCTCAGAGGCACTGTGCTGGGTGGCAGCTGTGGAGTTATCTTCTAGACTCTTTTGCCTATTAGACCCCTTCAAGCGACCTATGTCAGCTGAAGTGCTGCATCACCGCCTCTCATTTTGCCTCCTTTTCAGTTAAAATAAGTGAGATACAGTCTGGCTGCTGGTGCAACAAGTTTCACTATTACAAATCTTGCCAAAAACTGCCACCTGAAGGTGCAAAACAGCTTTTTGTGCCAGAAACATGGGCTTCTTGTCACTAGAGGGAATTTCTTCTAGTTGCTGCTAAGCAGAGGTCTCCTAGCCTCCAAATAAGCAAAGCACCAAATGTGGCATCTCATACCCGCTGAAAACTAGTGGTTTGGAGAAAGACCTTTCATTGGGATGAGAAGCTGAGCTGTGAGAAACAGATTTT
Organism: Falco biarmicus; assembly: GCF_023638135.1. NCBI lineage: Eukaryota > Metazoa > Chordata > Aves > Falconiformes > Falconidae > Falco > Falco biarmicus. The sequence continues at coordinate 82,733,730 of NC_079288.1, read as the reverse complement.
TGTTTGTTTGTGTGCCTTAGTTACAGAACCAAGCATTTGTAAAAAATTTAGGTTTTGCTCCCGCCAAGCTTAAAATTTTTAGCTTTCTTTCAATAACCCAAGAAATTAAAAAACATTCTTGTGTTAAGCCAAATGTTCTTTTGATTTGAAGCAAAACATTTTATTTTCAGGCCTTTGTAGAAAAAGCAAAGAACCAAATAACCATGTGGAAGTGGTAGCTGCCTTATGTCCAAAGGCCCATCTCTTTGGGTGTTTACCCACAGGGAAGGAAACGTAAATGCAATTTCCTTCCCTACTGGTCCCCACTGGACCCTCTGCCCAGCTTCAAAACTCAGCCTCTGAGGCGATCAGGCCCACCACAAAGCTATAGGATATTTAGCAGAGGATGTTCTTCAAATCTACTTTTTAGAGCTTTGTATGATTAAACCCTAAAAATCCTTTCTGCCACAGAAGAGACTATGGCTTTCTCTCTCTAGTCTGTAGATTAGGTTTCCCAATATTTATAAAATCATAGAATAGAATCATAGAAACATTTAGGTTGGAAAAGACCTTCAAGATCACCAAGTCCAACCATTAACCCAGCACTGCCAAATCCACCACTAAACCATGTCCTTAAGCACCACATCTACATGTTTTTGAACAATTCCAGGGATGGTGACTCCATCACCTCCCTAGGCAGCCTGTGCCAATGCTTGACCATTCGGTGAAGAAATTTTTCCTAATATCCAATCTAAACCTCTCCTGGTGTAACTTGAGGCTGTTTCCTCTTGTCCTGTGGCTTGTTATCTGGGAGAAGAGACCGACCCCAAATCTCTATGTATGAAAAGTTTAATAGTGTCAGTAAAAGAAAACGGAAAATCCCACCAGAGGTCTATAATGGGGTGGCTCAGGTGGCACGCTGCAGTCTGTGTCTAAACTGGGAATATATTTTGCCCAAAGCTCAGCAAACCATGATGCTTCCCACAATTCTGCAAGTGGTTTTGTGTCTCCTGCAGGTCACCTTCTGGGGGGCAGCCGAAGCTGGGTGCTGCCATCCCCAGCAGTAGGAGGTGGTATGTGGTCCCCGGCTGACACATGGGACAACTGGCTGCTCCTGCAGAGCTGACCTCAATAAGCCAACCCACTGGGCTTCCGTAATGCTCAGTTGTGTAGCTCTGCCCTGTGCTCTGGTGGTTTGGGGCAGGAAGATCAGAGATGCTCAGATGGCCCCAGGCACAGGAGGAAATTGAAGCAGGGTCCCTCACAGAATAAGTGAATATACTAACCATGAAGCCATTAGATAAAAGAAAGGGGTGTTGATGTGTGTAAGGGAGAAACAACCATAAATGCATTTTTGGATGAATTTACTCTCCACCAAAAAGAAATAGTATGGCCTTCTCTCCTAAGAAGTCACAGCCTCCCATTGAAATCTTTGGGTTCTCTGTTCACAGAATGACCTTTAATTGTGTTAAAGACTGCAAATCTCTGTTTTGGGGAGAGTGGTAGCTAGAATGGAATGGCTCCTTACGTAAAGCTGAGAGACATGAATAGTTCAAGGCAGCTGCAGGGATTAATGCTTTGCAGGGCGGCTCTTTGTCTTGGGCCATGGAAAGGACTGGTATTTGGCACTCTGTTTTGTTGCATATTTTATGGTCTGGAAGAGATCTTAATATCTTTTATAATGCAGTTGCTCCACAATGGCTCTCTTCAGTGGGGCTGAGAGCTCATTGGTATGAAAACATGCACTATTTTTCTTTTTGTATGGGTGTATGGGACAGGATGCTTTCCACCAAGGAATTCTTTCCAGGTGGAGGTAAAAGACTCACTTCTAGAATCTGAGATTTCAAAGGTCATGAGATTTGGGGTGGAGTTGTGAGTTTTGGCAAGATGACATGTGTTTTTGGTTTGGTTTCGGCTTTCAGAATGGGAACATGCCGATGTAGTGAGCCATTGGCACAGGACACTGGGGTCTCAGACCATGACCAATGCTCTGTGATGCCAGATGTGGGGGATACAAGACTATCCTCAGCAGACCTCAGCTGGAGATACTCAGCAGTAGGATCTCTCATTCATAGTAAAGGAGATGATCTTGAGTCTTGCAGGATGATTTGACCTCTGAGGCCCACTGCTATTGTATGCACTAAGCCAGTGTGCTGATCGCTGCATTTTAGGCAGACAGAAGACACCTTGGTCACACGTCTTACCTGCAGAAACTTGCTACTGTATCAGTTATTATTCCAAATTTTCTTCATGCTGCTTCTTTCTTGCTGTTCATTTCTTCTTTCTAGCTTATATGTGCTTTTCACTTGTTTATTACAATGGCATTTCTCTTTTCTGTCTCAGCCTTTGCTTCCTGAACCCTTGCAGCATGTCCAGCCACTGCTGTTGTTGAGTTGGAGGGACAAATCGGATGCACCCTGCTTGTAGGCTATAGGAAATCTGTAGGGATGTGGTCCCATTTTGAAATTTTGTAGAGGGGAAATGCACGTTCTGTGAGCTCATCCACTGTGATATCTGTTGGGAGGAACTAGAGGTGTTATGAGCAGTGCTCAGCTCACCCAAACCCTGTCTGACAGGAAAAGGAATTCCTGTGTAATAAAAATTAAGATAATTACCTATGAAGAAATGTTTCATTGTGGAGAGTATTTTCATGCACATTAGTGCACAGGAGGTCAAATTCAGAGAACATAAGATCAAGCCCCCTGAGAGGCGATTTTGTTTTTCTTTAAATTACTAATTTGGGTTTTTTTCACAGATGTTGTTGGGTTCTGGGCTAAGTCTCCACTTACCTTTCTGGAGAAAGTTTAAAAGTCCTAAAAGCTATGGGAACTTTGGGCAAAGGGAATGTCACTGTTCCCTCCACTTCGTCCACATATATTGAGGAAGCTATTCCACATATAATGATGAAGAAAACAGCTTTTTTCTTCTGGCATCTCAAAGTGCAAGCCTTGCTGCATCTGACACCCCAGTCAGGAGTGCACCTTGGCAGGGCTAGACCTGCTCATCTCTGGATGTTAAGATGTGAAGAAGATGGAGTTTAAAGGAGTCACAGCTGGTTGTGGAGAAGTATCTGGTCCTCACCTTTTATTTGCTCTGATTCTGCCTGAGCAAACTTCACATCAAGGAATGGTGAAACTAAAGCATGATTTTCTTGTAAAAGAGAGGGAAAATCAAGAAAAAGATAAAGGCAGGAGGAATAACTATTATACGTGCAAGAGTCTGGGGCTTTTGTGGCTGGGGTAAGGGCAGTTAGATGGAGGATGAGGACAGAGCTGTGCAGAAGACTCTGTTTTGCTCTTAGTCTTCTACTTCTTTACAAATACATGTAAGCTCAGGATTATTTGCATCAGATTCATAGTAGAGTTTGCTAGGAGAGGTAGTGGGGGATGGACTAAGGGGGAAAAGAAAGTATGAGAAACCACCTTCAAGATATTCAGAATGAGGAGAGATGCTCTTGCTGGTCTTGGCTGTAGACTTGGAAGACCTTGGTTCTGTCCTGGGGTTGACCATTAGGCACTATGAAAGTTTTCAGCTCATACATTTACTTTGCAGTTGTAACAGGCTAGAAGCACGTACACTCAGCTGTCACTCAAACGCTAAACCCATCACTCCGTTCATTTGTGAGTGCCTGTACATCTCCATAGACTTCCAGTGTGGTGCTGGCCACATAATTTCTTCATAGTGCTTCAGGGAAGCTAGAAGGATGATAAGAGAATGCTTTGACTGAATCCCTTGAGCGTTAGGGAGCCTGCTTTATCAGTTTGAGGTACCATACGAAATACATTAGGTCTCCATCTGGTAAATAATTCTTGTCTTTCCATCAAAGGTATCTAAGAAGGAGATAAGCAGGGTTCCTGCTGACCAAAAAATGTTATCTTCTCATCTAGTTTGGATCTGCTAAAGGCCAGCACTGGCATATTAAGAGCAAAGATTTGCAAAAGCAGCTGTTTCTGTCTGCAAGAGAAGGACAGTGATCATGTGGTCAAACACCACCTCACAGCTGGGATCCACATAGAAACAGCAGAAGCCCAGGTCTGAGCTTCCAGGCAACATATTGCTGACAAATGGGATTCCCAAATGCTTGGACTCATTCAGATTTTGATTTCTGGCGGGTTTTTTCTGTTTTATGCAGTAGTCCAAGGGGCCCTTGGAAGAATATGTTTCACTGCTCTGTGCTTCCAGAGAGACTTCATGTCAGTTTGATGTGGAGGGGCCTTGGACCCAAGTGCCGTCTGAGCAGCAGGGATTGCCTATCTGCTCATCTCCTTCAGCTGCACTGTCCAGAGAATATTTTTTTCCTCTCTCCTACTTACTATTACCTCCTCTTGTTTGTCCTTGATTTTATCAGCTGAGAAAATATGCCTATGTGTTGTCTACAATGGACTTTTGAATGAGTGCCTTTTGGCCAGCTGGTGGTGTTGGCATTTTGATGCAGACTGGTGAGAAGAAAGGAGAAGGAATCGGATTCAGGACTCCAAAAAATGAAACCACTTCATTTTTCATCCCCTTTGATTAACTCGCTGGTTTATTTGCCTGTAACAATGACAAATGACGCCACCAGCTGATGCTATCACATTTGGCAGAGTCAGCCTAGTTTTGAACTTGGCAATTAGAACTCACATCAGACAGATTTATGGTAATGTTTCACAAACTCTTGGGGGAAAAAATGTCTCTGACAGATACAAGCGAAGTAGGAATCTGAAAGGTTCTTAACAGCAAGAACAAATAGTTCCTTTATGTCCTATCTATTTATTCTGAGCTACTAATATCCACTAATGCTACCCACTATCATGATCAGAGGACATCTGTGGTTTATTCTCATTGGTTTTTTGTCTGTTTTACTGTCAGTCTAGTCCTGCTCTTATTTACACCAGTGTAAATTGGGAGCACTTCCATGGAAATTAACTGCACTGGCTTTACTGTAGTACAGGCTCCAGAAAATCTTAAAATGCCTCATCCAAGCAACTGAGGGCAGGTGGTTGCTTGCTGAAGGAGAAATCTCACCTTCCACTTAAAATGTGCTTCTCGCTTTCATGGCTTTTAGAAGAAACTCTCTAAATGCAGAATGCTCAACCCAAGAAAGCAAATTTAAACTCCAGATGTATTCGTCCCCTTTTGTGATTATTGCCTGGGAGGTGGCTGGGAAGGTGTCTCGTGGTTGTTGAGTTTTCAGGTCAGATACTGCTGAATGTCAGGGCTTTGCAAGGGAGTGACCCCACGCCATGCTTCTTGCATCCATTTATATCAACAAAAGTTTTGTGCGCAGAGATGCTCTGTATGTTAGAAGAACCCAAACTTACTGCTTTCCTGAATCACGTCTGATGTGTTTTACAGCCAGTGGAGAGGAGCAGACATCTCCGACTCCCCTGAACTGCTTGAAATGCTGCATTAGACCCTGACAGGCTTGAGAGTGGGGTCTGTGTGAACCTCATGAAGTTCAACAAGGCCAAGTGCAAGGTCCTGCATATGGGTCAGGACAATCCCAAGCACAAACACAGGCTGGGTGGAGAAGGGATTAAGAGCAGCCCTGAGGAGAAGGACTTGGGGGTGTCATTGGTGACGAGAAGCTCAACCAGACCCTGCAATGTATACTCGCAGCTAAGAAAGCCAACCATATCCTGGGCTGCATCACAAGAAGTGTGGCCGGCAGGGCAAGGGAGGTGATTCTGCCCCTCTGCTCCACTCTGGTGAGACCCTCCCTGCAGTACTGTGTCCAGCTCTGGGACCCTCAACATAAGAAGGACATGGACCTGTTGGAGAGAGTCCAAAGGGCCGCAAAGACAATCAGAGGGCTGGAGCACCTCCCCTATGAAGGCAGGCTGAGAGAGTTGGGGTTGTTCAGCCTGGAGAAGAGAAGGCTCTGGGGAGACCTTATAGCAGCCTCCCAGTGCCTGAAGGGGGCTTATAAGAAAGAGGGAGAGGGACTTTTTTACAGGTGCATGTGGTGATAGGAGAAGGGGGAATGGCTTTAAACTGAAAGAGGGTAGATTTAGGTTAGATATTAGGAAGAAATTTTTTACTGTGAGGGTGGTGAGACACTGGCACAGGTTGCCCAGAGATCTCCCATACCTCAAGTGTTCAAGGCCAGGCTGGATGGGGCTTTGAGCAACCAGATCTAGTGGAAGGTGTCCCTGCCCATGGCAAGGGGGTTGGAAATAGATGATCTAAGGATCATGTCCCTTCCAACTCAAACCATTCTATGATTCTGATTCTTTGATTAGGGGGCCATGAGTCCCACCTAATGTCCTAAAGTCCACTTTAATCCCCATCATGGCTATAGCAAGTGTGGTCAAAATTTGACCTTGCAACTTCTGTATCCTAATCCTTATGTCCCTGCAAGCCACAGCATATAAGCCATGCCCGGGAAGATGGGAGAGCAGGAAATATCCAGAGGAAGCTCCAGGTGTGGCTCACAGGAGGGTAGAGCGTTCACATTAGGCACTGCAGGATGGGAGCAAGAAGGCAACTGGGACATTTCTTGCCTACCCAGGCACAGAGGAGTGGGGGGTGGTTGTGTTCAGATCCACTTTGCTGGGAAACAGCTCTAAAAAAAAGCAGGGCTGTGATCATTCACGCTTGCTGGTATGTGCCATACTGCACATTCAGGAGGAGGATGAGTCAGTAGCAACACACCTGGTTGGTCCTCCAGAGGAGGCACATGTATACCTAAAGGGCCCTGCCTTTGCCATGAAGTCGAAACTCATGGATTTCAGGCAAAGTTACCAAAGTGAGTGGCTGTGTTGTAAGTCTGACCTGTGCAATGCAATGCACTCATCCACCCCTCCCCTCCCACAGCGCTGTTAGCAATTCATCTGCTAATGCTCCTTGTCTCTCTCCACTGCCCATGGCTTTTGTTTAAATGTTAATACCGTGTGTGCTACCTTTTATCTGGAGATGAAGATGGATTGCTGTGTCAGGCTGGATTTAAATTCATTTTGCTGTTAAAAATTTGTAATTATATTGAAAGGTTGTATGAAGTCCAAGACCTCTCTGGGCTACTGTGGTTAATTAGCTGCTACAGATATTGCGCATTCAATCAAATTGTTCTCACTGCATTAAATTAAGTTCTTAAACATTTGAAATAGCCGAGATATTAGCAATGGTTGATCGCTGGAAGGTCACACACTTCGTTACTCATCCAGGCCAAGTGCTGTGTGTCAGGCAATTTAAGTGCAAATGGATTTGCAGGTTGAAAAGCCCTCTGAGAGGGCATTTGCTAATGGTTGGCAGATTTGCACAGGCACTTAGAATGAAGCTAGAGGCTGAGTGAGGATGGGACTTTCATGAAAGCAATGAGTTCTTCATGCAACAGATCAAGGGAGATCTGTCCCTGCCTACAGATTCCACCAAGCAAACAGTGTTCAAGGAGGACCTGTTGAATAGGTCCTGCCTGGCTGTTTGAAGGAAGGGAAAGACCTCCAAATAAATTCAGATAGGAGTGAAGAGATAGATTTGGGTGGTGATATGAAATTGGAATTGGGTAGCAAACTACTACAATAGTAGTAGCAAAATACTACATATAAATGGAAATGGATGTCTTTGTGCTGCTACTCTGGAAAACGTTGGCTTTTGTCCTTGACCTTCTTTTCCAAGGCCCTTGCCTCTCACACCATCCTTCATGCCAGGAGGTTGAGGTGGGCTGTCTGTCCAGTCCTGGCCATCACCACATGTTTGATGTGTGACTCATGCTGAGCTCCTCACAGCCAGACTACACCATGCTGCAATGTGCTGGGACACCTACATACCAGAAACAACCAGGGGAAGACTCTCTACCTACACAGATCAGCTGGGCCCCACGCTTAGTTTGTGGGGTGGAGACAACTCTGTGCTGCTGGTGGTGGTGGTATATTCCCCAGTTGCAACCTCTCCTCATTTTCTTAGCCTGCTTTTGTCCTGCTACACCACTAAATGCATTGCTGATCCATGGCAAGGAGCTGCATATGCTCTTCCAAATAGCTCCAGTTCCCCTCCCATACATGCTGGCAGCCCATGTCTTTCTCCTGTGTTTGGCTGTCTGCTCGCTCCTGTGCACCAGCCTTCCCTGCTGGCAGGCAGCTCATTGCTGGGAGGCAAGAACAGATTTGGAGATGCTAATGGCCATTTCACATGCAATCAAAAGCCTTGACCATAGACAGGGAAGACATCTCTTGAAGGTGCATCTGGTGGCACAGACAGGCAGGAAAGCTCCTGAGCTGTGGGCTGAGTTATGCCCAGTTTGAAGGCATTATGTGATGTGGCTGAGACAACCGGTGAGGTACCTAACACAGATGCCATCCTTTTAGAGATGGGGAAACTGAGGCAGGAGGTTACTCAAGGTGACAGACAACAGAAATCAGAAGATTTTATGGAAACAAACCCAAAGCTTTTCCATCACTCAAAGTCCACTTCAGTGCTTTATTAGGGGTATTAAAGACAGCCCTCAGCCCCTCTCTGCAGGAATGATGCTGCAGCATGGCATCCATATTTCAAAGCAATACAACAGATCCTCCCTCCTCAGTAGCTCTCACCTGCCTCCTCTGTGTCCCTAGGCGAGGGAGGCAGCAGCAAATATTCAGTTCTCCAAGAAAACTGCAGCAAGCCATATTGTACCCCTAATTCTTATTCCAGGTGCTTCCCAGAAATCAATATTCCTATCTGCTCCTCTGCAGGAATGTTGTGTGCTTGTCTTCATTGATCTTTCTTTTGAAAAAATACAGAGGAGAAGAGGTGATTGTTTCTCTTTCTGCTGGACATGTGCTATCTCCCAGACCTGCAGCCTGCAGCTGGTTTTCTTTATCAAATTATTTTGGCTTAGCTGCTGTGATAATTACACAGCTGGGCAGTGGGAAATCCCGCCCAGTAGCTGACGCCTGCCTAATCGCCTCTGGTTGTGTTCGGAGACTTGAGGACCTGCTGTAATAACACTGCTACTTAATTAGTCTTTTCCTGAGTAACAGCTCTGGAAAGCAAAGGAATCAGAGCTTCCTAGATCCTCTTAACTATGTAAGTCCACGATGGGTGAATACAGTCCTGGTAAAGGACGGCAAAGGGAGCTTATGCAGCTGGATGTCAAATCTTGGCCCTGCCTCAGTTTCCCCTTCTTGGGTTTCTCACTATCAGGTGTTGAGACAATCCAAATAACACCACTCCTTGGGCACGGTTTATTATAACGACATTACAGTTCAAATGTCAGAATAAATCAATATAAATATTTCCTTCTCTCCCGGGGCTGTCTGGCATTTCACCCACCTCTCCATTTGTGAGGCTTTCATCAGGAGCAGCCCCAGCTCACCTCCCAGGCTAACCGCTCCAGTCAAGGGCCTCTCAAACCAGCCTGTGCTGGTATTTCAGTTTGTTTCTAGGTTTGTGTTAATGACAGAATGTCTTTCCTGTATGTGGAAGATTCAGATGCATGTCTTAACAGCGAGCCGAATCACAGTAATTTACTGTGCCTATGCTTTCACCCTGTTGCAACTGGGAAATGTTTTGCAGAGATTTAAACTACTTTATTCCTTTTGCCTTGCTTGCCTGGGGCTTAGGGGACAGCACTGTTAACCACAGCTCAGCTGGCAAGCGTTGTTGCACTATGTCAAGGCTTAAACAAACTTTGCTGAAAATCAGATTAAAAGTAGTGCAAGGGCCATTATTATCCACATGCAAGGGGGGAGTGGCGGGGGGGGGAGCAAAGCAAAACCTCATTTGCTCCTCTTCCTCACCAACCACCCAGTCCTCTTAATCCTTCATTAGCCCCTTCTCTTTACCTGCACCATGAGAACCTACCAGCCCCTCAGTCCCCTCCCCCTTATCCCTGACCTGTCCCCAACTCCCTTCGTCCTCATAACCAGCCCCTCACCTGCCTCGTCCTCACTCACCCATTCCTTATTCCTTCCCTTCCCCAACACACACCAAATTCACCTGTTCCTGTCATAGTTCTTGTCTTGGCTGATCCCTCCAAACATCCTGCCCAAAGTCCTCCAAGTAGGCATTTTTTCTGGACGGCAATCACATTTTTGCCAGAGTTTGAGATTCTTCACCTCCCCCCTCCCTCCTGGCATACTCTTCCACTTCCCACTGACATGCGTGGTTGCTCTCCTCATGTTGGCCTTCCTTCTCCTGGTCTTCCTTACAGAAGTCCTAGCTCTAGCAGGGTCATGAAATACCTAGTTCAGGGACTAGTTCAGTGTCCCAGTCAAAGAAAACATCCCAACAGACCTTGAAAGCAAGAAAAGAGGATATTTCCAGGGAACAAAAGCAGCCATAAGATAGCTCTACTTTATTATAAAGACTCCAAGATCTCTTAATTTTAACTGGGCAAAGAATGGCTCTTTCAATGGCCATTTAATGGGAGATTGGTTGGAAAAGTGAAATTCAAAACCCAGTCCGAATTCACATTCACAGAACTTCAGGAAGTTAAGATTTGTTATTGTAGTTTGGATCTGCCTCATAAAAGTACAGTCTTAAACTCTGGCACTCAGACTCCAGCCCAAATTTCCCTTACTTCTCCAAAGTTTCTGGTTTCAGCGTTGAGTCAGATCAAAGTTCTCCCTGGAGACAGGGTGCAAAAACCTTCTAAGTTCTGTGTTGAGTTTGCTCTACAGCTCTGTCTCCGAGTTCCATGCTTGGGATAAAAAAAGTATTAAAAATTTTTGTTTTCTTTGTAGTCACTAGTATTGTGTTTGTGTCAGAAGTTCATAAGGTCTGATTTCTCCTGTCCATACTTCCTGTCCACTTTTCCTGCACCAAACCTTGAATATTAATGCAGACTGTATACCCACGTACTTTGTGGAGTTTATGGTGGCACCAGGGTCAGCAGCTCTAGCAAACCTGTGGGTAAATGACATTTGGGCACTTTGGAGGACGGGTACCAGCACCTTCATCTTCTGGAACCACGGGCCCAAATGTGGTCCAAGTAAAAGAACTGCTGAATCTAGACTCCAGATACTTATTTGCTACATTTCTTGATTTCCACGGAGATAGTCGGTATTTCATAGACAAAGTTCAAGCCATTCCCACCTCAGAGCTGTTTGTCCCCAGGAGGGTCAGCACGGCTGCTCCACAGTGGTAAAGCTTGGCCATGTGGCGGTCAAAACCAAACCATGGCCACAGCCCTGAGTCCCATGGGCATGAAAAGCGAGCTGGGAAGAGGAGATAAAAGCGAGGGTATGATAGAACCTCCAAAGGATCTGCTTACAGAGCTGGATGAAATTGTTCATTCAAAACATTCTTTTTGCCGAAAATGCCTTTTAAAAAAAAAAAAAAAGTCAAAAAATTCTGTGGGAAATGTCCAATTTCAACAACAATTTTAGGGTTTTCATTGAGAAAGAAAAAGCTTGAAAAATGTGCAGTTTTTTGGCAAAAGAAAGCTAAGTAGTTTGGAGAAAACCCAAAACAAAACCAAAACCCAGAAACCCCAAATTGTTTTGGTTTCTGGCCAAAAAGTTTCCAGTTTTTGATTGCCAGAAACCAAACATTTTTCAGTTTTTGCTTTTTGAATGAAAAACCCTGGACTTCTGCAGAAAAATGTTAAGATAAGCTTTTGTTTTTTACCGTTTGTCTTCCATAGGAACAGAAACAATTTCTGCCTTTACCTTTTTCTCCTGTGGATGGATGTGTATGCGACCATGGGACTGTGATGGCCCATCTGTGAGCTCCCTTTGCACGTCAGCCTGAGCTGCAGCGTTTTCTCTTCCTGGCTTAACTCCCCCAGCCCTGGCTGCCTGCCCATCACTGGCTGGCTGTGGGCAGGTTTGAGCATCCTCTGCAAAATCCTTTGGACCTTCTGCTTCCAGAGATGTCAGTAGCATCTGATGACGGCAAGCACGTTGTGGGAATACCTGGGCATCATGCAGCATCTGTCCCTCAATAAAACTACTTTCATCTTGGCAGGGAAGTCTGGATTATGCAACACATCTTGGCTTCTTAATCATGATTTTCCAGCCTTGCTTCCCACCCACTGTGCCTGGGATTACACCTGTCTTAGTGTGCATGTTCTGCATTGCTATGTTCCAGCTTGGATACACTCCCTTAAAAACAATTACTTCATGTGGCAGGTCTAGTTAACACCCCTTTGCAGCTCTCGAGCTGCCTCTGACCCTGCAGATGCTAAGTGTTAGCAGTTGTGCTCTAGTTGCTGTAATTCTCATTACCTCAGTGCAGACAAGACCTGTTTGCATCTTGAAAGCTTGAAAATCTTTTAGGGGGATCAGCTATGGAGGGTTTGATGATGGTGGTAGTTGGTTTATTTCTTCCCAACGATGCTGAGTGCCAGTATCTGCCAATTGCTTCATCGCAGCTATGTGAGATGGGCACCCGTGGAAGCTCGGCCAACTTTTTGCCCTTTACCACCCCACTGAAGTCATCGCCAAATATAAAGCCAGGCTCTTGTGGATTTTCTTCTCGGTTTCAGATGTGAAGGTGACCAGCTGTTGATTGAGTGTTGCAGAGATCTTTGGAGAACAGTATGCATTCGTCGTGGAGATGAAGGGCTAAATTCAGACCATTTGTGTTCTTGGCATGATGCTCGTCCTCATCGGCTCTGTGTTTGCTTTAGAAGTCTGAGTAGCTGACATGCCCCGTCCGCCAGCTAATGCCGATTAATTCTGACTCTCTTCAGGCTTCAAGAAAACAGATTGTGGAGGGGTTTTCATCACACGGGGAATTAAAGAAGCTAGCAAAGTATCTTAACCCGAACCACATCACCCATTGCTTTCAGTCAAGGAGGAGGACAGATGAGATTAACCTCGAAACCCCCTCGGCTTCCTTGTGGGGACTGTAAACCACAGTGCCAAGTGAGAGAGGAATGCAGGAAGAGGATGATTTTTACGTGGACATGTAAAGAACTGGACGTAGACCACCGAACCCTTCCCACATTGGCCACTGAACAGTCATCAGAGGGTGTTGACTTTTGACCACTACTGTTTTTGTTAACAGGGAAAATAAAACCATATGTTGCTTAAGTAGATGCACAAAACTTTTCTCCAAATCCCTACAGACAAACTGTCAGCAGCAAAAGTATTTACTTTGGTAATGCAGCTGGGCTTAATCCCAGCCCCATTGTGTTTGTGCATGCCTTTTCACCACCGAGCTCAATAACATGCTGTTTGCGAAGAGGGTGAATGAATGCATGCAGTATGATTTCGGTTATTAGGCCTATCGGTTACAGCCCAAGACAAAAGGCTGAAGTCAACAATGGTAGCACTACACAGGCACTGCTCATGCTTCCAGTTAGGCTAAATGGAAATCTTAGTCATCAGTCACGTCAGTTAGCCATCAGCTTGAGGTAGGCCAGTGGGACTTGGCCTGGTGGCGTGGATCCTCAGCTGGCTTAAATCAGCGTAAATCCAGTGTAGTCCAAGGAGCCACAGCTGAGGATTCTGGCGCCTACTGTCTATTTGTGAGTTTAGTGGTTGCTGAATACTTAATTCTCTGGGCTGCAGGCTCCCACAGCTGAGCCATGGACGTGCTAGTGGGCTGTTTCTTCCTGGCTGGTGGGATGGCAGAACCCAGCAGGGTCCCTGGCTGGGACCTCCACAGGTACCAGCCTTCATCCAAGGGTTGGGGTCCTGGATGACTGCTCCTCCTCTCCCTCCCACTGTCCCAGGGAAAGTGGCATCTCCACATTGGACAAGCTCGTTGAGGCACTGCCAGGACTGGGGGAAAGGGCAGCGGGTGGGTGGGAAGGCTAGTGTATAGGGGCTGGGTGTTTGTGTTCAGTAGATTTATAATTTGCGGGGGTTTCAGGCAGAGAATCAGTGATGGTGACAGTGATGCAGAGCACACCACAGCTCTGAGCTCAGACTAGGTACTCTACAATGTGCTTTCCATGGAGGACATGTCCAGAAATTAGCTGCCTCCTTGTGTGCTAAGCTGACACACAAGGAATGTGTGTCAGCATGTGTTTCTGCAGGGCTTTGGCTTATTCATGCATTTAAAATGGTGCTGTCACCCAGTTTCTGCAGCTGTCTGTGGCTTGGGTGCAGCTGATACAGGTCTGAATGCAGTGCCATAGGGAGATGCTTGAATGCAACAGATTTGTCCATGGGCTAGCATGGTATGAACCCAGCCCAGAGCAGGGATATGTCTTTGCTTCAGACTTTGCTGGGATAATGGGCTCCTTTTCTTGAATACATCAGCTCTAGACATGCCCTTCCTTGGGCAGGAGACAAAGAAGAGACTGAACTGCCCCATGGGTGATGATAGGATGTGGGGGAGAAAAAATGGGTGAAAGTTATGTGGAAGGTAAGGAAAGAACTGCAAGATTTGGGGTGAGCAGAGGTTTTCTGTGTAAGACGTGGAGTTGAGGAGCTGTGGTGTTGGGAACTATGTGTGATTTGAGGGAATCGCGCGGGGAACAGTAAGACAGGTGACCATCTCTGGTCAGCATTTGTGAGAGACACCTGAGATGGGAAAGCTCACAAGAGAACAGATTTGGTGTCTGGTCTGCATCTCCCCCAGCACCTACTTCAGACCCTCAGCATTCCTAATCCTCAAACAGAGTTACTCTGCATCTGGATTTTGACGCGGCCACATCCAGAGCAGAAAGGCAAAGGCAGGTGTCCCTGCTGCTCTCACTGCAAACACCTGCAAGTAAGGGCAAGCCCTGCAGCGGCAGGTCCATGCCTGATGCTGATTGTTTTGGTGGCAGCATGTGCAGGACATTGGTCCTCTCCCAGAGGCTGGCACCACGCTACCAGCGTGCCCCGGTCCCCATTGTGCAGGGCTGGTGACAGGGCACGGTGCACACCCTCATTGCACTTACCAAAGGGCTGGCTTCTTTACAAAGTGAAAAGTGAAGGCTGATGCAATTGCTGTTTGGGAAGCAGGGAAAAGCCACCTGTACTCACTGGCATCAGTAGAGCCACGATGGTTCAGTGTGGTTAAAATGGAGAGTCCTTTCTCACACAGCTGCAGCTGGAGGTGTGAAAGTGGTTCAGCTCCCATGAAAAGCTCCTTTGATGCCCTCTCCTTGTGCTGGAAATGCTGCGTGGAGATGAATTTTTAGCAAAGGCAGTTTTGCTTTGGGTGTGAGGAACTCTGACTGTGGTTTGGCTCAGTGCAAATTAACTCATTCCCAAACACTGGAAATAAGTGAGAAAAGGTGATTTTGACCCCCAAGAGGCCAAATTCCTCATTGTAAAGAAAATATAAATAACTTTTCTCAGGGCAAAGGCTCATAGCGAAACCAGATCTTCCCAGCTATGAGATCTGGTTCTGCTGACACTTCCATGAGGATGCAACTTTTTTTTCTAATATTCTGTGGTAAACTTGAATGGATAACTGGTAGACCTTTGCAGCACAAATCATTTAGATCAGCAAACAAAGCCATGACAAGATGAGTGGTTTAAAATATCCTTTGTAGAGCTGCATAACAAAGAAAAACACCTGACAAAATTTAGGGATAGTCCCTAAAATGCCCTTGTAAAACATGGGACACTTGTTTTAGGGCTGTTCTGACACCATTTGCCTCACAGTGTCGCAAAGTATTACAGTGCCACCCATTATTCCCATAATATTGAACCTTCAGGATAAGAAGTAGTTGTATTTTGGGACAGTGGCAGAGCAAGACAAGAAGCACAGGGTGCTGCAGAGAAATTAAACCAGAGAGAAAGCCCAGCAGCTTTGACATGCTCTGGTAGCACACACATTCAGCATTGCAAAGCTATGGCTGTATCAGAGCACTGCCATCAGTAACATCATCTGATTAAAACTCCAACACCGGGTGTGCTGTGAGCTGCATGACAGAAAAACCTGTCCCATCCTGGAGATGTTGTGTGCCAGCTGATAAGCACAGTGAGGCAAGGGCAGGGCTGGGAGGCTCTGTGGAAGGAACACTGAAGCTGAAGACAATGAGGCAACCGTTAAAAATCACCCATGGAAAAACACTGATATTTTTTCTGGGGAGTGGCAAAATTAGTTTTTTGTGGAAGAATTTCAGCTTTCAGCAGAGAAAAATGACCCTTTTGATATTTTTCCCCAAAACAATTTTTCCTCTTTTTATTTTTTATTTAGGCTGGAGACTACTGTTGCCGCTGAATATTAAGTTTTTATCCAAAATTTCCAATGGGGTGGGATTCTAAATAACTTTCTATACAGAAATTTTAAACCTCTCAGTGTTGTCCTCATGCTACTCCTAGTCATCCAGGAGACAGTCCCCTATGCACGCTTCATCTTGAGCAAAGCTGCTTTAAGGGAATCCCAATGCTCCTTAGCCTCAAACATTTTCCTGCTGTTGCTTGGCAGTTTGCTGTCCCGCTGCTTTGTCAAAACAATTACCTGTTGGTCGTGCTGCAAATAGGGTCTGTGCACTTTTTAAAATTTCAATTAATTTATTTCCCCTCTCGGCCCCAAGTGTTTTCATTCACTGTCCTGCATGGGTCTGAAGGAAGAGGACATTCAGGGACCTCTTTAGCTGGCTTTGCCTCTAGAAAAATGTCACGTGGAGGATGTTAGGGGAGCATTTTCTGGCCAGCACCACATGTTACTGAACCGATCATCTCTTTGAGATCAGTCCCTGGCGGAACAAAGCCTCCTCTGCTGACCTCAGCGCTGTCTTCATATGCCAATTACCTCCGGGTAATTAACGTCTGAGCAGCACACTACAGGGTAGGTATTGTGCGGCATGCAGAGTTGCTTGGGAAAGGACATGAACACAAGCGCTCCCTGAACAGTCATGGGTTAGCTAATGCCATTTTAAAGGCTTCCCATGTCTTTGCTTGGCCCTGGTGCCCAGAGCAGACTGCTGCAGGGGAGAGGGTTGAACCACAGGAAAATTATAAAGTAAGTTAAAATGTTCATGGCCTCCTCAAGCCAGCTAGGATGCTATTTAAAGGAATGTATTATTCCCTGCTGTATCTTCTGGCCTGCACAGGGAGCTTTCATTAAAGCAGCTGGCAGAGAGAGAGAGAGATAGTGCCTTGGAGAGCTCACGCGGCTTTCCACAACATCTCAGCTTGAAAGAGCCTTTGACTGTGCATCTTGCAAAATGTTTTCTCTGAGCTGTCAAAATATGCACCAGTCAAACCAAAGGGGTCTGGAACGTGTTACGTGCACGTTGGTGCACCATTACCAACAGAGCTGTAGCCATGCGGGAGGGGGTCACAGCAGGCGCTCCCCGCCGCAGTGCAAAGACGATGTGGTCCTCAGGGGACTCCTGAGGTCCTGGGGAGTACCTCAGCCTCTGCCGTGGTGGGGACATACCTCACACCCAGAGGGTGTCCCCCTGAGGGACAACCCTTTCAAACCCATCGGGTTTAAAAGCAAGCAAGCAAGCAACTTTTTGCTACCTCATGTCTCAAAGAAGGGTAGGTCCCTCAGCTTTCTTCTCTTCCAAAGTGTGAGATCACTTACATGGAGCCTCTCACTTGGGGACGGGAGGGTGCACAGGCAGGGACCAAGGGTCATGTGTCGCAGAATGCAGTTGCAACCTCCACGGGGACTGTCTGAGCTGGGAGCCCAGGGACGTGACGTAACTTCCAGAACTGGTATGGTCCTGTCTTGCCCTAGAAAACATGGTTTGTGGATCAGAGGCCAGTTTTCCCCAATGTGTCTGACTGGTGAAGTTGAGGAGCGGGAGACTGACCATTCTGCAGCCTTGCAAATGTGCCAGGCGCTGTCGTGATTTGGGGGTCAGCTGCCACGAGCCTGTTTTGCGTGCCTCATGCCCAGCCCTGAGGACTTGAAGGCTGTTGGAGGGGGCTGGGGGCTAGGGAGCACCAACATCCAAATTTTCCTAATGAAAATACACCACAAAGCAAACTCTGGTAACACAGGTGTGGACAGGCAGGCAAACTGCTTGTAGTAAAACTCCTGGGTGCGTCCCTGGAGTCTGTTGAGAGCTGCTGTGGGATCCCATGCTCTTGGCCAGGCTTGGTGGCTTGCTGTACTGCTGGAGCCCTCCCGAGGGTGCCAGGCTGACGGCTTGGATGGTGCCAGCCATGTCCCCCGGGCAGTGCTGGGAGCAGGTTCCTCCCGAGCCGCTCGCTATCGGGAATGCAGGCATAGTGTTTCCATGAGTAAGCCTCGCTTGCAGGGGTGCATGTTTGCAGGATGAGGCCATAGAGCGAATTAGTGAGCTCTCAGCCCGTTGCAGAGCTGGTGAGGTACACATGGTGTGGAGCTGGGCAAATGCACACTCGAGAGCATTTAATTTCACGCTTCTGAGCAAGCAGTTTTCTCCCTCAAAGCTGCAAGACTTTTGGTGGTTTTCTTTCTGTATTGAATTTAGCATTTCTTTCAAAGAAGAAAAAGCTAAAAATGGGGGCGATACAGTACTGAGGCAGATTTGTGTGTGGCTGGGGCAAGGGGCGTCTTCCTGGCTTGCACCTACTGTGTGCGCCATGCGGTGCGGTCCTGCCTTGTGCAGCTGAGACAGTGCATGTCACTAAACCTTCAGAAATACCCCTTGCAAACATGGTGCTCAGGTTGAGCTGTGGCCCCTCCTGTCTAAGCACAGTGAATAGCAGGTGAGATGTGAGGCAGGGGTGTGTCGGGGCTCCCCAAGCCAGGTCAGCGAGTACACCCGAATGGCAGGTCCCCATTCAGGTCCTGGATGCAGCCTCATCTTGTGTTAACACCGCAGCACCGGCACTGATATGCTCCTGCAAGGATTAATTAGCCTTGATTTTAGATGGTGCTGATGTGGCCAGACCATTTCCGGGTCTGAGGCCACCTCTGGGATCTGTACACCACCCTTTGTGTTGCTGTGCTCCCAGATGTGCACAGAAAGGCACTTGTCCCTTGCTTAGTGAAGTGCAAGGAAAGAAAGATACCAGTGAATGTAGCAGAACTGCTGGGTTTGCTTCACATAAATGTAAAAATCTTTTCATTTTCCTTTCCTCTCACTCACTCCCTACTCTATAGCCCTAAACACCACCCTGGATCTGCAAATCCATAGCAGGTTTCCAGTCCTTACCTGGTTTCTAATCCTTTAAACCCATTTTCCCCCACCTAACAGATAGCACATGGAAAACTTTGGGTTCATGGTCACGCTCCCTGCACGGATGTGAGTGCAGTCCAAGCAAATAAATCCTGAGTGCAAGCATTCATACATGAAGAACTTCACACTCAGAAACATGACCACACTAAATTGCTGCCAGAGTTTTAAAGGCAGCTTTTGCAAATATTGGCCCTGCATCTCGTATTTGTGGAGCAAATGGTTTGATTCATTAGGGAAATGTCAGCTAACTGCACATAGGACTGCATCCTGGGGATGCAGGGAGGAGAGAGGCTGGGATGAAGACAGCTCTCTGCTTGGACACAAATACAGCCTGGGCTGATGAGCTACCAGAGGAAAAGGAAATCTTTATTATTTCTGCCTTTATTTTCCACGTCTCTGCAATTACAAAGGCTTGGTATAGAAGAGTATCTTTCAAGTATATAAAGCATATGCTCCCCAGAAACATTCAGCAGCAATGTTTTTGGCTCCTGTAACTAATGCTAGCAGAAGGTTCAATTTCCTGACCGTCAGCACTAGTTTTTATTAAGAATGAACATTTTCTCTTTATTTTTCCCCCAATTCCTTAAGTATTACTGATAGTTGATTATTACTATTTTATGTGAAGTCATTACAATTAGGTTTGAATAGTAGACACGCAAACGTGTGGTCTGTAGAACTCCGGTCAGTCTTGGAGCGCATAGGCAGTGTTTGCCTATACACTGCACTGGAACCATGGACTCTGTCACGGAGGATTTAGAAGATTCCAGAATGAAGGTTTTATCTCCCATCTTCAGTTAGCTTTCACAAGCCTATGTCTCAGGAAGGTCTCATGATCACTGTACAGTATTTTTGTGCAGGATCCTCTCCATTCAGCTCACAGAAGAGTCATCACTCTTACAAGGAGCATTCGCTCAATATTTCATGTCAGCCCCATGGTTGCTCCAGCGTGTGTGCTGCCGATGTGGTGGGGGTCTCAGTCCATCACGGCTCTCCCCACAACAGCCTCAGCTGCTCAGGGCCCTACCCACCCCACAGTCCAGCTCTCCTCTGCTGGCTCCTCTATCAGGGGCTCAAGCCTGTCCGTGGATCTTGCCAACTTCTCTCACTTTCAGCCCTCTCAGGCTCCTTCCAAAAAAACTTCCTTGCTTTTCTTTGCACAGCAAATCCAGGAGTGATTTATGGTGTAATTCATGAGTTATATGCTACTATAATGCATATCATGGAAAGGGATAGAGCAATGAGATCTTCTGCTTTGTTGCAAAGACACCTATACTTAAGCCCGTGTTTTACGCTCTCTTATATACGTGGGATGGGGGCCAGCCCTAGTCATCTCTTTTAGCGCAGTGTGCCAGATGAGAGGAACATGCTCATGAGGATAGGAACTTAATTTTAATATCTATCAACATCTGAAGCTATGTGATCTTTCACTGCACAAAACCCATCCCTGACACTGAGTCACAGGCAACAAAATGGTTGCTTGTGCTTAATGCTACGAGAAATCCCATGAACTTCCAGGAGGATCAAGCACATGCATGGATAACCCCAAATCAGACTTGTCATTTCAATACTGGTAAGAAAGGACAAAGATTTTATAAGTTATTGGTATGTTGTAGGTTAAACCTTTCAGTATCTTAGGCAAGCTTATTCTATGTGTAACTCAGGGTTAAATTTTTTACTCCCCCCCAGCCCTTACCTTTTAGAACACATTTTGTTTCAATCAGGATTTGCTTGAATTCACCCAGTTATATCTGAAGACAGGATTTGTCCTTCTCTTTGTGGCTAAGTTTAGTTACACTGCTGACGAGATGTTAGGATCCTCAGAGGAAAAGGTACAACTAGTAATAGTAAAATTTAATTACTGAACATCTATCAGTGACAAAGTGTTGTGGAAAACGTTTTGATCTGTGCAAAATACTTAGCTCTACGTAAAATGAAATACTGTCTGATAGCTAAGGCTTTTCATAAGCAAGTGGAAACAAATGTAATTATGATAGGCAAAAAGGAAAAATCAATGTTTTGCTTTGAAAATTAGCCTTTTCTGGATTGTTTTTTCTGGCTGAGACCATTTGACAACATTTCACAAAATATTTTGATCTGCTTGAAATTGTCTCTCTCTCTCCCCTCCCCCCTTTTTTTTAACCCGAAAGATGTATTTTTGGCTGAAAATTTGTGCTGTATCGAGAAAGGGAAATTGTTCTGTCAAGGGTATTGTAAAAAGCCCTGTGTTTCATTGCCTTTTAATGGAACCTTAATAGAAGCTGGCAGTGTAGATGACGAAGCTGGAAGGCTGCAGTGGAATTAAAACAATCAGAAGTTGTTCCGAGGTTCATGACCATGAGAAAGCCCTCAAAGCCCGTAACTATTCACTCAGCCATAAAAATGGCTGATCTCATTTCTTCCTATCACATCCCATCCTTGGGAGAAATGTTCACAACTGCAAGAAGACCATGGGGGACCCTGCTATTGCTATTGATTTTAGATGGAAGTCGTGCAGATGCTGCAGTGAGGAGGGAAAGGATCAGGTTCACCAAAGAAAAAGTGTGTTGAAATCTGGAAAAGCTCT
The DNA here is from genome assembly GCF_023638135.1 of Falco biarmicus. Taxonomy (NCBI): domain Eukaryota; kingdom Metazoa; phylum Chordata; class Aves; order Falconiformes; family Falconidae; genus Falco; species Falco biarmicus. The sequence goes on along the minus strand of NC_079288.1, from coordinate 82,712,275 downwards.
TGGATCTGTAAAGAAGAGCATAAATTTTAATCAATGTCAATATTTCCAGCTGATTTAGAAAAGCCTGACTATGCATGAAGCTGTAATCTGTAATGACCTCTGGCAGAGTTTTAATTTAGATGCAAGCATTATAGCTTTATTTTTTAATGAAGAGCATGGCTTCTAAATCCTTCAGAACAGTTGCATCTGAATGACCTTGTGCTACTTGGAGCTTATATTGTGCCTGCTGGAAGTTCCTTGGATTTTTGCTGGAGCACTGCTGAAATGAGAATTAGAAGAAATGTTCCCCACAGATAATGCTACCTGGACTGGTACTTCTCTTGCTTCCCCGCACTGGTTATTTCTCCCCTAATATACCCACATGCTCTTTCTTTTTCCCCATCATTACCGCTATATATTCAGATGGCTTTTGGCTTTCAGTCTATCGGTTTGTCTGTTGTAGAGCCTTTAATAATGGTTATTTCCTGGTAGTGAATACTCCACTGGGTCTAGGGGGACCTGTTTGTAGCATAGTTTTCTGTAATTACCCAAAATTTACACAGCAATTCCAGGCCTATTATATGGGGCGTAGCATGTAATTACAGGCATAACATATTAGGTCCTAATAACAGCAAATATATCATTACACAAATCATTCATGTTACTGTGCTGATATTTTTATATGGAGTAAGTGAATACAATTACTAATAATTACAATACACATCTTACAGCTGCAGTGTAACTGGTGCCACTGTGACATATAGCAGGGCAGGAATAAGGAAACTCCCATTGAAATACAGTTGAGTCTGTGAAATACCACATCCAAAACCCAAGGAAGCACTCTCCGTAGTTCTGTGTGTTATGCATGTGCATATATATGACAATTGTTTTCAGCAAATCAGCCATCTAGGAGGAAGGATCTACATTGCCTTGCTTAGGTGATGGATCTCCTAGTGAGTTATGGGGGAAGAGATGGTTCTCCAGGCTCTGGGGCTGTAGAGGGAGGGAATAAATCCTGTAACTGCAGCAGCATGCAGAGTTGGGCCAGCAGGTCACCAGGTGAGCTGTGCAAATGGTGTATCTCCCCTTCCAGTTTGGAGGAGCTGGGCTCAGCCCAAGATTTGTAGTAAGAGGCACTTTAAACTTTCCCTGAAAGGTGATTGCTGATCCCTGCCAAATGTAGGTAGCTTGTAGGGAAAAGTTGTTAGTTCTGGCATCCGTCAGGCAGTGCCGGGTGTGGATTAAGGACACAGAAGGGGTGTAAGGCCAGTCCTGACCATTGCATGTGGTTTTATGCATGGTTTGGGCTGATGCGGATGTGTTTATGAGTGATTTGGGTTGATGCACATTGGTTAATGGGTTGATTCAGGCACTGCCATCCTAGTGCATCATCTCAGCCCTTGGCGTGGAGGGCAGCTAGGTGGAGGGTAGATGCAACAAGGACTTTTTTTTCCTATACTGCTCAATCAAAAATTTCAGGTGGTGGCTTCTGCTTCAACACCTGCTGTTTATATCTGCTGTGTGGTTTAGGCTGAAATTTGTTTCCTCTGCTGACAGGTTAACCTGCATTCTGGGCCCTGGCTGCAGCAGCCCACCAGCACCTTTGGTGACACTAACTTGGATTTGCAATGTGGAGCCCTCTTTTTCCACTGCACAAGGGTCAGCCACCCTCACCCAGGTTAATGGGAATTTTTTTCACATCTCCAAAGTGAGAATATGAGGAGAAAAACACATAGGCTGGGGTCTGCCCTGAGGAATATCCTCAGGGGCACGTGGTTGGGTGTTATCAACAGGACAGTTTGTACTTGGCCACCTTGGTTGGGGCAGAGGTCTCTGCTTTGCCTGTGCCATCCTGTTTTGGTATGGAAATATCTCAGTTAGAGCGAGGATGATGAACGGGAACCATGGGGGCCAGCACCAGACTGCTGAAGTGATTTTACCTGGCTGTGAAAATAATGACGGGTCAGTCTAAGTGGTAGTATTTCTGTTTGTGTGGGACAGAGGGAGATGGAAGTGCTCAGCTGAGCCTGGTGAGATGTTTTGCAGATGTGGTTGTGTGAAAGCTCCTTCGAGCTCAGCATGGAAGGGTAGAAATGGTAGGAAAGATCCTGCTGCTCCCCTGCTTCTCTGCTGATCCCAACAACAGAAAAACCCTTGAAAGAAAGAAGAATCTGGCTTTGTGGAGCAGATTATTATACACGGTATTTTTAGACTCCATAGGCAGCCTTCCCACCCATGGCAGCCTAAGCTGGTATAAAACCTGGCTTGAAGATGTTTGGATTTAGAGGTGTCTGTGCAGGGCAGGGCTCCTTGTGCAAGAAGGGCTTGGCAGCTGTGGGGACATATATTTAATAAGCAGGTAGCTGATGACTGCTGCTGTGAATCCTGTGTAATACTTTGAACAAGGCTGGTGGTGGTGTCCTGTTCATGAGATGATCCTCACTTTGGTCCTCACCTTTGGTATGTCCTTGGCTGCTAAATTCCCTTGGCAGTTACTAGATCAGAAATAAAGGGAAATGCTAATGCCCATCACCCACTGCAGCTGGCATCCCAGCAGCAGGTGCGGTATGAGCAAAGGGGTGCAACACCTTATGTCCAGGAGATGTTATGGGTTTGGTGTGTGATTTCTAGTTTAATAAGGCATTCGGCATCTGGGAAAAACACATATAAATCCTACTGGCCTCTCAGCATTCCCTTTGTCTAATGAACGTCATGTCCCTGCTGTCCTGTGGTGGGTCATGTTCAGCTGAGCTCCTGCAGATCACCCCGCGTGGGGGCTGCGCTACAGGGGCTCCTGGTGCCCTCCCATCCAAAACGTGGACTGGGGGCCGGTGCCAACCAGGAGCAAAGGCTTTGGCACTGCTTATCCCGGGGAGGTGACAGCATGAGGGCTGTTTTGCTTTTCCAGCATGATACAAACATCATTACCTTGCTATTGGCCGAGGAGAGCGATCACTTGGTGTGTTTGTTGGGGAGGAGTGAGGCAAGGTCAGCTCCTACCTCGGCTGACACTGGGTGTGTGCCCAGCCAGGAAACATGAGTATCACCTCCCTGACCGTGTTCAAGCTCACAGGCTTGCTACCCTTTGGTAAAAATTTAGCTTTCTTGTTGTCAGAGTGGGCTGGTGGATCTGGGCTGAGAAGCATAGAGCAGCGTTAGGGATGGCCATTGCTGCTCCTCTCGCCTGGCCTGACCTTCTGCTGGGATGTAAAAGCATCCATACAGCCTCTTGCAGAGCCTTGCTCACTTAAACCAAGCAAACCAATTCATTTTTTTTTTAACTTTTAGAGACTATCTTTCTGCCTGCATTTACTGGCAGGTAGCGGTAAGGTTGGGAATAGCAGGGAATATTTAAGGAAAGTGAATTTGGGAATTTGTAAATGAGCAACTTGATCTCAAGGGTTAATGTTTCCCTAATCAGGGGGACAAAGGATACTGAGTGACCTGAAGCCCCAGCTGCAAACTGATGATACCACCCAGCTTGTGACTTATGTACTTGCAGTAAACTCCTTATCTATAACAGGCACTGAAAGGAAAAAAAAAAAAGGTAAATAGTGTATCAGCAGTATCATATCACTGACTCTCTCTGCAGACCTTGCCTTACTGCTAATTATTAACTCTCACAAACCGAGAGCCACCGCAGAACTCATGACTAAAATATGATGGGATTTCTCAAATTGAAAACGCTTGGTGAATGTTTGACTCTGCTCAAAGAAAGAAATACCCACAGTGTTTCCCTAGTCTGTGTGTGCCAGGGTGGGGACAACCCCAAGCTGTCCCCATCGCTCTTGCTCGAAACCCAGACAGAAGAATTACAGTGTGGCCCCATACAAAAATTGCAGTTCCCCCTTTAAGGTCATCTTGTAATGATGGTTTTCTCCTGCCTTCCAGTTCCCTTTCTCTCACTGTTTTCTGTGGCTAGGCCACATTTGCAAGGTCCAACTGCTTGCTGGTTCTTGAAAGCAAATGCACTTTAAACCCAACTCTTTGACACGGGTGAAAACAGCCCTGGAGTGTCTCCTGCAGTCCATGAGCTCAGCCCCTCTCCCATTACAAGCCAAAAAGCTGGCTTTAATGTATGTAACGAAAGTCAGGGTTAACAACTGTGCTTTAATAAAGAAATACAAATGACAATCTAAAAATGTATTTTATTGGGCTGCTAATAATGACCGGCAGTGAGGGTGGAGGGTGAGCAGTAGAATGAGCTCCTGGGAGGGAGCTTGGACACAGCCAGCCCCTGTGTGTCCCAGAAATCAAGTAGAAGACGTCTTGAGCATCCCCGCTGGGAGCTTGCCCATCCTCTCCTGGGCCAGGGGATTTGGCAGTGAGCAGACCCTCACCGTGCAGCCTGGTGCCCCCAGTCACAGACCCTGCTTTGGTGACCTCAGGTTCTGCACACTGGTTCCCCTGCTTGGTGTTGATCTGCCAGTTGCTCAGCTTGGGAAATAAACAAGCAGGCACCGAGGAGTTCAGGTTTTGCATCCATGTCAGCAGAACAGAGATGATTCCCTTCCCCTGCCTGCTGATGCTCGCCCGCCCCAGCCCCTCGCCCTCCCCAGCGCCTGGCAATGCCCAGCCAGATTTAGACTGAAGTAAGTCAGACACCCGGGAACCTGATTTATGCTGAAGTACCCAGCATGCAAATCTGGCCTCACAAATAACCTTTCCCCTTGAGCGGGAAACAAAATATGTTCAATCTCCTTGGTTTGGAAACCCATATTTTTTTTTTACTTGAACAGAGCTCTGTCCTCCCATCATTAGCAGATGTCTTGCATATGAACTGCATTACCTATAACGTCTGCTTACTCCAAGCAAATGTTTCTCAATCTTTTCTTTTTTTTTTACTTCAATTTGAAGTGAAAGGTACAGTATAGGATTCAAATGCTTTTGCATTACATGGGTTTCTGACCACTTGGAAAACCCCAGGGAAAAAACCGACTTCACAAACCTGAAACCCCCACTGAATTTTTTTGCTGCATTTCATTCTGCCTAGCTGAACTTTCTATTAATTTTTTTTTTTTTGCTTTACATGGCACTTAGCTTTTGCTTATTTAATTTTAATTATTTATTAAAAAAAATAAAATTCATAGCTCCTGTTTCAGCTCTCACTTTGTGTCAGTATTTCTACCCTGTGGATGTGTCGCACAGGAAGGAACATCAGGAAATTGCCCAAAAGGCAGAAATACAGAGTCGCTCAAAGAAAGAAGCAAACCTGAATGCTGAAGCACGATTCGGTGTTGTCCCAGCTCTTGCCCATACTGAACGTTGGCTCCAGGGCTGCAGGCAGAGAAGTGTGGGCAGGAGAAATAAGAGGCGACTCACAGAAGGGTTCAGAAATTCGGATTTGTCACTGACAGCTGGCTGGCCTGCTCACCACCATCTGAATGGCACCTCTGACTTTTCTTTGGCTCAAAGATTTAACATTAAGGCAAAAATAAGACACAGTGTAGAAGCTCCATCAAATCTTTGGCACAACAGCAACAACAACAACAACAAAAAATTACTGTACACATGAGCTGAGAGGGTAACATTTCCCAGTTAAGCAAAGGGAAAAGTGCTAAATAAATTGCACGTACTAAAAGGTGGCTGGCTTAACAACAATAAGAAGCATCCCTGTCCTTTTTTTTTTTTCTTTCTTTTCTTTTCCTTTTTTTCCTTTCTGTTCCAGAGATTAAGAAAGGTCCTTGGCCAATCATCATCTCAAAAAGGGGTTTCTGTAGAAAAGCTGCTTGCAGTCTTCATCTGGATCGTGCAGCCTTTGCCAAGAACAGATGCAATTCTGGCTGGAAGCTCTTCTGAATCCTCCCTTCCTGGTTGTTACTCCTGGAAAGAGAAAGATGCACCATCAGAACAGCGAACACATGGTGTCCCAGCAGCTCCTTGCACAAATGCCTGTCACTGGCACACACTGGGGTGTCCTTGGGGAACACTGGCCACAGATGTGCAGATCTTCAAGAGCTGGGCTTGCAGAGCAACCACCTGTAGGTGCCACAATGGTGCCAGAGCCTGCATAAAGCAGAGGGACTGGCAGAGATGGGGGACAAGGAAGGTCTGGGGAAGAAGTACAACAAGGTTATTAGGCTCCAGCTCCTGCCAGAAAATTTAAAAATTATGGCAAATACCTTCTTTTGATAAGACCTGCAGCTTTTTGGGTCTATTTTCAGTTTCAGGAGTTGATCTCAGAAAGCAAAGGAGTTGCAACAAGCCAGATTTGCGCAGGAGATGTGGTTTATTTCTGTATTTTAGTTATTGCATTTACTTTTCTGCATGTGTGGCTTCTAAGCCCGCAAGGACTGTAACCTGTGCTTTGTGCCTGCGCATCTCCCTGTACACGGCTGTAGCAGATGTACTTGGGTAATTGCATTTGCCTAAGGAGTATTACAGTCAGGTCCATGGGAAAATGCACAGCTCCAAAGCACAACAGCTTCAGACAGAGAAACCCTCATCTAAACCCCCTTTAACATTAAAGTAAGCCCCACAAATAACCCACAAATGATTGTTAGCATAGTTCAAAACAGAGTAAAATACTCGGGGCCTGCTCTTTCATGAGATCACATCACCATTGTCCAAACTGCCTTCATCACGTGGGCTCCTAAATCCTTCTTTAAGTAACTTAGGAATTAGAAACTTGGAAATGAGATCACATGTACTGAGTCCAAGCACCGTTTCTTGCTTTTTGCCAGTGGATTTAAGAGCCTTCAGGGTGCAGTATGGCCCCTGAAGGTCCTCTAGACATGGTCATCAATTCCCTGGACAGATCAGCCATCCTTCTGACAGTCTTAAAAAGGGCAAACTCCTTACAGCTTGGCCTGAAAAACATTTCTTCCTTAATCCATTTTGTTTCTGTACTGCCTCTCCTTTTCCGTTACTGTATACTGTAGCATTAAGGTATAAAATATTACTAATGTACTGATGTTTTGGTTTGGTTTATTTTATTTATTTTATTACTATCATTAGAGTAGCTGCTTGCGAGACCAACCACCACAGCTGAGCACCCACACCAGGCTAAGGGGCTGGGGAACCCCAAATCCACCTTGTTACCCCCCTCCTGTGAAGTGAAGACCCTGGGAAGCACGGGATTGCCCCAGAATCATCAGGATTTCCCTTGATAAAAGTATTTTGCTCAAAGGGCCCAGGTCATCCTCCATGCAAGAAATGCTGGTCTCTGCCAGACCCCAGACCCCTGGAGCTGGGGTCAGCCCATCTGGGTATGGTGGAGGAGGCGTTTGGCTGTGCAGCTCCACTGGAGGACAGGATGGACCTGTGGGCTGGCTGCAACCCAGCGCATCCCAGTGATAAAAGTCCCCAGATAAACATTACTGTCAGTCCCAGCCTGCTTTGGTTCCTCTTCTACATAAGCAGTAATGAACTCTTCACATCTGGCACACACCAAATCTGAAAACAGAGCTCGTTATTGCAATTATTATCAATAAGGAGGTGTCTCTGCTGACTGTAAGACACTACCTAGTGCTGCTCAGAGCAGAACACAGAAACTACTGCACTAATTCAAGGCCTTAATTGGGATTTGGGATTTTGAATAAATGAGGTTTAGGTGGGACAATTATAAACAGCCTTGTGTATCACAAACGTTTCTGTTGGGAACCCCCTAAAATTATTTTCCAACAATAAATAATGTATATTAATAACCTGTAACGGAGAAGACGGCTGTCTAATTTAACCCACATGGAAAGAAAATGTAAAAGAAGAAAAAGGAGGGAAGCAATGACTGCTCTCATTAATATTAAAAGACAGCAGAGAGACAAATCCCCCCTGTTCCCATCTGGAACAGCAGCCTTAGCAAGCGAAACCTTTTCCACTGCAGGAATGAATTACCCAGCAATAGCAGCCTCATGCCCTAAGCCAAAGCCACCGGCCCTCTCTCTTATGCCTCCAGTGCTCTTTTAAAGTCTTGAAAATATAGGACCTGAGATTGCAGTTAACACCTCCTGCCTTTGTTCAGTGAGACCCTGCCCTTTAGCACAGGGTGTTGGATGCTGATAAAAAGCGTCGGTGGCGTTTGGGAAGCAGGACGGTTTTAAGAAGAGGGACCTCAGCGGGAGGTCTCTACGCTGAATTGGGGAAGATCAGGCATGGAGGGGCAAGAGGGAGTATATACAAACCAGCCAAGGGCAGGTGAGGGCAATTGTGCTGTACCTTTGAGGTGAAGGAAAAAGAAAGGGGAACAGAGAGATCCCTCTGCAATGCGATGGAGGAGCTCAGCAGTCCTCGTTGGCACCACTCGGTCAGTCTCCAGGCACTGCCCACCACTGGCCATGGTTTATGTTAGGTGGTAACAGGCTCCTTTCTTTCCCCCTCTACCCTTTTCTATTCAGCCAGGAGCTCTGAAGACAGATGTATTAACCAGGGTCTGCTTTAATCTAATATCATAACTCCCATGGCTCTTGAATTTGACAACTAGCCCAAAGACCTTGGTGAGTTTGCAGCATCCTGGAGCATTTCAATCTCTATAAATCAAAGCGCTTCTGGAACTGAGTCAGCCTTTGTTCCAGGGCTTCTCCTGTCTCTTCTGCTCACATTTGCTGTAGTTACCTGATACATGTGGGGCAGATCTTACCTAATTCTTGGTAATACTCTTGCTAGAGAGGGAATGGAGCCTACGCTAGGACCCTGCTCCCACAATGGCAGCAAATCCTCAGCACCAGCCTTTGCATGCTGCAATGCGACTGCTCCAACACCCCTTAAAGCAAAGGGGGTTTTGGGGTGCTGTCATACAACAGCAGAGTCCCACATCACATCCTTTTTGCAAGGAAAACCTTTCAGTTCTGCTCTTTGGGGTACTGATGCTCACCCCCCCTCGGGGATATGCATAGCTGCCTCCCTGTCCAGCACTGGGTGAACTTGCTCATGAACTTGCCTTGAGCCCTTCGCCTCACACCCGTGTCCCACCTGCAACTGCTGTTTCGTGTTGTAGGGACAGATCAATGCAAGCATCAAGCACGAGAATCCACTATGGGCTTACTCAGCCTCACTACGCCCTCACTGCCTTCTTTTTATGCAGGTGTGTTCCCACGGTGTGGAATCCTTCAGCTAGCACAGGGCAGGGATAACTCATGGCCAGGCAGATCCAGGCACCCCCCACCTGGGGATGCTGCCATCCCACCGTCCTGCAGGCAGACAGGATGGCTGGGAGCGGGTCGCTGCTCTCCTGTGGTCCAGCTCCTCCCCGGGGCCCAGAGCTGGCGGCCGTGGGGAAGCAGACTGGCTGGCTGCCCGCTCTCGCCTGCAAGTCCTAGCAGGGATATGAAGCTATTTTTAAAGAGGAACCTCTGCTAAGTCAAACTGCAGGGAAAGGGAGGTCGAACCTCATTATCAGACCCCCCCTCTCCACATGGGATGGGAAGCGGCGAGGAAGAAATGCCACGCAGATCATCAAGATTTTTACTGTGCTGGCTCTGAATGTGTTGTAATAATCAATATCAGATGATCAATAACAGCAAGCCCCAGCAGCCAAGATCATCTGAGCAGACCAGGGGGTGGGAGCTGTGGCTTTATCTCGGGGCTCTGTCTAAGTAAATCACGAGTCATGATACAGTGTTATCAAAAAAAAATAGCGCTCCAAGTGAATAGTTTCAGTGCCACACAAATCAAGCCTGCCACTACCATTTCTCTCCTATAATATAAAAACTTAACTTGTTCACTCCTGCAAGGAAATACGCCTGCAGAATGCCCGCCTCTGAATTTTTCAACAGGCGTAAGTGTTACCTACAGCGGGAGCTCTGCTTTTAGTAAAGTAGCAATGAGGCGGTATCAAGGCATGGCAGAACACCACAATAACTATTTTATATAATGCAATAATTACATACATAATGTGAGCCATTTTAGTGCAGCAACTGCAACAAATAGAGCGGCTTTTCATTCCATATATGCTTCTCTATCATTTAATTATCATGGAATATATATATACACATATAGAGAGCATTTTTAAGTTTTAATTCCTTGCGTCTGGTCGCATCCATACACACAGGCACAAACCCAAGAAACTAAATTCCAGCCGAAAACTTTTATTGAGCTCCAACTGCTTGCCTGTTATTCATAACCCAGTTTCCTCTCTCACAAAGAGACCTTTCGCATGGTTTGGTTTTTTTTCTTTTTTAATGTGTGTGTGTTTTTTGGTTTTTTTTTTTTCCTTCTGCCTCGCTAACAGCTGCTCGCAGTGTTGTATCCTGAGTGATGATGAGGTTCTGAAAGTGTTTTTTTGGAACAGATGGCCAGGAGAGAGCTGGGGAATGTGCCAGCAGCGAGCTGGGGAATGCGCCAAGTCCTGCAGTGACTGAGTACTCCGGGTTCCAGCTCGCGTGCCTTTCCCCTGCCCTCTGCCCCAAGTGGCGCCAGCAGGACTTCCCAGCTCGCGCTCCGAACATCTGGAGTCTGCGACTGCCAGAAGAGCCGGGACGGGGGGAGGATGAAGCAAAAAAAAATTCCCTCACCCATCCCTCCCTGCTCCAGCTTAGTTCCCATGGCCGCGGCGATGTTGCTGCCTAGCACGAGGGCTAATCAAAAGCAAAGAGGGGAGGGGAAGGAAAAGAAAATGAACCTTGCGATGGGTGTTTGGATTATTATTTTTTTTAAGAGTTTGAGGTTTTCTGTTCAGTGTTGGGTGTGTTGTATAGGGTATTTGTTAGCGGTGGAATCCTGCTCTGTGCAGACCAAAGGGCTGTGGATGTGCTGCTTGGCAGGGAGGTAAGGTCTACCCACAGCCCTGGGGTTGGACCCTGTGGGCCTGGGGGATGTGGGGGGCTGCAGTGCACAGCTCTGCACCCACAAGAACACCTATCCCCAGGGAGAGCACCCGGCCATGCACCTTAAAGCCCTAACCCTGAGCCGTAATGCCGCCTTCCTGCAGGGCACCAGAATTTGGCCCTGGGGGGGAACAGGCTATAAAAAGAGACTATGCAAACCACAGACTGGATCCAAAACCCTACAAAATTCGTGTGAGGCTTTCAGACAGTCTCTGGTCACTCAGGACCATGCCCTGTGCAGAAACAAGGTACACCAGGGATGAGGAAACTTGGGACTCCCCTTTCTGATCCACCTCTTGTCACTGCTGTGTCCTCAGTGCTGCCAGAGGATGCTCCTGGCTGGAGCCAAGGGCAGATCCCTCCCTTTTCCCAGGACATCAGCGTGACCCTAGAAGGACTTGGGGTTCTGCTGCGGGTGTCGCAACCCAAATACCCAATGTGGTGCAACTCTTGCATGCACAGTGATGGGCAAGGCTTAGTCCAGATCACTTTTATGACCAAGTCAAAGGCATCTTCAAAAAAATGAGGCTACCTTCAGAATTCACCCCCACCCCTCCATATAGCTTTTTTAAAAAAAGGAAAAGGCATTTGAAGCCCTTCAATTACCCCCTTTGCTGCTTATAAACGAGATCTCCCATCACCAAACACCCTCAGTCAAGTCTCAGTTGCAACAACTAAAATCACTGTATAACCTAACTGTAGCTAGGACTGGAAAGGGGATTTTTTTTTCCCTAGTCAAGTTTGAAAGGCTAAAGCCAACTTTTCTAATTAACAAAATGGAGTGGAAAGGAGGGGGGCAAAACACCCATTAAATTTCCTATTGCAACAGCAAAGTCTGAACAACAACCTAATGTTAGGGACAGCAGATAATTCACCCTCAAAAACAAAGCAAAAGGCAACGCACAATCCAGCAAATGCAACATCTGGAGCCCCTGCCTGCCAAAACAAACTCCAACCAGCTACTTTCTTGTGTGAAAAGCTTACGGTGCCATAGCACATTGCAATCACAGAGCTGAAAGAGCAAGCAATAGAGGCAGAGACACAATGAGATGGAGATGACAGGAGATAAGGGTGCTGCGGACCCAACGGTACAGCTCAGGGAGCGGAGGTCTCGGCTCAGGCTTGCAATGTTGTTTGTTTTTTTTTTTAAAGAGAGAATAAAAAAGGAAACTCAAAACCCAACAACAACAAAAATATAACAACCACCCCAAAGCTGATCATTCAGAGCAACTGCTTAGTGAGCAGTGGTTTCAGAGACCTGATTAAAAACACACACAGCTTAGAAAAACGTGCCGATTTCAAAATTAATGAGGGCACGGCAATTTTGGGCCAAGCCATTGTATCCTCATCCAGCTGCCCGTGTGAGACCCCCCAGGAGAGACATCCCTTCACACCACCTGACATCCAGAGCTTGGATCTTCCCTGCACAGCCATCCCGGATCTATAATTTCCCTCTGACAATGCCACTTCCCTCCCTCATGCTCATGATGCCATCAATTTGCTTGGCTCAAGGAGAACAGGAGATACCAAGATGAGTCCTCCCAACACATGCTTTGCAACCCTGTTCCTATGTACTGGGAATTACTGGTGTTAGTGGTACCTCCTGGTTTTGGCTTCACCATCAGCTGAATGTGCTCTTGCCATCACTTGAGCAAATGCTGCTGGAAATAAAATGATACCTATCAGTCAGGGCTACCCACAGGCTCCTGGGCTGCCCTAAACTTGGGCCTTCCCAAACAGCAGAAATACATTTGCAAGACACTTTCCAGAAAGAAAAACAAGGACCAAGACCCTGCCCCAGGTCCAAAGCCCAGCTCTCTTTCTGGAGAGGGCCTCTGGAGAAGGCTTAGGGTGGGTGTCCTTCAAGAACCTGGAGAAAAGGCAGCTTTTCTCTCCGTGACGCTGTTTCTGTGGATCAGTGGTGGCCCACTGGGAGGAGGAATGTGCCGATGCCCTGTGAGAGTTTCATTGTTCATGAGCTCTCGATGGGCTTGGGGCTTTTCTCTACGTGTCCGCTTCAGAGCAAACTTTAGAGAACAAACGCCATAAATGGAAGGCTTTTAATTCTTAATTTATTTTTTTAATTAAGGATGGGCCCAGCCCTAACCCTCAGATGTGAACACCCTGGGATTTGGAGCCGTTTTGGAATCTGGCTCCGCGTTTTCTCTCTTTAAGCTTGTGTTGGTTTACATAAGCCAAGACAATAGGTCTCAGCCCATCGGGCACCCAAGGCCTGAACACCAGCCCATAAATCTGCTGAAGCCCAAAAAACGATGCTCACCCTCTTCTTCCCCTGCCATCTCAACTTGGGGAGGGGACCCAAGACCCATCTAGTTATCTGACAAAGCCCCAGGAAGGATGCTCATCCCTTTCTCCCCTATCTCGACTGAGGAGGGGATCCAAGACTCCTCTAGCAATCTGCCAAAGCCCCAAGAAGGATGCTCATCCCCTTCTTCTCCCCTATCTCGACTTGGGTAGGTGACCCAAGACTCAGCTCTCACCTTGCCCTAGGGTTGGTGGCATCACATCCGTGTCCCTGAGACACCATTGACTGCAGCACTATGGACCCCACAACGAACGCCCAGTTTTGGGCCATGCCCAGGAGCTCCCGCCGCACCCCCCAGTTTCAGCTGGTGCTGTCAGCCGTGGGTGAGCGGTGCCACATCTCCGCCTGGCACTGCTGCTCCGGGGGCATAAATACAGCCCGTGACAGTGAGAGGAAGGGATGGGGGAGTGTGCTATTGTGTTTATTTATAAACTGAACTGCTGCAGGATGATTTGTTGGGCTAAAGAGGAGGAAAAGTGAGGAAACCTGCCCAAATCAGAGGCAGATCTTAACGACACTGGGGAAGGAGCCTGCTCCCTGGCTTTGCTGCCCATTCATCCATTAAAATCCCACTGATTTATTATCCCGCCTGACAAGTAAGCCCAGAAAGCAGGGGGAAGTTCAATTCAAGTTTACAAAACTCTTTTTGTCATAAAGGCCCGAACAAAGGCATCAATCACTCCTTTAATTCACCCATGTCACTCTCCGAGAGGAAAACTGGCAGAACTCTCCGCTTCCTCCCCCCGCCTCTTGACAATGATTTCACCTAATTGGTTCAGTGTTAAGTAACCTAAAGGAATGCAAGGCGTAATTAGATTTAACGTTGTTTCCTCAAGATACCCACATGTCCTTCAGGTCATACATCTTTCTAATGTGTTTATACATACAACGTCTCCATTAGCTACTTTTTTTTTTTTTCCCCTGTTGTCCGGTGATTTTGCTCGGAGATAAGTGTTAGATTAAACAAAACAGAAAACACAGGCAGGCGACTGTGTTTTATGGGCTCCAAAAGGCAACTCAAGGTTGGTTTGGTTTAACAAGTAACAGTCCCGAGATGACTCTAATAGGATCACGCTTGTGTTAAAACACACGATGGGCGACTAATGAGAGGAAGGGCCCGGCGCGGAGGATGGGGAGGAGAGAAAAGCCTTTGATTAGAGAGGAATGTGGTTATTACGAGATCAGATGGATGGAGGAGAAAAAGTGAGAGAGAAAGGAAGGGATAAAAAAATTAGGAATATTTCAAGAGGTTGAGAAAGGAAGGAAACAGCTTTGTATTATCTTTTTTTTCCCCTTTTTTTTTCCCCTTTTGTAATTTTTACTGGTTTTTGGGGGGCGAGGTGGGGGGAGGCTGTAACATACCTTCCTTTTTTTAGATCTTCCTTCTGCTTGTAAGGTCCTAGTGCACTGCTCCACGCATTCAGAGAAGCTCATGTTACTGTGGTCAGCGCTGTAATCCAGGTCTGCTAGTCTGGCCAGGGAAAGGATATAGTTACAGGCTATTCTCAAGATGGCCAGTTTGGACAACTTTTGACCATAAGAATAGCAGGGAACCTAGAAAGGGTAACAGGGAAAAAAAAATAAATTAAAAATTAGGCCAGATAGATAAACAAAACATCTTGCTTGAAGCACGAAAAACAACTGTAGGTTATTTTCTTAGCAGTTTTTAACACAAATAGGAACCCTAGCGATAAAAGGCCATATGGTCCCAACAGGTTTTTAAGAAGAACTCCCCCGCTGATCTCCATGGGGATGAAAGCAGCACGAAGCCTCTTGATTTCAGCAGGGCAGTTCTGCTTAAAATGCGATGGCAGGATACGGCCTGGGATGTCTGCCTGCCCTTCGGTTTGCTTCCCAGGGGCCCTGATTTCTTCAGAAAGCTGCAACCCTCATGCCACCCAGTTACTCATCTTGAGTAACTTACTCCCTGCAAGTAGTTCCAATGCCATCGCAGGAGTAACTTAGTCCCCGCAAGTAGTTCCAATGCCATCACAGGTCTTAAAGAATAAGGCGATAAGGGCAGCACGAGCAAATATATCACACAGCCTGGTGGTTTTGTGCTCAAACAGCATAGACTGTGATTTCCAGCCTGTGCAACACCATGATGCTGTTGTAGGAGCAGGACCCAGAGGTAGTAATTCCTACCTGCTGAAACACCCCACCACAGTACCTCACCTCCCAGAAGAGGCCAAACCAGAGCCTGGTTCAGAGCCCTGGCCATATCTTAAGCAATTTATATCTTTATCCTTGAAGATTTCTAG
This sequence comes from Falco biarmicus, assembly GCF_023638135.1. Lineage (NCBI taxonomy): Eukaryota > Metazoa > Chordata > Aves > Falconiformes > Falconidae > Falco > Falco biarmicus. Next base: position 82,696,949 of record NC_079288.1, on the reverse strand, counting down.
CGTAATGTGAAACATTCAAACAATTCAAACTAAACAGTATGTGTCTCAATAATGGAACTGTATAAATTCCCTGCTGCAGAAGGTTTGATTGCTTTTCAATTACAATCCAGCAAAACAGTACATATACGCTCATTTTAGGTACACAGCTTCAGCACGTCCAGCTTAAAGAGACATCTCCTGAGTTCAACAGGCTTTATGCCCTGTTTGCTAGTTTGCAAAATTGCTAAAGGTTATTCAGCCTTTAATGTGGAAGAGTCTATCACCTACGGGAAACTGGAGCTGGGTGCTTATCTGAAACCCATCCTAGCCACCCAGGTTGTCTGACCGCCCGCCAATCCAACTTTTTATACTACAACAATCACTGGAATGTCTCAATGTCCCTCTACCATCTGCCTCTGTACCAGTCTCCAGCCTCGTCATCCATCTAGGGTGTCACACTCTGTTTAAGGTTGGAGGTTTTTTAATGCTTCTTGCCATGCTCATTCCTCAGGTTCTCTTTCCTCCACACAGACACAAAGCTAGGCTCATCCCTGGAGTGATATCCTTGACTTTATATAAGGTAAGATGGGTTCACTCCCTCCACGAACCCCACAGCAGCCATACGCAGATGCCAAAGGAGGAGCAGAACAGCTCAGGCATATATAGGATTTCCCCAAGTATTCTGCCAGGCTCCAACTAACGTCAGATCCATGACCTCAGCTAGATGTGCCTTCCCTTTATTTAGCAACCCATGATAGATCTGTTTTGTCCATGAATTTGGTCTGGTAAGCTGACCCCTTGTCAATTTTGAGCACGCACAACGTACTTTTGCAAAGTTTTCTCCCCAGTCTATATAACACTGTCCTCCTTTTGCTTGTTTTGAACTTGGCTTCCACTGTCTTCACTTGAGGTCCCCCAGTTCGTGTACTAGAAGACAACAGATTTTTATCCACCTCCTCTGTGACACATTTTTAGTCCTCCATCATCTCTTCAGACTCTTTTCCAGAAGAAAAAGACCAAACCTCCTCAGCAGATAGCTGTGTGGAAGCTAACTCATACTTCTGATGACCCTTGTTGCTCTTCCCTGAAACTTTCCTAGTCCTTTTGGAGCTGAGAGGATCAGAACAACACACAGCATTAGGCACGCTGTGGATGCTCCGCATATTTATCTAACAGATGCTTTTGTTTTCTGTGTTGTTTAATATTCCTTTTCTCATAACTCCTGATTCAGTTTGTGACCACTACCAGGCACTGACCTGAGACTTCCATTGAATCATCTACAGAAACCCTGAGGTCTCTTTTCTCTGAGATAACGGTCAGCTCAGGGTCCATCATCTCCTATGTGGAATCTGGTATGGTTTTTCTCATATGCATCACTTCACTTTATCTACATTGTATTTATTTAATCTGTCATATCATTACCTAGCCACTTAGAGTCATAAGATCCCTCTGCAATTCTTATCTTCACTACCTTTAGCAAATATCAGTACATTTTGCTGGAGTATTGCCAGCAATCTTCCTACGCACTGCTCACCCACCTTTCCAGATCATTTATAAACACACTTGGCAGCAGAGCTCACACAGTCACAATTTCATATGGTGGGACATTTAAGGTCTCCAACCCAACTCCCTACTCGAAGCACAGCCCCTGGTTTCCCCCCTCATTTTTAGTCCTCCATCATCTCTTCAGCTTCTTTTCCAGAAGAAAAAGAACAAACCTCCTCAGCAGATAGCTGTGTGGAAGCTAACTCATACTTCTGATGACCCTCCCCGCAGGAACCGGCCCCTTCTCCCTACCTACCATTCCCTGCCTGCCCACGGGTCACTAATTCGCACTCTGCCCAAGCTGCTCAGTTTCTTCAAACGCTCCTAGGGAGGAGCTCTGCCATACTCCTTAGGGAAATCCAAACCAAGCACAATCGGTTGGATCACCCTTATCCATGAACATGTGGATTTTCATGCTGTCGACCCTATGGACTATTTGGCTTCTATGATACAGCTGAGGTGCCCAGCAGCATCCAGCTTCTCCAGAAGCAAGCCAACAAGCTTCAAATGGCCTTTTTTATACACAACATCTGTTATTGATACCCCCGAGGAGGTGAGGAATCATAGAATACTTGGGGTTGGGGAGGCCCTTCAGGGGCCATCTAGTCCAACCCCCCTTGCATTAAGCAGGGATACCACAGGGCATCTATTTATTCTCTGGGAATACTCAGTGCCACTGCTTGCATCGACCTCAGGTGGCAGTTGCAGAGAGCAGACACTTCTCTGCTAGTAATACCAACCAAGAAGGGACAGAGCCACTTCCATGCCCCTCCTGCTGAAAACAGCACTAAGTGTCCCATGGGATTCGAGATGCCACCAGTAAGACACTCTTTGTAAGGCTAGCAGTCAACAAAAAGGCAAGGCTAAGTGTTGTGCCCATCGCTCCAGAATGCCCTGCAGGGGTAGCTGGAAATGGCTGGAGCCTGGTGGCACAAAGGGCCCCTTTTTACCTGACAACATCTCTCTCTAAATTCTTGCCTTCACTTCTTTGCCAGCATCATGCACCCACCAGCTGCGCTTGCCCTCAGACCATAATACCTGGCCCCCAGATGCAATAAGCTGAGAGTTATTTGGAAAGCAAGAGCTCTGGGCAGCAGAAACATCCAAGTCTCCTTTGATGCTGATGTAACAAGAACAGTGGAGATCCCAGATCAAACAGCAGCGTGAAAGACCAAAGCAAGATGGAAACTAAAATGGAAGGATTCAGTGAAATGTGGGAATAATTTCAGAATTAGAGCAAGAAGGAAGTTAAATCAAGTGGAAGGAAAATAGACCATGAAATCCTTGAGGCTGATGCACAGACGCTGTCCAGTTAGAACACAAGCAGGCAGGCTAATGTCTTTTTTTCCTCATCTGTTTTACTCTTTGTGTGGTTTTTTGTGTTTTTGGTTTGGTTTTTTTTTTTTTTTTAAATAAAACCCAAACTGGTTTGTAGGACATATTTGCTACAAATTCCAAGAAAGATCTCAGTGCTAACACAGTTGACAAAACCCTTGACTGGGGTTACACAACACTCTTCCCACATGCTGCAGCAAAGTCCAAACTGGAGCTGCCCCATACATCCATGGCAAGAGGTTCACCTTGAGCAGCTCAGACACCGCTACGACGGGTGTGGGGCACCAGCATCAGAAGATAAGAGTTTTTGCCATGGTAACAATGTTAGAATAACTATCTTGTAGGAACCCTCCCTGTCTTGGCTCAGCTTCTGCCATTTTAATGCTTCCTTTTGAATTAAACATGGAAAATTGAGAGAGGAATGAGCCACTTCTTTCAGATCCAGATCTCAAGCTTCCCCACGCAGCAGTGCAGGGCGTGAGGGGAGGTGGGGGGAAACTGAACTCTGGTTTTATCCCTTCTTTAACATAAAGCCAGCAGGTAAGAGGGGACAGATTTGCAACAAGCTGGAGTGAAGGGTGTCGATGACACACCTGGCTGCCAAGCAATCTTCAAAATCCAACCCAAAACAGAGAGAGCATCTTAGAAATGGGAAAAATGCCTGCAGCTGGTGTGGCCACGCAGGTGTAACCCTCCCGGCTCCCATGGGGTCTGCACTACCCAGATTTTCAGCAGTAAGTAATGTGAGCAGGCATCTGTCATGCTCCTGGTGAGCACCAACCCCTCTCCTCTGCCACCTACTTGCTCATCGTGCCTGAGATGAAAGACATCAGGGCTTTTGTGGGAAAGTTGTGAAGAGGGGAGCTGAGCAGGTCCATCCAGAGCCAGGGGGAACCAGGGGAGAGCTCAAGTTTCTGTGCAGTTAATGAAAATATTTCCCTTATCTGACCTCACTGATTTCTGCCAAGCGGCAGCACAGCTCAGCATCTTGCCTGCAATATTTGCAATGATTAAAAGGAATTAGGAAGGAACTGCAGCTGAAATTTCACACCGATCCAAAGGAATGCAGCTGTCTGCTAGAAAGGAAAGGGTACTGGCACCATCCTTGGCTTTGGGAGGTCAGCACGGCAGTGGGCTGGGGCGAGCAGGAACCAGAGCTTCAGCCAGAGGATGTTTGTTGGTTGTGTCTGCAAAGGGCTCTGAAGAGTCTCATGGGTCTTATCAGTGATCTCCAGGCTGGCAGGGGCTGAAGCAATGCAAGATGAACGCTCTTGAGACATATTCCTGTGCAGAAAAGCCCTTCTTTGGCAGGAAGATAGGACGGGATGTGATCTAACAGGTCTTTTCCATCCTTGACGTCTGTGATTCAGAGGCAGTACCCTTGGAAGACTGAAGATGCTCCCTGGCAAGTCTGTGGGAAGTCTGGCGCATGCTTGACTGCAGCAGTGCTTGGCCCACAGCCAGCCGGCTCAAGGCAGGCAGGGCTCCGCTGCAGCTCCCCAGAGGGTCACTGCCACCCACCAAAGACATCGTCCTGGAGTTGATTCTCACCCAGGGAACAGGAAAGGAGACTGCAGGATGGGGTGGGGGAACAACTAGAGAAAAAGATGGGTGAGAGGGTACAAGAACCACCCCTGCCATATGAGGGTGCAGGGTATGTTTACCATGATGGGTCTGCAGAAAACAACCAGGAGCATCCCATGGACTTGACAAGCATGAAGCCAGTTCACACCACTCAGCTTCTGGCTGGGTAGCACTGTCCTTATCAGTAAGATACAACTTCTATAAACACTTTCTGGATCTGTACAGATAATGTCTGTAAAGCCAAGTCCACTCTGCTTTACATTACATGAAAATACTAGAAGAAGGCTGCTGAGTGCCGGGGTCCAGACCTCTCTTTTATCGTGCTAGAAATGGGACTCAGCAGCATAGACCTCCTCCACATGAGGGTCAAGCAGGGCAGAATTGGCCCCCCTGGGTACTGCAAAGAAGACACGGTGGCTCCAAGGCAGAGAAACATCCCTGTTGGTGATGCTGTGTAAGCTAAAGTCTCCTGACAGCAAGCTTCTCCACAACGTGACATAATAAGCTGCTGAATTTACCCGTCTGCTAATTCATCTATTTTATTTTTATGCTGGGAGTTAAAACGCATCAGGGCTGCCCCAGGAGAGCATTTGGCTGCCCCTTCCCTGTGTCCAAACACACAGTGCAATTGCACTGTCTCATTGTTTGTGCTGCACCTCCTGCCAAAAATATTGCCAGAAAATTCATAGGAATGTCCAGTGCTTAATAGTTCTGGCTTTAGTACATCCCTCCTTCTACCCGGGGGTGAGCTGGATGTTTCCTGGGGTTAAGGCACCTTGAGGGGAAGGCAGCAGGTTGGGGCAGCAGGACTGCTGGTGTTCCTTGCATGTTGGTCCTGAGCAAAAGCGCTCTCTTCTCTCACCATCCCAAAGTATCTCCAGAGCTGGTGTCTGCAGAGTTAATGGGAGGAGAAGGAGAGAAGTTGTGGATGCACCATCCCTGGAAGTGTTCAAGCCCAGGCTGAATGGGGCTTGGAGCAACCTGGTCTAGTGGAAGGTGCCCCTGCCTATGGTGGGAGTTGGAACTAGATATCTTTATGGGTCCCTTCCAACCCAAACCATTCTGTGATTCTATGAGTAACAGCCTTAACAAGCTGAAGGCCTTGTCCAGAAGATCACTGCCTGTCTTCAAGATGTGCTACGCTGTGGAGCATGTTTAGGAAGGGTTTGGAACCAGCATTTTTCTTTCCACCTAGTGCCAGGGGGGAGATGAATACATATGGGTCCTCCTACTTCCTGGGGGACCCCTTTGTTGATGGGCTAGTCAGTGTGTTCAGATTCACCAGCAAGAGACTTGGCTTCCCTACCCTGCTCCTGATGGTTACATGCCCTGAGTCCTCCTAACACCCCAGGTGGGACGATGACGATTTATACAGCTGTACGATGGAAAAGCCTGCAAGCATTGCTGGGCCATCCTTTCACAGTCCTGCCAGACTCCTCCAGTGCACTTGGTTATCAGTGGGCAGATGTGGTAATTGCAGTAACAGCACCATGGAAGTAGACAGCTTCCATGGAATGCCTGAACTTAGGACCCAGGAGAACCATGCTGTGTGGTTCAGAGCCACCAAGCAACTTGCAGCTATCAGACAGGCAGCTTTGCTGCCTGCAAGACTACTCCTACGTGCAACAACAGAGCCTGCTGCATGGCCCTGGTCCCCAAATACCTCTCCTCCTGCTCGTGGCACAGCAGCCGCCAGCTTGCATTGATGGCTCCTCCGTGCCACTGGTGCTTGCTACACTGAACTGGACCTTTAGGGCAGCACAGCACGGGTTTAAACCCAGCAAGGCCAGACCCTGCTTTGTGGGTAAATGGCATGGTTCTCAGGGGACTGCTTTTGGAGAAGGACATGCATCACAGACTAGTTTGGGCTGGAAGGGACCGTTAAAGGCCATCTAGTCCAACCCCCCTGCAATGAGCAGGGACATCTTTAGCCAGATCAGGTTGCTCAGAGCCCCGTCCAACCTGACCTTGAATGGTTCCAGGGATGGGGCATCTCCTGCCTCTCTGGGTAACCTGGCCCAGTGTTTCACCACTGTTACTATAAAAAATTTCTTCCTTGTATCTAGTCTAAATCTACCCTCTTTTAGTTTAAAGCTGTTCCCCCTTGTCCTATCAACAGGCCCTACTAAAAGGTTTGTCCCCATCTTTCTTATAAGCCCCTTTTAAGTACTGAAAAGCTGCAACAAGATCTCTCTGGAGCCTTCTCTTCTCCAGGCTGAGCAATCCCAACTTTCTCAGCCATCCCTCTGATCATTTGTGTGGCCCTCCTCTGGACTCGCTTCAACAGGTCCATGGCTTCCCTCTGCTGAAGACTCCAGAGCTGGATGCAGTACTGCAGGTGGGGTCTCATCGGGGTGGAGTAGAGGGGCAGAATTCCCTCCCTCGACCATCTGTGGGCACCTGGTGTCAGATACTCCACTGAGCTCTACTCCAGCCAGCTATTTCATACCATGCCTGTGGGAGGCTTTTGTTTCTCTGCAACCAGAATGCAATGGTGGGGAATGGGCAGCCCCATTCCAGCAAAATGATCACAGCAGCCTGAAGGAAAGCCTCATCCCTGCCTTGCCACAGACAGCAAAGCATCCAGCCAGGGACCAAACCTAGCTTAAAAATGCCAATGAGAACAAAAGCATCATCACTCAGGCAGGAGCACTAGTCCTGACCAAGGCGCCTTCGCCTCCTGGGTGGGTCTACGCTGTCAAATAACCCAGCTCCTGGTTCCCTCCCAGCTCCTGGCTCCCCCATCGCTCACATTGCAAAAACATGAGTTCACTCTTTGGAGCATGAATTGGCTTCCTCCAAACAAAACCTAGGTGTGGTGCTGGGTGAGTTCACCCTGGGGATCTCTTCCAAATGGCAGTCTGATTAATACTGCCCCAGGCCTGGCTCTGCTCTGTTTTGGACAGTCGTCCTGCACTATCCCTGGATGTTTTACATCCAAAGGCTCAAAGGCTCCTGCAACATCCCCAGGGCGTGCAACATGCTCTCAGTATCATGCATGAAAAGTAGCACACTGCTGGGCTGCAGCAAAGCTCTTACCTTACTGTGGGCTCTTGGAACCACTTCCCAAAATGACAACTACACAGAGGACTACTGGGGCATCACAGATGAAATCCCAGGGCCATTGGGCACAGCAAGTCTCTATGGCTATCCTCAGGCACTATAGTGGGGAAACGCTTTTTTGGGTGACATTTTAGTAGTACCACATCTCCATCTCCATCCAGGACATCTCCATCTCTGATGTCCAATGGGTCTAATTCACCTGGGGACTAGAAGGAGCACAAGGTCCACCAGAGCTAACAGCATTATACCAGCCTCAGCTTGGCCCTGGTGATTCTCTAGTCCCTGGCCACTGCTGGACACCACGAGGTTTTCCACTCCCTTGCCATCACTGCTTAGACCCAGGAGCTGCCCTGAGCCTGTGGCCAGCTGCAAGGAGCACAACCCTCCCACAACATGTGTGGCTCTGCTTGCATCCCTGCTTGGCACAGGGGACAGTGCACAGTGGGACCAGGGTGGGATATATCACTTTGTGAACACACATGGCATGGACTGAAGGAGACGCAGGTCAGGAGCAAAGAGCCCGGGGGGCTGTGCTGAAAGGTACCGTAAAGTATCCCGCCTCTCCAACACAGGGACCGAAGCCCGGAGAGGAATTTGAGAGCAGATTAAGGCAGGGAGCAGAGGCTGGATTCAAAGCCCAATGGAGAAAAGCAGACTCTTTCCTTCCATTTCAGCAGGAGCCGTAAGAAAACACAGAGGTTAACTTGGGGTGGCTGCAGCAGGCAGAGCAAATACCTCCTGACAGGAGCCAGATTTGTAGCAGAGGATAAAATCAGTTAGACAGCAGCCAAGGGAGCAAACAAGCCCTGTTCTTAGTGACACAGTCATTGTTTTCAGGATTTTTGTCCTTTTGTCTGGTTTCTCCCTTATTTTCTCTCCCCTTGTGTTGCTTCAGGCCAGTATTTTGTCATCTTCTTTAGCTGTTAAACCACAGTGCTGCCCCGCTCTGCCCCAACCGGGCTCTAAATAACTGTAAGCGTCACTCCAGACTGGCTGAAACTACTGAGATGCTCTGGTTAACGCTGTGCTGTGCGATGACAACACGCAGCAGTGGTACCGCACGTTGCGAGTAACATGTGGAGGATGCTCTGGCTCTCCCGAAGTCCAGTAGAATTTCTCCAACTGCCACCGTGGAGCAGGGCCAAACCTTCCCACCCAGCTGTCGCCCCCAGCGAATTCCAATGGGAGGTTTGTCTTCAGGAGCTGGGTTTTAAGGCATTTTAGGTTTCCTGCTGGGGGGATGAATCACTGGGAACAGGGCTGGGAGATGTCAGCAGGTGATGGAGGAAGGCTCTCAACCTCCCCACCCCATAGTAAGGACACGCCAGCGACACTAGTCGCATACGGTGTCCCGCCTGCGGAGGTGACAAACCACAGCTGCCTTTGGGATGACACACAAAGAGGACGAGCACGTAATGATGCATCCCCAGAATAGTCTCAGCCTCCACTGGCTTGCGGCTAAGGCGCTGCTCAAGCCGCAGGTCCTGCCTGCCTGGCTTGTCCCTTCAAACCCCTGCAGACAGCTTGCCCCCATGCCACCCCACAGCAATGCAACCTCCTCCCGTGCCCTTGAGGCTGCCGGTCACGATGTCCCACCATGCTCCTGATGACAGCAAGCAGGGTCTTTTCTGCACTGATTTAACGACAAACCACAGCGGCCACGTGCATGCCAGCAGCAAAAAGTGAAAGGATGCTGGTGGGGGGATAAAACCTCCACTCCAGCAGCTAAAAAGCCCTATAAAACCCTAAAATATCTCCAGAACCCACATGAGTGCAGAGAGTGAGGCTGTCAGCTGCTAAGGCAGAGAGAGGTCCCTGGTAATGCAGTGGTGAAAAGATTTAGAAAAACGCCAATATACTTCAAGGGAAAATAAATGTCTGTGGACACATTTGCTCTCAGCGCAGACTCTAGCTTGCTGTGGCTTGAGTTGCTTTCTTGAGGACGAGCTGGACAGCAGTGCTCCAGAGAGAAACCAGATGTGCAAGCCTAGGCAGGCTCCAGATCAGGAAGGCTGCTGTGGTTGTCTCTGTCCATCCAGGGAGAGTTTGCTGCCACCTTAGGGTCTGTCGGCACAGCTAAGAAGCTCCATCGCAACTCCTGTGAGTGCGGTTATCTTGGTAGGAGCTGCCTTGCCCAGGTGCCCACTGCAGCCTAAGGGTGGAGAGCGCTATCTCCTCCTGGAAAATGCCTCCAGGAGCAAACCTGGTGGCCAAGTCCATGCTGTAATGATGGTTCAGTTTCACCCTTGGGATGTGCTGGAGCAAGAGACTCTTGCTGCCAAAGGGGATTTGCAGACAAAAAAATGGAGTCAGTGTCGCTGGCAACCATGGCCTGGCCTGGATAGCATTTGCTCTGAAGATATGCAGTGGTGGTGTTGCATCTTGTCTCCTCTGAACGGCTGTGCTGCTTCATGAACCTGGACATCCACCAGCCCAAGGGCATTTCAGATGGAAGAGGAGATGACCTTCGGTTCCTGTGAACTCAGTGCTACATCCCTCTGCATCAGGGATGTTTGGGTTCATTGGCCACCCACAACAGCAGGGAGAGGGACAGAGAAAGGATGGAAGTGACAGCCCATCATGTTGCTTATGGGGGGTCCTGGAGCAGTGGGGCTGGTGCAAGAACCCAGTGACCAGCACCTGCGAGGGCATCTGAGGGCACAAGACCAGCGCTCTGGGTAGGAGCTGCCCAGTCATGGGGAGAGGAGCAGTACCCAGGAGGGACACCCAGAAAGGCAGCAGCAGAAGTATCTCCACCATCTCAAAGTGTTTTAGAGCAGGTGAGTGTTTCCATGGGGAACTACGCTGTTGGCTTTGGGAGTCCACTCTCAGTGGAAGGATCATTTGGACAAAGGATGCTTGGACGATTGAGGGGAGGAGGGAAATCTCCCTCAGACTGAGTATCTGAAGATCACAAGTGCCATGACTAGTGGGAAGGAGCTGTATCTCAGGAGCATCTGCTCTTCAGTCTCACTTCAGTGTTATGGCCCTATGCTGAAGGCAGCAGCTCGATACAGAGAGAAGGAGAGAGATCCTCGTTCCTGGTGGCCATGACACCACAGGGCGAGCACAGCAGCAATGACACATCCCTCCCAGCAGCAGGCAGCTTCCAGAAGCTGGCAGCTGCCCGTCCACCTCCCACTTCTGAGGGGGCACCGGCCTCAGAAGTGAGCCAGGACAGCCATGTGCTCAGGGACACGGCTGGATTAGCATCTCCTTGTGTGAAACGACCGTGGCTGGCTCTTCCTCCACCACGAACTGGGCGGGGGGGCAGGCAACCCACCCCTTCCTGCCATCTGGAGAGCTAGCTGACACAAGCCAAAACATGTGTGCCATATGTACACAGCTGTGGAGCACAGCGACGTCGCTGTCAGCCCATCTGCCCGGCACGCTGTGTGCCAGCCACTCGCCCTCAGGTGGGCTGCTGAGGTGGGGGGGGTGTCCTGCAGAGGAGCGTGGCTTCCCCTTCCTCCTCCTCCTCACCAGGCATGGACAGGCTCCCTACGGTGTGGCCGCAGTGGGTTTGATCCTGCAGGCATTGGGGGTTTATCTCATGTGTGCCAGCAAGGATGGGTATCTCCAGCCCCGTCTATCCAAACAGGGTGGGGATGGGGACAACACCTGCACGGGTGGGTGCTGGGTACTGCTGGCAGAGCGGGTCTCCTGCTTCCAGCAGCTCCACATCCAGCACCCGACCCCTTCGCAAAGAAGCACGGGGCCAGGGCTGGCTGCATGCAAGTGTGGCATTCCCCCGTGCTCCTCGCCCACCCCGCTGCAGGGAGGTATTGGTTTCAGTGCCTCAGGAAAAGCCTCCCAGCTGCTTAAGAGCCTGATAGGTGATGACAAGGAGGGGACGGAGGACTAACTGAAGTAAACCAAGGTCTGCGGCTGACGGCACGCAGGGATCGCCTCCTGTGCGGGGCGAAGGCCCTTTGTATGCTCGGGGATGTGCCAAAACGGCGCTCACCCGAGGCAAGAAAAAGCCTCTCAGCTGTGTGTACCTCTACAGATGCATCTCTCCGTACTCCAGCTTCTTGGCCCTGCTGACCAAGAGGTGACAGCGAGCAACGTCCTGCTCTTCTGATCCAAACTGCTCCTCAAAAAACTCTCTGCCGGCACCGGTGTGAATGATTTGAGTGACAAGCCAGCACCGCGCATATGTGCAATGAAGCCGCCTGTCACCTGATGTCACGTACGGCACCAAGCATGCCGTTGGCAGCCCAACAAGAAATGAATCCAAATGTCATCCAATGATGGTCGGGACAGCCAGCCCACCCCTCAGCAAATTGCTAGGAAAACCTCGCAGCAAACATTTCCCAGAGAATGATTTCTTTCTCTCTGCAGAGTGAATACAGCTCTGCCAGTATGTTCTTGTGCTAACCCTAGAGACTGGCTTTCATGGGAAGAGAGGACAGCAACTTCAGGCTCTTCGGGCTCCCAGCTGAGCCCAGGGCTGAAATGATTTATGGAGACAGGGCCAAGGCCAGGAATCTGAGGCTTTTCAAGAGTTGCCCATTTCCCCAAAGAGTGCGGCTTTAATTTGTTGCTTGCCTGACTTCTGCTTGAGGCTCAGCCTAGAACAAGATTGCCAGTGATTTGGGAAATCAGTGCTACTTCCCCTTGCGGTTTTGGTGGTGTAGATGTCTGTCCACGGAGAATTAGACTGACACTTCCAAGCACGTTACATACAGTCACCAAACAACCGAGATATGGGAGCAGCTTATAGAAACAAAATATATCAAGTCCGCAGCAGCTACAAGGGGTGGCCTCACAGCACCAGAGGGACAGCATCCAGCACACACTGGGTGACCGCGATTGTAACAGAAGCTGTCAGATCCCACCACGGCGTGGTGATTGAAAAGGCTCTAGTTCAGATGCTCATCAGCAGTTCTCTCCTGACATACAGTCCCAGTCCCAGCCTGTGCTCCCTACTGAGGTCGGGCCTGGAAGTTTGTTTGCAGAAGTAGATGACGGGGAAGAATTAACTCTTGGGGTGCAGCTTCCCAACACATAGCAGTCACTGAGAAGGGCCGCAGGCATCATGTAGGACATAGGAACAAGCAGAGCTCCTCTGAGCAGGAAACAATACTGAGACCTAAAGTGAGCACGCTTGGGGAATGGCTTGCGTAAGTAATGTTTGAAAGATGGTAGCCAAAAGCCTGGGGGTGCGAGCCCCCCTGTAAGCAGAGTGTGCTGTTCCCACCAAGCTGGAGTGGCCAACCTGGGAGAAGTAATGCTCAGCATCTCTCACAATCAGACTCATCTGCAGCTCGCAGCCCTCCAAGCCCTGTGTGTCTCCTCCTTCCTACACACCTGGAACAGTCCCGTCAGCATTTACCAGAAAGGCAGAAAAGACAGGACAGCTGGGCTTGCACTGTGAGACAGCAGGTCTTTGTCTATCAGTGAGCTGCTACAGGGTGCCTACGCACAGGGAGAAGTATAGGGTTGAGTACAGGGGCCAGAACACTGATTTATCCTTGTGAGGAAGGCACAAGAACCTTGCGGCTTCTCTGGCTCTCTCCTCACCTTCCACTTGGGGGGAGGTTCTCCGAAACTTCATTTACCTTTCAGAAGCCCCACCCTGCCAGATATGAGAACACATCCATTATCCTTCACAGAAGACCATGAGGGTTTTCAAGACCTCTCAACAAGAAAGCCCAGCACCGTACACACTTCAAGAACATGCTACAGTAAAAATCATGGGAAACTAACCAGCGGGGGACGACAACTTAACCCTGGCAGACGCAGGGTGCACAGAAGGTTTCAGAGGTGGCAGCAGGAGCCCCAAGCCCCCCGGGGGCTCAAGCACCCTGTACAAAAGTCAACGGGAGCACACTGCTGCCCGGATTCCCAGCGATCCCTCTGGGGCAGCTCACCCCAGCAGCAGCGCTAGCAAGTACACGTGCTCTCGGTACAGGAGCATCACCCCAGCTCCCAGCTTGGCCAAGCGCCCCTCTCCACCCTCTGGTTTTCCCTCAGAGGGTCTTCTCGGTTTTGTTTCATTTTGCCCCCCTCCACGCCATTCTCTCTCCGGGGGGAGAAAAAAAAACACCCAAACCCGTCCAAAACTTTCCAGCGGCAAGCAAATTAAAAGCCCTTATTTATTTATTTGGAGTGTTAGCATAGCTCTAGGGCTGGTACTTCCAGGCATTTTGAACCGACTTCCCCTCCTGTCAGGCGTCCCTCCAGGCTCCTGCCCCTGCCCTCCGCCGGCGCGGGGCTGAGGGGGGCCGGCCCTGCCCCGCACACCCCTCTGCACCCCTCGGGGTCCCCGAAAGGGCGCGCAGCCCCGGGCCGGGGGGCGATGCGTGCGTGGAACGCGCAGAGCGATGTGACCCCCGCCCCGCTCCCCGCAGGCGCCGGCGGAGCGGCGCTCCCCGCGGGGCCGCCGGAGCCGGGGGCGGGCGGCGCGGTGCCCCGGCGGCGGCAGGTACCTGCTTCCGCAGCGCCTCGAAGGCGGCGCTGATGGTGTGGACGCGGGTCCTCTCCCGGGCGTTGGCCAGCAGCCGCCGCGTCTGCTGCAGGGCTTTGATCTCCGGCGAGACGCCGGCCGCCTCGCCCGGCCGCGGGCGCGGGGAGGCGGCGGGCGGCGGCGGCGGCGGGGCGGCGGGGAAGGCGCTGGCGGCGGCGGCGGGGCCGAGCGCGGCGCTGCGCGGCCCCCAGGCGGGCGGCGGGGCGGCGGGGGGCGGCGGGGGGGCAGCGCGCAGCCCCGGCCGCCTCCCGCTCAGCACTTTCAGCTCCACGCGGAAACTTTTGCAGCCGGGCTTGCGCCGCAGCCGCCGCAGCCCACCGAGCTCGGCGGCGCAGAGGCGCGGCCAGGGCTCGCCCTCGGCCAGCGGCGTGCTCCGCATGGCGCGGCGCGCTGCGCGGGTGCGCTCAGCAGCGGCCGCTCCGCCGCTCCGCTCCCGCTGCTGCTGCCGCCGCCGCCGCCCCGCCGCCGCCCATCTGCGCCCGCCCGGCCGCGGCGGGCAGCGGAGCCCCGGCGGGCCGGCTCCCTCCGTCCGTGCGTGCGTGCGCCCGCCGCTGCCCGCAGCCTGCCTCCCACCGCCGGCAGCCGGCCCGCCGCGCAGATGAGCGGCTTTAAAGAAACAGGAAGGCTGTTTTTTTTTTTTTTTTTCTTCCCAAAACAGCTGTGCTGCCAATCTCCTTTGTTCATCCCCCCCTTCCCCCCCCCCCTTCCCTTCCCTCCCACCCCACTCCCACTTTCTTCTTTAATCTCGCTCTTCCTTGCGATGGAAGAGAAATCCTGCCTCCCGGAGACTCGCCGAGACCCACCGGGTGCGCTTTCCCCCCCACCCCTCCGCTTTGCCTCCCCAGGGAAATCCGTGGTTTGGTTTCCATCCCGCTTCTCCCCCCCTTATCACTCGTTTTCCTCATCAAGATCCTCACTGAGAAGTGGGGGGTGCCTGAACTCACGTTGCCTTCCTAACTGCGCCCGGGAGCGCTGCGAGCAGCCGGCGGGATGGGGAGCCAGGGACCCCCCACACCTCGCCAGTACCCCTCCCGCCGCCGCTTCGCCTTTCACGGCTCCCCGAAGCCTTTGGTTGCTGCTCAGCTACCAACTTTGGATCTGCTTGGAAGAATTAATTCCGCAGCAAAGGGCTGCCCTGTTTTTCACAGGGATAACAAGGGAGCCTGGATGCGTGGGTAATTGCTATCAGCCGTGGGCTGCCTTCTGCTGGCACCCCAAAACCCCGTAACTCCCCCTAGGCCAGCCATGCTGGGGGGGAGCAGCCCCAGCGCAGCGGGGCCGGGGGACTGCGCTGAGCAGGCAGGCAGAGTGGGAGGGAGGGATGGAGAGGCACAGGGACTTGATAAGGTCACAGTCAGAGCTGGAAATAAACTGCGTTTCACAGGACTGTAGGTAGATTCAGGACAGAAGGGACCTCCGGAGGTCCTCTGTCACTTTTTAAAAGTATCTCTGTTATTTCGGTACCTGGCTTCTGTTTTCAAGTCACCTAAACCCCTTAGACATTATCAAGAATCTGTGGGATGCAAGCTGTGAGATGCTTGGATTCACTGCAGAGAAAGGGATGTTGGTTTCCAACGCTCCTCCTCCTCTCATGGCGTGTCAACGTAGCAGCCGTTGGCACCACATGTGGTGAGCAGAGGGAGCTTCTGTTGACTCTGTTGAGGTCCACGAAGCAAGCCAAGCTCTGCCTGGTGGCTAATGTCCTCTATTTTGTGCTACTTTGGCCAGGCTGCCCCCAAGCAGGCATAGCAAGGGTTTCTTCAAGGTGGAGAACCTAGATGTACTGGAGATCGTGCTTAGAGAATGTATGCTGAGTCCTGGTTCTATGACAGCCATGCTGCCTCCTCCACCAAATCCCCTGCCCCAGGTGTCACTGCAGTTGGATTTGCTTTTGCAGAAGGACTTTAGGTGAGTCTTGTTGGACTCAGAAGTGCCTGATTTTCCAGTGTGGGTAGCATCACCCCCCTGCCTCGTGGCGGTGCGGGCAAACTGCTCTGACATCCTCAGCTAGACCTGTGAATTATTGCCACTAATGCCAGGGCATGCCCTAATGACCCTTTTCTCCATCTTTTATCTCTGCATTCCTCTGAGTTTCAAAGATGAGAGCCAACAATTTGACTTGATTTTTGGTTGACCTGGTTTCTCCCAAATGTCCCAGTGAGTGGCAGTAGCTCCAGCCCCTCCAGCAAGATCTGTCTTTCAGTGGAAGCTTGCGTTAAACATTTGGTGGGTCTTCTCATAAGAGAAGGAGGATTAAACCCAAGATCTTGGCCGAATTTCAGTCTCAGCCATTAAATCCTGCCTACCTAATATCCCCCTGCTGTTTCAGCTTGACTCCGTGGACTAAATCCATTCGGGGGGTAAACAGATGAAGCCCATTAAAAGCAAAGGAATTTGCAGCCGTTTACACCATTGATTTTTCACGTCTTGCCCTTAAGGCGCATGTATTTTCTGGGTGTTGGTTATATAGCTGCTCCCTTGGCGGTAGCTGCGTTACAGAGTGCTTCCAAGAAGAAACCTAAACCTGAGCGTCCCTGGTCACATAACTGCCTGTCAGACCTTTCCCTTCTCTCCTTTTAGTATCCTTGTAGTTATGGGTATCACAGGAGAGCTGGGGAGGCCCAAATCAGGGCTGAGTCATGATGGTCTTGTCCCTCAGGGTGACGCACTGTGTGGTGCATATGCCCTGTCGCCGCTTGTGCCCCGTTTGCAGTGGATACAGCAGCAACAGCTGCTAACCATGGCATGCAGATGCTGTGTACATACAAACCTGCACCGAGTGCAGTAACCTGTTTTGCTCCATTAAAGCACACAAACTTCATGCCGACTCTCTACACTATCAACCGATTGGATTGCTCCTGTTTGCCTTAAAGGTGGTTGTAACTAAAGCTTGCTTGAGGCTAAACTGAAGGGAGAGAGATTTAAACTGCAATGAAAGGGTCCATACAACCTTTTCTACCAGCCTGGGTTATTTCGCTGGAAGTTACTCTTCCAATTAAGCAAGGATGAGTTTCCTGCAGAGTAAAACCTGCCCTTCTGCGCAAGCCGTGGTAGCCCCTGAGCCATTGGCACGGTTTCCACATGCAATGGAGATGGGCAGCGATGCCTGAGCTCACGGAGACTACCTTGCCTCTGGAAATCAAAGCAGAAGGGCCATGCTGGTGTTGCTATTCAGACTAGGAGCGATGTGGCCTTGTGCCATGCCACCGGAGCAACATGGCCTTCGGGACTGAATGCAAGAAAATCTCTGGGCAGTGCTGGCTGCTCTGTGCCATATGGATGCAGCAGCTGATTCTGCTGCATGGTACCTATGTGCCAAAATGATGTCATGAGGTGAAAAACAGATAGAGGGAATCGCCTGCCTGTGTGGGAGAAGTGCAGAGCAACAGGGACATGGTTATGAGTTGTAACAAAACTTCTGACCTTTCTTTTCTGCAGATCACTTAATGTCAGCCTTGTCTGCACTCAGAATTGCATCATTTTAGCAGTCCTGCGGTGTCCTACAGGGCAAGTATTCACAGACATGGGTAAGGCAGGGCACAGGCACACACAGGGGGAGGTTTCATCAATGGCAGAGCCAAGCTGGTGGTTCAGTGCCAGTGTCTGATCCCATTGCCCTGCCTCCTCCTTGCCTGACTCCCATTGCCTCCCTTTGATAGCTCTGGGGTCCTTTCTGCTCTGGGTAAGCAAATCTAACCCAGCCCAGCCCTGTTCCATATGCTGGGCATTTTGTGATGTGGTGGTGTGGCTGTGGCTGCATGCTAGTGAGGTGGGAAAGGGGTTGCTCCTCTACTTTGAGACCCACCAAGAAAATAACTTCAGTATAAGCACCAACCAAGAAGCTTGCCAAGCAACTCTGTTACCTCTGCCTTCAAGGGTAAATAATAAGGAAATAAATGCTTTGCCAGTCCCCTGTGAAGGACATAAGAGTCCTGGGGGAAAACCACTGGAGAAGTGTTAACCTTCCATTCCAGCATCCTCTGGCACTGTGTTACTCAGAGTCATGGATTAACTCCATCCAGTAGGTAGGACAGTAGAGCTGTCCCTGACACTTCAGCACCCTGCCCTAAACCAGTCCCTGCCTTCTGCCTGTGGGTGAAGCACCCTGTTGGGTGCCTCTCCGCTCAGCTAAATATTGATCTGGGTGAAAGAAATGACTGAGAAACCATAGAATGTGTCTTCAGATAATGTATTTTTTGAAAGGATAAATAAGTAGAAAGGACAGGAAATGGAAACAAGCTACTCAATGGCAAGGTTTAGCGGTAGGTGCGGTTTGGGGTGTTTGGAAGGCTTGTCTTCAGTGCCCAGGATAGACAATGGGGGAAAGACAGCTGCAGGTGGGTGCCAGGAGATGTCTCCAAAGCAGAGGCAGAAGGACAGGATATCTTCCCCAGGAAAGCATCCTGAGCATTTCTGAAAGGTGATTCAGCTGGTGACAGCTTTGTATACTTTCTGAAAAGCAGAACACATGTCCAAATCCTGTGAAAAACTAGAGCTCTGCACTTGTTAAACAGGAACGTCTGCTCTCATGTACCTCTTCCAACATCCTCCTTAGGCAAGAGGAATTATTTTAAAAAGCTGTTGAAGAGCAAAACCAGAAGTCTGGTTGCAAGTGGCATGCTGAGTGTATCAATGTAAGGTTGAGTCATCAAAGTGAGATTCAGATGCGTCCTTAATCCTTCTTCTTTTAATGTTTAAATATGTCTCAGGTACTCTGACATTATCATTAATAGTTTGACAGCAATTGAGCGGCTGTTTTCCTTGGAAGGTGAAAGAATTTCAGTATGTGTTTCGAAGTAAGATATAAGAAAGGAGAAGGGCAGAACTTCTCTTTTTTTGTAATAAAAATTCCATCAGGAGCACATTCTTTTATTGTGAAGTATTTAAATAACAAATAAAAAAGAAATATAAAAAGCTTGGCAGACTAAAAGTTTGTCCAGTTCCTAATCTGGAAAAAAAAAAAAAGAAAAGAAAAAAAAAAAAGAACAAAATGCACTGCTTTTATAGTTCTATGAAAAGTACATCTTACAAATCAGCAGTTTGAGAATATAGGCAGGAACAGAGAGAAAAAGTTAGAAAAGGCTGCTAAAACACATGTCTATTATTAGTGAAGAGACAAGAAATTTTGAGATTTCTCAATTGCAGAGAAAACCCTGTAGCATTGCTAAATACCCATAAAATGTACAGAGGGAGTTGCAAGAACCCATAAAGTTGGTGGTCTCTCATCTGTGGGGTTTTTTAAAGCTGTTAGGAGACTTGGCAAATGTGCATGGTCAGGATTATAGGATAGTCCTCTTGGATAACATGAAACTGAGGAAGGATAGTGAAATGAGGTAAGAAATGGGAGTTATTCACACCCAGTGTATACTGGAGTCATATCTGTCATTGACTAAAATTGTATTTCTTTTTAAATGCTTGTTTTTGACTTGACACAGTCAATATGCACTCAGAGGGAAAAGTGCTTGTGGCAGTCTGCAGCTTAATTTTATTCCTTTAGACTGAATGATGACATTTAAGTCTCCTCTCCTCTCCTCTCCTCTCCTCTCCTCTCCTCTCCTCTCCTCTCCTCTCCTCTCCTCTCCTCTCCTCTCCTCTCCTCTCCTCTCCTCTCCTCTCCTCTCCTCTCCTCTCCTCTCCTCTCCTCTCCTCTCCTCTCCTCTCCTCTCCTCTCCTCTCCTCTCCTCTCCGAGGGGCTGTAACAGTGATCCAAGGTCTGAAAAAGATGTATTGTCAGTGCATCTCAGCAAGAGCGAAGGGTGAGATGCTGATGGCCCATTCGCATCCCACGAGGAGGATATTGCTGCTGCCCAGTGGCTTTCTAGCCTCAGAAAGAAGTGCAGTGATTTCCAGAAGCAGAGCAAATGAGACTTGTGGCAAGAGCTATATAGTTGTGCTGAATGTAACAGTCTTTGCAATATATCAACTAGAGGAATAATTGAGTCTGTACTGCTTAAATTATATAAGTAAAAGAAGGACATCTTTTAAAGCTATATGTTATGGTTTAAACTGTGGACTTGATGCAGCACTTATAATATGAATTTATTTTATGTGGAGGGCTGGACTAAACACTCGTACAGGATCCCTCTGGCCCCAATATCTTTGAATCCCAGTCAGGTGTCTGACTTTCTGAAACATCAATGTACATCTTGGTAGCAGCCACTGGGTGCTTGGCAGTCTTGCAGACTGATTTGGATGCACTCTGCTACAGACTGGAGAGGCCCAATTTTTTAAAAAAACGTTTTTATTTAAAATTTAAAGAAGCCTGAAGTTCTCAGCCTAGCTCCATGGAAGTACTACGTTACTCAGACAAATGCCTCACTGCCTCCCTCCTGCTAGGGCAAGGTGAAAGATGTGTCTCCACTAACCAGCCAAGAGGCTTAGCCACCCTGTAGCAGCTTATGCAGTGACTCTGGAGCCATCAAGGGCAAGGACAACTCTTCCATTGACTTCAGCAAGCGTGGGTATGGGCTCCTGAATTGCAGGGATGTGAGATGTACAGGTTGAATAGCTGGGTAAGGACCTGCAAAAACCTCAACTCTCTCTCCATCTGTGAGCCAATCCACTGATTTATGCACAGTTGTACTGGCAGCTAGTCTAGCTTCAGCCCCATCTGACCTCATCCACCATTGAAACCAGTAAAAATGCTCCCATTCGTTTGTTTAGGACCTGCCTGAGGCTGAGAGGTTCTTCATGTGGTCAGGAGAGGGGTTGTGTGTGCAGATGGACATGAGGTGCAGTCCTGGCTCTGCCAAAACTTCTCTTGTGGGTGTTCCCTGTAGTGCTCCTGGTCTCCTGTGGATCCTGGCAGGCAGCAGTACTGTGTCCTTCCTTGTCCCAGCCCACCTCCTCACTGTGGTCCCTGTGTCCTACAGCACCAACAAGGTGTCCAGTATCAGCATTAAGTCAAACTCTTCCTCCTTTAGCCAATCACGGTGGTGAGAGCTGAAGTGGATGGTATTTTCTAGGCTTTTCAAATGATTACTTTTTACATCTAGACAAGAGATACGTAGGCTCATGCAAGCAACCTCAGGCTTCTCTCTGCTTTAGTTTTCCCATGTGCATTGAGCATCCTTTGGGCTTTATTGATTTTCTTTTTGGAGTTTCAGGTCCCCTCTCTTAGCTTATTTCCTTCTAGCATTGCTGCTTCTCTCCGGTCAGTGACAGCAAGCTTGTCCCTTACAGCTGTCCCCCCCCATCAGATGATATTCCTGGTCAGCCTCAAACCCTGCCCTGTTCCTTCAGATGGACAAGAGGCTGAGATGACCTTGGATAAAGGTGTCTTCAGTGACAGTTCATGCTTAGTGACAAATGCCATGGCAAAAGCAGAACATGAAAAATCTCTGTGTAGAAATTGTGGCTGGAAAGAAAAAAAAATAAAGAGGAGGTGTGAGGATGCTGAAGTCTTTCACTTAATATTCTTTTGGTCTACAAAAAGGAAAAAGGACATTGGATCTTAAACAGAACATAGGTACAGGACAGTCTTTTTTTAGTTCAAACCTGTGTGTTTTGAATGGAAGTTTACTTTTGTGGGTGAGGGCAAAGCAAGCACTTGTTTGCCAGATATTTTTAATGGTGGCTGCTGAATGTGGTTTGCAAGGACCCAAGAATTCCCGATGACTCTTAGTGGTTCCAGTAGAGTGCAGTTAGAGGCACATTTATTATAAACTCTCTAGTCAGATGCTGCAAGTGTAAAACATCTTTCAATGGTGAAAAGGGAAGAGTACTACCACTGAGAGCTTCATTTACATGAGCTAAGTACCCACATCTCCAGTGGGTAGTCACCATGATGGTGCAGAAATCAAGGTTTTGAGAAGGTAAAGGATTCCCAGAGAGGCTCATCTTCATGGAGGAGGTCTTATCACCTAATAAAGTTTATTATTTTCTTCTATTAACCATTCATCAGAAGGGCTGAATTTATTATTAAGTATATCAATAGTGCCACTTGGTATTTTTCCACAAAACTTCAAAAAAAAGCAGCTTGTTCCTGGTTAAGTTTGAAATTCACATTGGGATACATTACTTTAGAGGCAGGTTAGTGAATAAGGACATGGGAGTCCAGGGTCATACTGTCTCTGAGTTATGAAATAGGAAGACTGTAAGAAACTAAAAAAATAAATAAATGTGAGAAGCAGGTTGAGTGCGGAGTGGTCCTACCCATGGTACGTCACCCCAGCTTCTGGAAGTCAACAGCTAAAGGAACTCCTGAACTAAATTTTGAGTTTGGCCTATGGCGTTTTAGTAGCCCTGCTGCCCTAGCCACCATTCCTGTTTTAAGTCCATTTGTACTAATTTGTAATCTTTTCTGTCCATGGTGAGGAGTCCCATAACTTATTTGTGAAATCAATATCCTTCTTTCTGTTCTAAAGTAGCTGCCGGATGGTTTCATTAGATAGTCTTTGACCCTTGATGTTCTGAGAAATTATTTCCTCTTCATCTTTGCTATGCAACTCATGACTTCACACAGCTCTGTCAGATCCTCTCTGTCTTCTTTTCCCCCAAGATGAAGTGTTTTAACCTACTCTGGCTCTTCTTGTCTGGAAACTGTTCCCTGTCTCTGGGTCTTCTTGCCCTTTCTTGCTTCTTGGAATTCTGCTTTATCCTATATGAGATTGGTGCACTGGAGCAATGTGCAAAAATTCTTTGCTCTGAAGTTTTTAATTTTCTCTTTGCCTTTTTAATCCCCATAGAGCATTAAATTCTGGTTTTTAGAAAACCATCCACAGTAGCTCCAGGATCTTATTCCCAACAGCAGTAGCTCACTCAGCACTCATTGTTGTGCCTGTATCCTTAGGACTGATTTTTTCTCATTACTTATATTACTCTGAATGTTGTCTTCCATTTTATTGCGCAGTGACTTAGCATTGTAAGTCTTTCCGTGTTTCTTTGCTCACAGCTTTAGTTTGGACTATTTGAGATGGCTTAGTATCATCAGAAAGAGTCATTACTCTGCTTTTCACTTCTTATGCCTTTTCTAGAATAAATGTGTGTATTGAGCACCAGAGGTCCTAGTAGCATGGTACCTCATCCAGTCCTGCAGATTGGCTCCCTTCATTATGAAACAAGGTCGTTTATTTATTCCTTCTTTGGTGTCATAGCTTTAACCAGCTGTTGAGCCACAAGAGGACTTTCTCCCTTGTTCAAGAACAGCTTAATTTTTTCATAGGTTCCCACATTTAGAAATCCAAGTGAACCACATTGCTCAGATCACCATGCCCCAAAACTCAGTGACACCTTCAAAGAACCTGATCTGAGACATGAATTCCACCTATAGATTGAACACTTGAGTCTTCCCCATTACACCTTGCTCCCCAATGCACCTAATATTCTTTTTTAGAATATTTATCACTTTGCCTTATACGGAATCACACTTCTCTTCAAGAGTGTCTCTGGAAACTGCTATTTCATTTTGCATCAAGTTTACTGCTTCTATTCTTTTGACACAGGCTGATTTAAACAGCAGGGTGGCTCTGCACCGTGGATAGCTGTTCAGCAACTTCCTCTTTGGATTTTCATATAGCTCTTGGGTGGATATCATCTGGTCTTGCAGATTTGTCTTACTCGCTTTATCAGTTTGTTTGAAAATCTTTTCTATGGACGCTTCAATTTGAGATATCTCTTCAGATGTGCTCCCAGTAAGGAAAGGCTGTGGAGTGGTATGCAACCTCACCATTTATTTGACTCTGCTGTAGTGAGATAATGTGTCTTCAGTGCTTATCTATCCCATATTGATCATCTATTAGTCTGAACAGCTGTCTGGCAAAGTACTTGGTTGGAGCAGTTTTTATTACTATCTTTCAAAGCTTTAGGACATTGCTCTTCAGAACGTTTTTTAATAGATTCTTATTAATAATTTTTATTATTAATTTTTAAATTGGCTTACCTATGTGCATATTTTTTCTATATTCTATTTCTGAACTTAATTCCCATATTTTAGTTCTAATAGACTTTATTCTGTTGTTTGTTCTATTAATATTTGGCATTGAAAATTTACTGTTTGCGTAAACTCTGAGTCCCGAAATCATTTGACTCTTAACGTTCCCTTTCAACTTCCTTTCAGTACAGCTCTTCAGTTTTGTGTTACTGCCTGTCAGCGTCCTACAAGTAGAGAAAAAGCTCCATTATTTAACAAGTGAAAGATGTGACTGGTAATCTATACATCAGTTTACTGCAGGACTTGCTTTAGTACTAGTCAGTAAATGTCTTCCTAGGTTTAACATGGCATAAAATATGATCCCTGCCAAGATGCAAGCCAGTTCTGCAATACAATTTCTCCACCTTGGCTTCCTAATGTGTTTCACAGCACATAAATGAATACTCCGTGGACATTATCAACTTTCTGACAGTTTTGTCTCTCAACTTCTTACTTCTACACTGATTAGGGTCCTGGTGAACAGTGTAGCAAAAAGAAATAGGGAAAAGGAAATTAGTGATGGGCTGAAGTACAGTGGTCAACTTGTGATACAGAGTTCAAAGTGTCTCTATAAAGGCCAGAATGTTGGGGCTGCTGAAGAACTAAGCTTTGCCCAAAATTTCTCAGTGCACTGTCAGGTATGAAACTGCCTTAAAGTGGGAGTTTCCCTTCAGAGCTGGATTTCGGTACCCTGCTGTCGTGGATGTGAGTCGTTCAGTGCTGAGAATTGGACACATCCTTCCACGTGGGTGATGTGGGGATGGTGCCAAGAGGTTGATTCTCAATTGCCCTGTCTGTGGTTTGGCACTTTCTGCCTTGGCTGGTCGTAAGACTGATGGTCCCTCAGCTGGCTGAGGATGAGTTGGGATATTGTTGTTGTTGAATTCACTCCGGCTCCATCAGCCTGGTAAAGACACCTGTAGCAGGACTGTGTCAATGCAGCAGCCAGGCTTTTCTTCCCCACCCTGGAAGCTTTTCTCAGGAGGGCAGAGAGACTGCCAAACCAGGGCCATCCTCCAGTCTGCACCCAGAGGTGCACACCCCACCAGGGGACCAAGCCATTGTCCATAGTGTTAAATCACAACTGTGATTCACTGGATGGGTTTAGTTTGGGCCAAGTGAGTTTTCTCAAACAGTACCCAGGCACACTTTGGGGATAGCCTGGGATAGGGATGGTTCCCAATGGGCAATTTGTATGTGGCCAACCTGAGGTTTTTTTTCTTTCTTTCTTTTTGTTTTTCCCCCGTGGTTGGGGGTGAGGAGCATTTAGCTACTCAGACCCATATATGCTATGACAATTGACCTCATAGCTAGAAAATGGTCATTACCTGTTTTATTTACCATTATGCCTGCAGACAGAGTCTTCACTGCTGCTCTTGAATGGTCTTGGGTTTAAGTTTGAGAGAGTCTCCTTTCCTCCTCCAGCCTGCTGTGCCATCAGCCTCATAGATTTGCAGTGTGGTCTGTATCTGGGAGAAAAGATAACCAAACGTTCTGGCTATTGAACAGTCAATGACATTGCTGATCATCCATGTCCCTTTACGAGGTCCCTGGTTGTTAAGAGGTCTCAGCAACATGGTCAGGGTCAGGCAGGCTCAGAAGAAGTGAATGAAGACAACTGTGGTCAACGGATACAAACGTGAAGAGTCCAATGATCCAGATAAGTGAGATGAAAGGCCAGAAATTTGCCCAAAATATATCTAGGAATTCTTTCAAGAATAAAATAAAAGTTTAGCCTGGGATTAAATTGAGGATTAGGAAGAGCAGTGACATGGGAAAAGATCCAGAAGAACTAGACAGAATAGGAGTGAGGCCAGGCAGATGTGGATCAGGGACCAGGGCTCAAGAATAGCAGAGACTGTGCTCAGGAGTTGCAACCACTACCCATAAGAATGGTGAGGAGCAGAGAGCAATAAGAAGGACTCCTTGAATAGTGACAGTTGAGGCAAACCTCCAATCAAACCTACAAGAAAACTCTGGGGTGCTTGGGCACATCTTTGGGGTTTTTTTGGGGTTTTTTGTTTTCTGGTTGCAGAACACAACATTCAGGCAGAACTCAGCGCTGGTATGGAAACTTTTTGGGATCTAGCCAGAGACCACAGGAGAGACAGTGATGCAGAGACTGCAGGTCCTATGAATAACTCTGAAAATCAGCTGTGAGTAGTCTGTAGCAGTACTTGACCATGTTTGTGAAACATATTGATATTTATGCTATCAGCTCTGGTGCCCAAAGTAAAATTAGCAATGGAGCTAACACCTAAGAGTTTAGGTAATATCTTATTAGTGATAGTTCTTAGCTTCTCTAAATGTAATTAGATGAACCTTTTCCTAGGTGTCCAGATGTTTCCTTGGAATGTGTTCGCTGCTAGTTGATTGCTTGTTTAAAGCAGGAGCATCTTCCAGCAAAGCTGTAGAACCTATGTTTCTAAATAAAGTCTCGCACTTTTAGATGTGATCCAAACCCATCTTTCCATTGATTTTTAGAGGCTTTTGGATTAAATCTCATATGCAAATTTGCCAGTGCTGTCAGATGAAAAACATTGAAGGATATGCAGTGCCAGATGGTGTTAAGTGAAATTTATTGGGCTCAGAGGTAGCACAGAAACCCTAAGCTGAATGGACCCAGAAATTCTGGCTGCTAAAGTGTGATTCCCCATCTGTACTGAACATCAAGGTGGCTCAAATAAAGGTCAGGGACCCACATTACAATTCTCTGTTCTACTGGTGGCTTATAAAATATTTTAGGATGCATTGAGTGGGCTGTATAGGATCAGACTGACTAATTTAGCAGGTGTCACCACTAGAAGAATGTCTGCCATGATCTGGTGTCTTGTCCTTTGATAGTGTTTCAAAGAGCAGACAGGAAATTGCGCTGCTGAAAAACCAATTGGATATTAACAGAAAGAGCTGATAATGTTTCTCTTTGTGATACCAGGCTGAGTTGATGGGAAAGCTAACCTTAGCCACCCTGGAGCAGGAGCTTGTTGGAATACAGGCTGTGTACCTGAGTCCAGTTTTCACGCAGACAATTTTATTCTTGTGCTTCCCACCCACCTTTTAGCAGAGCCAAACACGATGCACAGTCAAACAAGACAATGAGGCCCTTTAATTTTAGCATTCGCCCTAACTTACAACCATTCTCCTGCTGCTGATAGCTCCTAATGACATTCAGAGCCCCTCATAAATTCCTGAGAGACCCATGTGCTTTCAAATCTGCAGGTACATATCTTGGTAACTATTAAACCTGGTCACAGTCAAGGTGGAAATGGGATGGGAGGAAAGTCGTAGAGCCATTAAGAGGATCTATTGCTGAGCTTACCTGGAAGGGAGGGTAAAAATGATTTCTCTTTTTAAAGGTCCAGATGCCAGCATTCCAACTGATATTTCAAATGGTTAATGTGTACTAAACTGAGCTAGGCAAAAGAGCATTTCCAGGGCTGTTTCAAAGTGTTTATCTCAAACGTTTTCTGACAGAAAATGCCATTATGGATTAAGCAACTTTTTTTGGGGAAGTGTCTGTTTTCAGCATGAAATTTCAGATGTTTACTGAAGTGTTTCAGCTAAAAGCAGAAAGTTTATTTTTTGCTGCTTCTATTCCTGTTTTTGTTTTTTTTTTTAAGTAAAACTTAGAATTTTTGTAAGAGAAGGGGGCTCCATTTTCAGACCAGCTGTAGTCCATTTGGTCTTCCAGACGGAGAAGAGCCTGAATAATGTCATTTTGAAGTGTAAAGCCTAGAGGTTTACAATTGTGAAGTGCCTGAGAGAATGACAGCTCCTTTCCCCTGTCACCTCTCCTACCTTCAAACATCTGACCATCCCACAGAGCTGCACCTCAGCATAGGGCACGGGGTCCCAACTGCGGGGTGACACTGTCAGTCTGCATCACCCAGCCTGGTGCCCAGCAGAGTCTGGGTACACACATGCCCTACTTGCAGCACTCAGAGTCATTGTTTGATCATTTGGTTCCACAAACAATCTTTCTCCCTCCACAGGAGGAATTACCCTTTTTTCCATCAGTTGATTTTGGATCTTCCCACTGTGAGGGGATCCAAGCAGTGAAGAGGTTGTTAATCCCATTAGTGCAGAGCCGTTCTGAATAAACTGACTCACAAGGTAGCGGCTGTCGCTGCTGAAAGCCTCTGCTTAAAAAGGAGATGTTTAATTTGTCCTCCCGGGGCTGATACATAGTCTGTTGTGGTTGAATTTCCATGTGTCATGGAGGGACCCTCCTTCGTGCTCCTGCTCTAGAGGTGGAGAAGGCAGCATCGCTTGGCTCTGCAGTGTGCAATCCTCTTGGCCACTGACGTGTTAGCTTTCCAGGGGCAGCTGGTAGAAGTGATGTGGGAAGCTCAAACCTGAAGTCATCCTTCCCTGCTTGCCAGAATGAATCATTAAATCATCTGCTTTTACAGGCTGTGGCCAGCTATAGGCACCCGTGGAAAGGGAGAATTCACTCTCCTGCCTCTGTGTGGCCACACAGGGCCAAGTCCTAGCCTGGTGCCACCCCAGTGGTTTCCACCAAGGGTATTCACTCTTTTCAAAACCAAGTTAAAAGTGTTGGTTTTGTTGGTTTCCCCCCCTGCACCACACACCACCACCACCACCCCCCCTCCCCCAAGATGGTCTCAACCAGTTTCTTGAAGATATTTTATAAAGTGCTTTATAAGAGGGGTCAAGAACACCTCTTGCTGTATCTGAGCATCTACCAGGAGATTATACCAACGAGCCCACCCTAGCCACATAGGGTGAGAAGAGCAGAAAGAACAAGAAGGAGGCGTCTGCATGCATTGGGAGCTCCCCCTTTAATGTAGGGGATCTTTATTCCCTGGCACACGATGTTCTACCAGGAAATGCCCTGGGCCCATTGAACATGAAGCTGGGCTGCTGCAGCTGGCTGGGGGTGAGCTAAAACTGTCAGACCTGGTTTTGGTTTCTGTTGGGTGATCCTTCTGGCAGTGGGACGGAGGTACTTGTTAAGAAGATGATTTTGTTTAGCTTGAACAATTTTCCCAAGAGCAAGTTCCTTCAGCAAAGCCAAAGATGATGGCAAGTGTTATCTGACAAGCAGAGCCCTTGGTTGATTCTCTCATCTCATTTCCTTTTTTTGGGTGGAAACAAAGTGATGTTTCTCTCTTTTTTTCTCAATTACTGAGACTCAAGGCAGTCTTCTTCAGTGACAGGCTGCAAAGGTGGAAACGCACAACAGCAACAAAACCTACAAATACCCTAGCAGGCTATGGACACCAAAATACAGAAAAATGGCTTGGGCTGTAGAATAACCACAATTGGCACATGACTTATTGATTACACCCGTCATATGATCAGCCCTTAGCTAGTTATAAATATTATATTAGAAGTATTAGTGAAACCAGATGGGTTGCAACCAGTCCAGAATGTGGTGAGCCTGCGGCCTGAAATAAAGAGGGAAGAAGCACAATGATTTGGCATTAAAAATCATCTTTGTCCTAGAACCAAGAACTGATGAGGAAAAAGAGGAAAAGTCACAGAGCCGGCTGTGCTGTGCACATGATGCCTGGGAAATCGCTATTCTGTGTCCCAAGGCACCAAAATCTGTTTCCCAAGAGTCTGCGGTCCATGTTGGACATTTCATCCTGATGCTAACCAGTTCTGTTAATTAGTCAAATTGTGCTTATTTTGGGTCAGCAATGAAAGAAAAGAGAGAATGCGAAGGCTATCGCCCATTGCATTTTTCTTGCAAAGGGGCTGGATGTGTCAGGACTTTGCCTCTGAGCATGCAAATATTGTGCAGGGCTGGTTCTTAGGCTGGTGCAGAGGGAGTGAGGGAAGAAGTAAATGCATATTTCTGCATCAGTGCCTCCTTCTCTGACCCCTTCAGATGCTTTCCCCCTGTTTGGGAAGGATTTAGCCAGCCGATACTCAGTGCCTGCTGCAGCTTTTGCGTCTGGGTGCTTCCTATGTCCTTAAACACATCCCAGCAACTTCACATCTTGCATTAGTCCTCCCCACTTTAGCTTCTTTTCCAGAAACCTGTGCTGGTCTCATCTCTGCTTGGAGGACCACAAACATTCATTAACTGTATCAGGAGACCCTTAGAGCCCCCTCAGCTCAAGTGGCTGGTCCAGGACCACCAGGAGCACCGGGTATCCCATAAGCAGTGACCTAGGGTGGCAGGAAGTGGTGGAGCCAGGCTGGCCGCACACGGCCAAATCCTGCTGTGGAGCAAGTATTAGGTGCATTAGCATTTGCATCAGTCCTAGTTGCAGAAGAGCCCCGGGGTTGTCAGCTGGGCAGCTGATTTATTTCCCCGCTCGGGAATGGAGCGGTCAGTGATACGGCATCAGAGCGCTGTCGCCGGCTGTTAATAGCCAGGCGGCTCAGGGTTGCGCAGGTGCACATGGAGCCCCGTGTGACAACATGCAGTCCGCGCAGCTGAAAAAATACGCCCGGCATCTGGCGCTGTCCTTGTGTCTGGGCCCCTGGGCTGGCATGCCAGCCCCGCACAGCCGGTGCCTCCCGGCGTGGCCGGAGCTGGATCCTTATACAAACACACAGAGGCGGCTGGAGCAGAGCTGTGCCAGGGACGGATTTGGCCCTGTTGTGCAAAGCAGCTCTTAGTCGTGCCTCCAGACCTGTCTGTGAGGTCCTCACCAACCTCGCCTGTGTCTGCATCTCGCCTTCTTCCAGCTTCCTTCCCTCAGCCAAACCATGCGTCAACATCCTCTCTCGCCTGGTCCTCTGGAGATGACACATTCTCCAGTTCTGGTCCACAGGCAGGTCCCTCCGCCACTCTGGTCCCCCTCCAGTCCTACTGAAAGGCTCGTGGAGATGCTGGGGCTTGCAAGCTTGATAAAGGTTGGTTGCATCCATCCTGCTCAAGTCATCATGAGGAAATAATCGGGCAACTTCTACTCAGCCCATGCTGCATGGCTGAGCTCCTGGGTTAGACGGCTTTAGGCCATGCACTTGCTTTGGTTGGGGTTTTTAGGGCTGTGTACATTTGCGGCAATACATGGGTACAAATGACTAATAATAGGAAAGCATGTGCTGGGTCTGTGTCCACTCCTTTCTGTCCCAAAAAGGAATGGGCTCTCTCCAAGAGCCCTAACCTTGTCTTGAAGGCCAGGACAACATGCTTTGCTGATGAGGTGGCCTAAATTTCATCACCCTCATATCACTTTTGGTTCTTGGCAGACATGAGAATCCGTTGCTTATGATAGTACTTACCTCTTTTAAAGGGCTGTTCATCTCAAAGAGCTTTAAAAAGAAGCCAAGATCATTATTTCCATGTTCCAGGTGGGGAAACTGAGGTACGGAAACCAAAACCGATTTCCTCAAGTCACACAGCAGCACTGAGGCAGGAGCTCCCTCCTGCCCATCTCTGGTGGCCACCCTGCCTTGTGCTGCAGCCCTGGAGCACAGAGTTGGGTGGGAGAGCTCCTCACTGTGACATTTAACTTTTGGGGTGATTGAGTGTGTCCACACTTTCTCTCCTCACTGCCCATCAGTACTCCCCTTGAACCACAGTGAAGATGTTCCTGAGAAGAAGGAGGCACTTGCGGGCAGGCCATTAGGTGTCATGGTTGAACGGACAACTACAGCATCTAGAACGGTTGTATGGGCTGGACACCCTGATGTGATCCTTTTTATAAGGATTAACAGTCTAGAAAAGAAGTTGGGGAAATGTTTTTTCCTGAAGACATTGTCAGGAACTGAAGTATTTTATTAAGTAATGGGTAAAGATACTTTACAATAAACCCAAGTAATTTTCACTGTCTTGCTGTGCATACACTTTGAGAGAGTCTCTTTCTGCCCTTAAGACTGGAAAAAATACAGCAAGGAAACAAGGTTGCAATATCCAGCTTACAGTAGAAGGATCTGGGACAAGGGGTTTATTCTCAAGATTACACAAGAAACTGGTGCCTGAGCTGGGAATGCAATCCATTGTAACTAAAGCCCTTGCCCAGTGACCTAGTGACAAGCTCCAGATCCAGGTATGAATCTTTTAAGATGAAGAGGGATGCAGAAAAGGCAAATGATGGAGAGTGGGGATGCTGAGTGCATTTTGGTCTGTTTTGCCCCGTAGCTGGATCAAGATCCAAAACCAGGAGGAAATATGTAGAAAGAAAGGAGCTGATGGAGAGACAAGAGTGATTGAGCTAAAATCATCTTTGCTGGAGCAAGGTCTCCGAAAGCCAGGAGCAGAAAAAAAAGCTACATTTCAGGTGGGGAGTGAGTCCTGAGCTGAAGTTGCAGTTCAAAGCCTGATGGTCCTTGGACTTGGGTGGGCTGGTGGCTGTGTCACCATGCCACATGTATCACCATGTCATTGCTATGACATGGCAGTGCAAGGGCAGCTGCCAGGCTGGGGGACAGCAGCAGAGCACAGGTACAGACCCCACTGAGGAGACTCCTCAGGGATCCCTACCTGCTGATCATACCTGGGATCCGCCTCCAAAGATCTGTAGTTTCTCTCCAATGTCTTCATGGATTGAACAGATTTGCTTATGTGGAAGATCACCTCTCTTCCATCTGCAGCATCAGTCTCCTTGGGTGGCTTTGCCCTGTGGTTTGGTGACATTGTGGTGGGAGATAGGTGGGTGCTGGTGACAGGCGTCGCGATGCTGTGTTTAACTGTGACAATGCTTCTAAAGGGTATGGAACCCTGTGGGTTTGGAGTTGCAGGCACAGCTTGGTCCCTGGGTTTGCTTTCACAGGAGCTCCCCTCCCATTGACACATCGGGTTTTACCCATGAGCATGAAGAAGGCAACAAGGGCAACTTTATGGCTTCTTTTTACCTCTGAAGAAGTGCCACATTTGACATCAGCCCATCATGTGCTGGTGACTGTGCTGCATTCAGCTGCTGGCCAAACCCTGATTTCCCTCGTTAGCAAAAAAGGCAAATCCCTAACAATGGTGGTTGCTGAGTCGGGCCACCAGTTCGCTCACAGCCTGTCCTGCCGGGACACCCTCTCTGTCCAGGTGCTTTGGGCTCTGCGTGCAGCCTGGCACTCTACACAAACGATACAGCAATGAAAAACTACAGATGTGCAGACAAAAATGCCTGTTAGATCATTGCCTCCTGCTGGGCTATGGGGAGTTAATGGATATTTTTCATTGGGGAAAATATTTCTTTTTGTCTTTTACCTACTTTCTCCACTCCTGTAAGCAAATTAACCTGGGAAAAACATCCTATTGACTCCCAAAAATATAAACAGAAGTCTCTTCGCTAATGTTTGATACTTGTTATTGGAGGAAAAAAGTATTCTTGTTTGCTGGAGGATATTTTTGGAGGCATCTGCACTGCTGTCCCATCCCCCTGCCCCATCCCTTCCACCACACGGTGCTGTGTCTTCTGCCTTGTGTGTGGAGGCAGCAGCAGGCAGGATTCAGCCTCATCCATCAAAACGCAGCTTCTTCTGCCAGATGTCACCGCTGCACGGCCGAGCAGAGCACGGGGTTATTCCTGCAGGAACGTGCCTTTCAGAAATACCATTCTGCAGCTCCCCGGCCCCAAAACTGCTGGGGATCTGTTTGCCTGGAGTAAAAAAAAATGGGGGGCGGGGGGGGGGGGAAGCAACATACACACACAAGAAAAAAAAATCTGAAGGCATCCAGTTGCTCCTGGGCAAATTGCCAGTGATTGAGTGACCTGCTGCTTCCCCAATATTACATTCCGCTGGCATGTCTTTAGCCCTGGCTGACGCCAGCCATCTAACTCACCCCCAAAGCAAACATTTCCAGTTGGCACCACTGCCTTGTTTTTCTGAAGAACCGATTCATGCCTCCCTTAAAAAGTTTTACTATATTCATTTTTTTTCTTTTTTCCCCCTTTTTTTTCCCCTGGTGCATGGAGCCACCGGGGAACGGCTGCCGCTTCAGGGATTTCTCCTTAAAATGAGAAAAAAAAAAAAAAAAGAGGAAAAAAAAAAGAGAGAAGGGGAGATTTTTTCCACCTCCCTTTTTAGCGAGCATGATAAATCCATTCAGAGCGCTCCTTGTGTGTGAGTGTGGAAACCTTCTGCTAAAAGAGTTATTCTGTTCTCATTCACAGATAATTGCTCCCGGAGGGGCCAGGGAAAGAGCGAGGAGGAGAGACTGATAATCCAGGAGGACATGGATACAAATATCAGGCTGTGGCGCTGAGTGCCTCCTTAATTTATTGGGAACGAGCTGTTACTCAGCACTTTGCAGGATTAGACCCACTGTAATTCTGTTATTTAAGGAGAGACGAGTCAAACGACAACAACAACCCACCCGGGGCCGTTGCGGAGACGGGCGGCGTTGGAGAGAAGCACATGCTGGTTTATTTTTTACGCTATGGAAAGAATGAGCTTTTAGAACACAAAGTCCTCGCAGCCGGCAAGGGGGTGGCGGGAGGGGAGCGAGGGGACAGCCTGGCTCCGTGCTGGCCGCCCTGACGTGCAGACCCAGGTTAGGGTTGCTGCTTGGCCAGCTGGGATGATATATGGCAGCAGGGGGGCTCCTCCGAAAAGGGCATGGATTTGCTGCCAGACAGCACCACCAGCATCCTCGCTGCCCGGCAGGTAGATGGGTGGCAGCACCCAGCAGCACCCAGGTCACCCAGGTGGGTGATGGGTCCAGACCACTGTCAGTGTCCACCGCTCAGACCGTAGAGTGCTGGGTTTTCTTGATTATATATAATTGCATAGTGCACCAGCCCCACAGCTGGTAGGCTGTTCTTACCCCACTTCACGTGTAGTACCCTAGGAGTACGTACCCTTACTTCATGTGAAAGCAAGAATTCAGCCTCCTTCCCTGTTCAGATCTTCCTCGGATTTATCCTGCATCCCCGAACAGGGGGTAAATTACCCAGAAGGATGCCAGAAGGCTTGAACAGGGTAAAGGAAGGTGAAGGTGCCTTCTCATCTTGATGGACCGCTTCTTTCATTCTGAAATCCCTGCGATATTTGACATATTAGTCTAAATTTTCACTGATCATTAGAAAAAAAAAGACTCCCTCTGGGAAGCCAAGGGCTTGGAAAGAGATGTTTAGACTTTTCTGGCCAAGATGAAAGTTGCAGTGACATTAAAATATAGTAAGTTTTTCTGCACAAAGTTTCTCTCTTTGGGGAAAATAAACCTATTTATCTGACTGTCTATTAAAGTGTGTATCACCCAAACAGAAAGAGCCTGAACATGGCTTTCTGTTTTCTCATGGGGTAGCAAACTAGGGGTCTCTTTGTCATAATTTGGGCTCTGTACTTCTCCCAGATTCTTGGGTGTTTCTCACCTGACTTTCTCTCTATGTTTGAATACTCATTCAGCTGGGAAAGAAAAACAACCAGCTCATAGAAAACATGGCTGGGACAAAATCTTCCACCGTGAAACCTACAGTTACCACTATGTCCATTTTACAGGTGGGGAAACTGAGGCAGCACAGATGAAATAACTCACCTAAAGAAAATCTTGTGGGATAAGGGAGCCATCGAGTGCTGTCAGTCTTTGTTTAATATGCCTGTTGCAATAAGAGAACCAAGAGCCACTTCAGGGCTTCTCCACATGCCAAGTTATTTCAGGAGAGAAGAGGTTTCTCTGTGGCAGAAAGATTTGGAACTTTGGTAATGCAGGAATACATGATCGCTTATAATTCTCTTGAATTCATTATTGGGTAGGATGAATGGTGATTTTCAGTCTGGGGGTTGCAACCCTCAATCAAGGACACCCTCCCAGGGAGATTTTTCCTTTGAAGATCAATAACTGCTCCCCTCCTCCACTGCTTGTGGATTATTGAGTGATTTCTGGCTAAAACGACCCTGTGCTCATTTCATAGTAGCAACTAGAAGAAAAACTGACAGCTATGAGGTAGTAAAGACAAATGGTGGAAGGGAGAGATTTAGGAAAGTGGGTCTCAGGCTGTGCTCGTGAGGAGTGATGACAGCAAACCCATTTCTCCAGCAGAATGAAACCTGAAGGGGAATACTTTGCTCTTTCGGACTGCTAATGTAAATAAAAGGCACACAGAGGGACGCTGGTAGGTTAACAATCAATTAAAAGCAAATTTCCCACCGTGTGTGATATTAGAAGGCTGTAGGTGATATAAAGTGAGACAGGGATGAGGCACCATGGTGAGTTTCTTGGGTAGTGCAAAGACTTTAAGCACACTACATAGCTGGGACAACCAGCACAGCAGTGAGGTTTCCTCTTCAGTTTGCAATTTCACCCTCTGTGAACTCTGCAGGGATACATGTAAATTCATACAAACAATTGATTTGATTTCAGCTAAAAGAAAAACGATGAGAATGTTTCCACTGATCTTTCAAAAAGTCTTAAGCTACAGACCTAATGCGATCGGACTGTGTGCCTTCGGTCTTAATGGTGCTAAAAGTGGAAAAAGCAAATTCAGTTCTTTGGAAATGTAATTCTTCAGCTGTTATCAGATTGGCTGTTTTAGTGAAGATGTAATCCCATGATGTCATATCTGAATTCTTCAAACCCTTCCCGTCTGGTTTATATGCCATCATCAGGCCAGAGCACAATGGGATCCTGTATCAACAACAAAACCAGGGTTAAATAAGCTCCGAGAAGCGATTGCTTTCAGTCCGTGATATCAGAGGCATGTAAGTGCAGGGCCTGTAACATCTCGCTGGATTTCTATGTTGTCCAAACCAATATTGTCCAAACCAAATGGTTTTTGTTCTACACCGCTCATCATTGTTACTCCTGGTGGGATGAAGCATGGCATGGTCAATGGCTGCACCCCAGTGTTTCCCTCCATGCTGCTGGCTGTTGCATGGATATGTGTCAGCTACTCCATGTCTAGGAAGAACCAGCTGCAGAAGATGTGCCCATCACATGCTCGGCCCTATCATACCTGATCTGACCTGCCCATGTATATGGGAGTTGTGGGTTGGATGGGTCCACAGGCTGAGCCCGCAAGCTGGTGGGATGGGGGAGCTGTGGCTGGAGGATGCTCCAGGCCACGCTGTGTGGGGCAGGATGAGACTAAGTCCTTGCAGAGCTGGCACCCAGGGAAGCTGCTCTCCTGCTGATTGCAGCTGCCCCGCAGGCAGGAGGAGGGGTGCTCAATGCCAGCTGCGCTGCCGGGGCTAACCCCAAGGCAGCCCTGTAACCCAGCGGCATGGCTGCTCCAGCTGTCGGGCAGCTGTTGCTGTCTGCGGCTTAGTGGCCACCTGTGTGCCGTCCTTCGTGCCATCCCGCGCTGGCCCCCTGGGTAGACACAGCTGGGGAGCATCTCTCATGGTGCCAATGCCGTGAAAATGTTGTTGATTTGGCACCTGTCTGCAAAATACGTATGGCCTCCGTATAAACACCTGAGTCTTGTACAGCCTACAGCGCGCAGCCTCACAGCTGAGCTTTCAGGGAGGGAAAAATGGCCCTTATCATCCCCATTATGCTGCCAGTATCCATGTGCCTTGATTCCCTGACACACCACACACCCCTGGGACACCCGGCAGGAGAAGAAGGACTGACACCTGGATTTCTCTGCCAGAACCTGTCTTCACGTGGTGCGGCTGCTGGTGACAAAATGGCCCATTGATGTTGATGTCAAGGCCGTCTCTGAGATGGGGAAGTGCAGCCCACCACTGCCATGTTAAAGACACTATGATCATCCTTTCCCTTTCTGGACATCATATACCCAGTGTCTTACCCTGCTGGGACCAGCTAAAGATGTAGCCCTCTGCCCTCAGTGACGTGAGGAAACCTCTTGCTCGGTGCAGGCAGCTCTGGTCTCCCTCAAACCCTCCTCTCCCAGCTTGTCCTCCACCCAAAAAAAATACTTATATTTGTTAGCAGACTCAGAACTGTACAACATCCTACTCCGTTTCCTAATTGTCTTTTTCATTGGGTGGTTTCTTTACTTTGGATGGACCAAAACCATATTTCCAAACACCCCCCATTAGGTCTGAACTGTGGTTTGAACCTTGTTGCTTAGACCCATGCCTGGCCCTGATGATAGATGTTTTTAGTGCCCAGCGCTTCCACAATGTGCCAGGGAGCACATAAATAGCATCATAACAGTCCTAAAGCTTAGGAACCAGACTGCAAATAAAAAGTACACTTTAAAAAAATATATATATCCCCTGGTTTTTTAAGACAGTCTTATGATCTGGGGAGCCTGACTCATGGGTTTGACAGCTTGCTTCTGGCAATAATAAACAACTTCTCACCACCCGACAAGGAAGAGTGATGGGCAATGTCAGCAGCCCATCTGAAACACTGCTGAGAATATAGATGCTTGATGCAGATTATGCTGTTATATCCTACAAAAATAAATGGTACACGGAGAGAATTTACAGGGACGCAACCCTGGAACTGGCTAAGAACATTCTCTAGCACCATCTAGTGCTCTGAAAGTCCACTTTCTTAAAAAATGCTGAGATTTAATCATATAGATCAATACCATAGGCAGTTTTGAGCACTGCAGAGCAGAACCGTGAAGTGATGCATATCTTGGAATACATTACATGAAAGCGGGAGCATTAAATTGAGTTAAGTGTCGACCGTGAACCTAGGTAATAAAATGTGGCATATATATTGCAGACAATGAAGATCTGCGATTTATGCTAGCTGGGCTTTGAAAGCACAAATCCATATTATTAAAGTACTCATTCAATCATTTCAGAAAATCAGAATGGTGTCATAAATTTAGACTTCGGGGGGTGAGCCTGAATATTCCTGAAGCATTTAAAATGTGTCCTCCTTTTCCCCAGTGCATTGCCACTTCTTTTCTAAATATCTCTGTCCCTCTCCCGAGATGTCCTGTCTTAACTTTCCTATTTTCGCAAGTTTCCCTTCAAGGCTGATGAGATTTGTCTGCAGAAGAGAATACTCTAATTGAAAGACGCAGAAAAGGGAACAGTGACAACCAAACATCAACACCTCCAGCAGCTGAAGGGAGAGCTCCGTTAAACTGGGGGGACTGGGGACAAGTAACTATATAGAAGACACTGGTTGTTTAGTTAATGGGCCAAGTCTCAAGCCAGGTTTGTCAGACACATTTTCAGTAGCCAGTGAAACCCATGGTGAAACTGGGGCCAAGTTTTGAGTGTCAGGAAGGGAAAACAATGACACTATGCTATTATTTAAATATTTTAAATTTTTTATTTGTCTGTTAGACAAGGTTGTATAGAGCTACTGGCGAGCTGTGAACCAAAATCGTAATGTTTTCTATTTGGTTTTAAACTTAGCTACCTATTGCATGATGTAACCTTAGCTCAGTGTTTTCAGCACTTGCCCAGGCCTGATGGACGAGATATTTTTTACAAACATACATAATTTCTCTGTTACAGTGTTTTCCTAATACCTTCTTTTCAGAATGTGATAAAATTTCATAAGAAGATGATGCTAACATCTCTCATAACAAATCTTGTCAGATGTCAGGTTTTCTTCCCTGAGATTCCTTGAGGTAACAGAAGTTAGCAACAGGCAATGCCAGGTTGACCTTGCCTGCTGATTTCCTATATTGAGTTGGTTATTTCTTCTCCATCACAAGTAAGCCAAAGCAAGAGACTCAAGGTACATGCTTTACACATTAAGACATTATAATCCTCATCAGTAAGTCGGTTCAGCTCAACTGCATTCACTTCTCGGACTTTTGTTTGTATGTTCATTTTTTTCAGGGTCAATGGCAGTGAAGTTTTGGCTGAAAAGTTACTAGTGAAAGTTATTAAGGCTTCATGAAATTTCCACACACAAAAAAAACAACTTCCAAGACAGACACGGCAGCCTGCTGTACAATTGGTACCAGTGCCAGGGGTTACAGGAGGACAACGAGCCTATACTCAGAATGTACCCATACTTTTTGGCATGCAAGTGAGGATGGGACACTGCACCTATATGGCCTCTCCATCACTAGTGCAGCTGAAAGTCTCTCTTAAGGTAAAACCCTCCTGAGCCAAAGTGACACAAGGAAAAAGGGGTGAAGAAGACAGCAAGAGGTGTCTGGCCATGCAGGTTACTCTCTAATCCTCCCAACGTGGGCTAGCAGTGTGTCGTAAAGGGTAGAAAAGAGTACAGGGGTCTCTTTATTAAAGTTAGGTAACGGGTAAGGTGCCAGAATTATCTGCATAGACACACACAGCCATGAGGAAGAAATGGTAATAGGCTTAGCGCATGGTATCTTTTAAACTAGATGGGACAAAATGTACTGATGGGAGAGCACGTGGCTAAGCAGCATCCCTTGCAGTGCAGCAGGTCTGACTGTCTACACTAAGGACTGGGTTTGGCCTCACCAGTGCTGAATAAAGGGGAAGGATTGCCTCTCTTGACCTGCTGGCAATACTTGGTTTAATGCAGCCCAGGATATCATAAGCCTTCCTGGCTCATGTTCAACTTGGACCCCAGGTCGTTTTCTGCCAAACTGCTTTCCAGCTGGGTGGCCCCCAGCACATACTGATACATGGGCTTGGTCCTCCCCAGGTGCAGGTTTTTGCGCTTCTCCTTGTTGAACTTCATGAGGTTGCTGTTGGCTCATTTCTCCAGCCCATTGAGGTCCCTCTGGATGGCAGCATGACCCTCTTGCGTCTCAGTCACTCCTCCCAGTTTGGTGGTGCCTGCAAACTTGTTAAGAGTACACTCTGCCTCACCATCCTGATCATTAATGAAGATGTTAAACACTCAGTACTGACCCCTGGGGTACCACAGCTAGTTATTGGCCTCCAACTAGACTTTGTGCCACTGATCACCAACCTCTGGCCCCAGCCACTCGGTTTTCAACCCACATCACAGTATTCTTATCCAGCCCATACGTCAACAGCTAGTTCATGAGAATCTTATGGGAGACAGTGTCAACAGCCTTACTGAAGTCTAGGTAGGCAATATCCACTGCTAATGCTCTTGGAGTGAGGCTTTCTTCTTCTAGGGGGATCTTTTGAAAAAATCTGAGTCAGGACTTTGATCCACACTAGCTGTGGCTTAAGAGAACTCCAGCGATATGGGAATGTAGGCAATTGCAGAAAAATAAGTGTCACCAGAAGTTCCCAACAGAAAACAAAATAAGAAAAATTACAGTCTGGATTTGCACTCTATCAGGGCAATTGTATTATTGCAATAATACACATTGGCATGTAATGGAGCTCACACTTGTTGGGAAATGTGCCAAGGAAATACATTCTCAGCTTGTGAAGTTAGACCCTCCGGGTGTAGTGCAATAATTCTCGCTGAAGGTCTGGGACTTGGGATTTCTCTTCTGGTGCCTGGTTCTTCAGATAGAGAAGGGCCATCGCCTTGGGAGAGCACTCTTCTGCAGACTGAGATTGCTTATTTCTTTTAAAGAACAATCCCCAAAATATTTGAAAATGTTAATTTAAAAAAAATCCTTTGAATTAAAATAATTGGATTTTCACTTACTGGAAAAACAATTTGTTGTAAACAGCTTATTTCTGGCTCCATTTTAGCAATATGTGTCAGCAAAAGCTATTTGAAAAACTTGCCAAGAAAATGGCAACCAAATCTGTTTAAAAACTTTTTTATTCTTGTTCAGCTCCAATTCAATGTCCTCATTTCTTTTAAAATTTTTTCCTGTAAAACATTTCAAAACCTAATTTTGTCTTACTTTTATAGGTACAGGATAGAGTGGATCAGGTAGAAAATTTTACAGCGACAGTCTTGACCTTGGCTAAAAAAACTTGAGTCTGAATCTAAACATGAATGTCTCCAAAGCTGTGGGGTTTGGGTTTTCTTGAAATAGCAGGTGGCTGTTCAGATAAGAAATTCTGGTTCTGCCCATTGCATAGACAGGAACCAGGTGCGAGGTGCAGATCTGCACTGGAACTTCCTGAAAAGTTGGGAGCCTGCAGCCAAAATGCTTCTTGGATCTGATCACTGCTGAGCTTTCAATTATAATTATTATATTACAGTGTGTCAGGTTGCCCGTGACTGAAAACACACTCTAAAAACATAGGTACTTTAATATGTCAATGAGAACTATATTAATGAACAATTGATAGGCTAATGAGCAATGCTATATTTTGGTTATTTTTTGCTTTCAAAGAAGATCAGTGCTGCTGTTGTGGCATGCGTTATTAGAGTCACAGAAGCACAGAATGGTTGAGGTTGGAGGCAGCTCTTGAAATCTAGCCCAGCCTTGAGGTCGAGTCCAACCCTGCTCAAGCAGGATTATCTAGAGAGGGTTGTTCAGGACCATGTCCAGCCTGGTTTTGAATTTCCTCCACAACATGGCCAGGCAACCTGTTCCACTGTTTAACTGTCCTCACATTAAATATTTTCATGTGCTTTAATTTGTGCCCAGTGCCTCTTGTCCTGTCAGTGGGTATCACTAAGAAAAGTCTGGCTCCTTTACCTTCATTCTCTTCCATCAGGTATTTATACACATTGATGATATCCCCCCTCTGAGCCTTCTCCTCTCCGGGCTGAACAGTTCCAGCTCTCTCAGTCTCTCTTGATACGAGAGATGTTCCAGTTCCTTAATTATCTTTGTAGCACTGTGCTAGACTTACTCCAGTAAGTCTGTGTCCCTCTTGCACTTGCGAAGCCCCAAACTGGGCACTGTGCCCCAGGTGTGGCCTCACCAGTGCTGAGTAGAGAGGAAGGGTCACCTCCTTTGCTCTGCTGACAGTGCTTTGCCTCATGCAGCCCAGGATACTGCTGACCTTCTTTCTGCCAGGACACATTGCTGGCTCATGGTCAACTTGTTCTCCCCCAGAATCTCAAGGTCCTTCTCGGCAAAGCTGTTTTACAACCAGTCATCCCCCAGTATGTACTGGTGTGTGGGGCCATTCCTCCCCAGACATAGGAGGTGGCATTTATCTTTGTTAAACTTCAGGAAATTTCTCTCTGCTCAGTTCTCCAGCTTGTTGAGATCCCTCTGGATGTCAGCATGACCATCTAGTGTACTAGCCACTCCTCCTAGTTTTGTATCATCTGCAAGCTTGCTGAAGGTGCACTCTGTCCCCTTGTCAGGTCATTAGTGAAGATGTTAGACAATATTACCCCAGGAATTGAACCCTGGGGTGCACCCCTAGAGACTTCCCCCAAACCTGACTTTGTGTCACTGATCGCAATCCTCTGGGGTCTGGTAGTTCAACCAGTTTTTAATCCATTTTACTATCAACTCATCCAACCAGTATTTGGTCATCTCATCTATGGTGATGTTATGGGAGACAGTGACAAAGGTTTTAATAG
Source organism: Falco biarmicus (assembly GCF_023638135.1). Lineage (NCBI taxonomy): Eukaryota > Metazoa > Chordata > Aves > Falconiformes > Falconidae > Falco > Falco biarmicus. Next base: position 82,653,953 of record NC_079288.1, on the reverse strand, counting down.
TGAAGGTAAACAATACCCACTGCTCTCCCCTTACCAACCAAGCTAGTCACCTCTTCGTAGAAGGCAATGAGGTTCGTCAAGCACAATTTCCCCTTTGTAAATCCTTGCTGACCACTCCTGATCACTCCTGATCATTATAGATACCATGTTTGGAAGTTAACGTGCAGGGGAGAGAAGAAAGAATGGGAGCTTCAGTGGAAGACCTGTGGAAATGTAAACACTCATTTGTGGCTTTTAAATAAATAATGTGACAGCGGGAAAGACGTAATACAAGCCATATGATACAGATGGGCCACTGAAAAGCCTCATGCATAGTCCCACTACTACAAGGAGCTAATGCAAGGACAACTTTTTGCTAAGAAAAATCTCACGGAGTAGGAAACAGAGCAATTTATGGCTGAAAAGATTGATGCTAATTAATAAATAAGGCAAATAAGCGAAGTTAGGCTACGGACTTATGTGGACATATTTAGCCTAGTGCGTTCCTTGCCATGGCAAGGGCTTTAGCTACTGGTGGGCTGTTGGATTCCTCTGCTTTCAGATCCAGACATGGCTCAACACTCAGCCATCACATTGGCAGCTAAGTCTTATACTGACCTTGAATTATTTTTGCTGTGTTTGCTTCAATCCCATCGCCCCTAACTAAATGTCAATTTGCATACAGAGAACATCTTAATTACCATTGTCCCAGGGGTCATTCAACATATTTATTTAAGACAAACACTTGGAGGTGTAAACTTTCCAGTATCCAGTGTCCCTTCTGTATATGGGGAAATCAACTCCATTACATGTCAGTGAGAAGGGAGACTTAAGGTAGTGAGCAGCTGAAAAACCCACGGAGGGAATTCTCAGCTGGTATAAGTTTGGCTTTCTTCTGTATTTTTATGACTTGTTTTTTAATAAATAATGAGACCTCACCTATGGTCCAAGAAGTTCATTACGGTAAACAGATCAACTGTTTTCCACTTTGAATACATGCTAGAGAAATCAGATGGTGTCTGATTAAGCTGGAGCTTCCATTATTTCTTAGAGTGAACAAGACATTGACAGTCTTAGTGGGACCGCAGATACTTGCGTTGCTGAAGATGTAGTTATCGCCTGAGTTATGCAGATGCCTCATCTGCACTAGAAATTAGATGGTGGTGCAACCTGGATGGCTGATCAGAGCCTAACTGAAGTTTCCAAGAGGCCTGTATTTATAACATATATCACATAAAATCAAAGAAGATGAAAAGCAAAGAAACAGTGGATTAATTCTAACAAAAATCTTGCTGTAACATTGGATAATCCATTTATTACCCCATCCTCAGAGCTCTGGATCACTGCACGAAGCAGTCATAACCCATCCTTCAGCCTCTGCCTCCAGATGGCTTTCCATTGCCTCAAGTGTGTTTAAAGAGTTCTTCTGAGAAAATGGAAAAGTAGTACATGCCTGACTCATAGTGAGAGCTTTCCAGAAATGGCCAACACCTCTGTTATGGAAAAATTCACATCCCTAGAGGAGAATATATAAAAACCTTTGACAGGACTTTATCCAGCTGAGATAAGCTAACTTGTGCAATTGACTGAAAGTACTACAGATTTGTACCACTTGTTTAAAATAACCTTTCCTTTAGGTTGTTATATATTATTTTACATTTCATCTCACTTCTGTACCTCCTACCTTTAGAAAATGTCTTGCATTTGTGGGTCTGATTTTACACTTGCTGAAAATCAGATATTTGAATTTGCGTCTGGACGATCGGAGCAGCATTTCTTTGGGTTTCTAAGGCAAATATCTGGCTACCTAATATCAGGCAGCACTTTGCACAAAGATCTGGCTCATCCTGAGCTTCAGAGGAATGAAGGGGTCTTTCTGGTTTTGACACACTTTGCAGCTGGTTCACACACAAATGCAGGAGAAACCTGCAACTTATCCCAGAATGCCCTAAAATGACTGGAATGTGCTCCCAGTGCATATTATTTTTTAAAAAAGATGGTTTTTCAGCATCAAGCTTCAACTTTGAAGCTCTGAGCTACAAGGCACATCTGCTGTGGTACCTGAAGAGGGGAGGGATCCTTCAATGCATGTTGGGCAGAGAGTTATTTTGTTAACACCTGTGAAAAACACTCCTCAAAAATCTGATTAGTGACTGCTGATTTTCCTTTTCTGTTCCATTCTGTTGATGGCTGCATCACCTTTATGGGGGTGTGTTGGACACATTGACCCCAAAAGAAGGGCAAGCTCTGCTCAGCTCATGAGGGGAAGATGGGGACCTTCCACAGGTTTGCAAAAACCTGGAAAGAAACGGGGCATGTAGTGCAGGAGCACAACTTGTTTTCACAAGTGTTTTTCCATGGTGACCTGCATGGTTATTCCCTTCTTAACTGCCTGCTCTCCTGCCTGCTCTGCAGGGCAGGTCACTGTACCTCACATTGGTTCACATGAAACTAATGAAATCGCGGCATAATATTTTCCATACCTTGTATTGTGTCCTTGCTACAGTGAGTTGCATGTTGCTTGTAAAATATTTGCTTCGTCTGTTTAAAGGGGAGGGGTGGGGGTGGAGAGAGAGTCCCTTTCACTGCCTGATTTATACGCCAAATATAAAACTAAAATGAAACATGTGGCTGATTGCCTACAAAGTTTTATGTCAGGTGTAGAAGTCAGTGGCCCTGCTCATAAATCATGCTGCTCATTTGTAGCCGTTGCAACAGATTTATACAATTTATAACTGGGTTATTGAGCTATGTCATCAGCATAAGCATTTTCTTATTAATAAAAGTACTGCTAAATTGCAAGATGGTTTGTAAAGCAATTGCCTATAATATTTTTGATGGGAGGAGGGAGACACCTTATTGTTCGTGATCTATTAAAACAAAATGCTTGTGAAAGCCCTGGGCCCCTCCCTGAGCTCCCACTGCTTTATTTCTTCTCTAGGGACCTGCAAAACAAGCTCCTTATTCATAAATGTGTGATGATGCTGTAAGGATGATGTTTCCGTTGGTGATTCATGTGATTTACTCAGTATGTTTGATTCATCCATGAAGAAAAACAACCTCTGGCTGAGGGACAGATGATTATGGGGATTTGACATTTGATTTTAGCTGGGTTATACAGGGTTATGAAGTGGGATGGTTTTTCTCTATAGAACAACTTTCCCTGGCACAGGAAACCAAGCTAATGCCCTAAAATTTTGCCTCTGCTCTGTATTTGCAAAGGGAAGGGGACATGTCTGTAAGGTTTCAGTTGGATTCTGTCTTCTGAAATTCCTCTTCTAAAGATTTGCTTTATGTTGCAGGGTGTTAAATCAATGGCACCTTCCAAAAGGGAAAAGATGACATTGCATGGATGGGTGAATAGCCTCGGGTGAAGTTGTTTTAAGATGGCTTTGGATGGAAGGTGCTGTATAAGTACATGATGTTTGCTACAACCAGGGGATCCTCGAGCCAAAGTGAGGTCCTCCACAGGTGTTGGGAAATAGAGTTAATTGAGATTCCCAGGAATGGCTCCAAAGGGGACCCAGCGGGTCCTCTGGCCCCAAGCTCCTCTGAGTCAGATATTCCTGCTCATAAACTGGAACGTCCTAGTTCATATTCATAACAGGTAACTTCAGAGTCCCAGGTCTGAGCACCCAGAGTTTTAACTGAGCTTGGTTTCAAATTTATGCTAAAATTTCACAATTGTTGGTCACCTATAATATTATTTTCATTAAAATTTACAAATATGCCTGATGTCAAGAAACCATTGACTCTTTTGAAATCTTTTAATTCAAAAGTGCTTTTTTTTTTTTCCCCCGCTTATCATTAAAAAAGATTATGAAGACATGAACCAACAGTGACTTGTAACCCTATTTTATGGAAGCTTTTAAGAAAATGTCCCCCAAAGAATAAAGACTATATTTGAATCTTACTTAATTATTTTTATTTGTAAGAAATGAGAGAGGTCCTGCCCTATGGACCTCTGTCAGATCATTAAAACCAAACCTAGAGTCAGATTTCACTGTAGCAGCAGCTAGACCTGTACAGCAATGGAGAAGAAAACAAGACTTCACTCTTCATGGGATGAGTTTCTGTGTGAAGGTTATAAAACGCTCAGCACATTTAGTAAAACTAGCCAAAAGTGACCATAATTTTTTAATGAAACTTTAAAAAATTCCTTTATTTAAATTTGATTTTTTTTCTTTGGAAGTGATTTTTTTGCCTCTTTATTTGACTAGGAATATACACAGGGCTGTCATGGTCTTTCTAGCTGTATTGGTACTAGGAAATGAAATGCGCCTGAAGACATTTCTGAGCGTTGAGGCCAACTGGTAGGTGATGGCCTTCAGCTACCCTAGCAAACATTTTCACCAGCCAGCCAGACTGGCTGCATCCAAAACATCAGCTGGGAACAGGTCCTGGATTCTTCCAACCCACACAGAACCTGGGAATGTCTTGGAGATATATCTAACTGGGTTGGGACCAATTCACACCAGGGGATGGGTCCACCAATTTCCTCGCATGGGCCAATGGCTCTCATGCATAGGAGTGTTGGTGGTTGAACCTGAATTGACCAGGAGAAGCACAGCATTCCTGTGTGATGTTCAAGGGGTGCCAACAACCAGGTATCCCCTTTCCAGGGGTCTTTATTTGAATGTGTAGCCAAATCTGTTTATAGTATACATGTCATTCCTGACATACATACACAAGTACTTCCTGACCTTAAATGGATCTGCTTTGACAGAAGTCCAGGGAAGTGAGGATACACGGATATCGGTGTTTCAAAGGGGAAAAGTGAAGGTTTAGAAACTTGTTGGAGGTTGTGTGTGAGGTCTGTGGCCATGCAATAATTTCTGGGGAAAAATCACTTGTGTTTCTTCTTTGAATGATGCCCTCTTACACTGTCTTTGCTGTTCCATCTACCTTGATTGAAGTGGAAGAGGAGTGCAAGCCAAAAAACTTCACAACTGTGTCTAGGTCTGGGTATTTGGTGCCCTGAAGGCTGGGGACCACATAACATTGTCAGTGATGGTGTCAGATCCAGCTCAGCAATGACCATGTGCCTGAATTCATCTAAAGCAAGCAGGATCGAAACACAGGGCTTAAAGTTAGGCAGGTCATTAGGTGTTTTGTTGCATCTGGCATGGAGAGAGGAAAAGCAAAAACTGGTTGGGCAGATACAGAGAGAAGCATAATCCTAATGCTCCTGTTAATTCCATTTATTGCTATGAGCAAGGACAGGAGGAAAATTTGGCTGTGTAAGGGAATAAAGACCCTGATATCTGTGCTACTCTGATAGCACAGGTGGGTTAGGCAAGATGTGGTAGAACCAAGAGTCTGAAGACAATGTCCATCACTCACTAATTTCTACTCCACTTGAACCGCAGCTGCCTCCCCCAGCCACGCGCTATGTAAAAAACACATTCTACATTTTCTTCTGTGCTTCATTGTTTGTAAAACATCCTAAGAAAGTTGATTTTTTTTAAAAAAAAGCATCCCTACCAGATTTTTCCTCATCCATTTGGCAAACTTTGCTTTTCCGCCCTGCTGTTTCCTACAGAGCCGCAGACAGCATGGCTTTTCAGCTTGTTGATTTCCTTGTGCCATAATTTTTAGCATTGCCCGTAAATATCAGCTCTGCTCTGGGGATTTGGGGCAATTCATCCTGCCCTCTCTGCTGGCTGCCTGTCCTGCTGCAAGAGCAGGGTGAACTCATGGCCAGATGAGGATCCACATCCTGCAGTCAGTCTCTTTGCTTATTATAGATAATGGTGGGTTTAATAAAATGCTGGGCACTGGTCTCTTCCATTTTTACCATTTCTGGGTGTTTATTGCTTGATAATTCTTTGTGGTCTCTTTGGAGGCTGGCAGAGATGACTTCAGTCCCGACATAACACAAACTCATGAGAATTTGTGCTGGTGAGAAGGTGCAGAGGTGCTTGCCAGGAGGGAAGAGGTCACAGAGGTCTCCGACACGTGGATATCACAGGCTGCAATTACACAGGAGAAGAGGTGATGGAAGTCCTCTCTCATTATACCACAGATTCTTGAGGCTTTTGGTATTCATTGCTAAGTGTCTGTTTGCTCTTCTTGGTGTTAGCAGAGAGTCCTTGGGAGGAAGGACTTGAGCTTTGCAGGAAGGTTGTCCTTTCACTTTGCCTTCCCGGTGAATCCAGCTAATCAGCTGCCAATGTGATGTGCGATTACCATAATTTTAAATTATTTTCCATAGGTAGAAGACCTGAATGGTTTTGGTTTTTAACTGGTGTTTTAGCTGACAAAGTTTATATTCTTATAACTATATGGGGAAAAGGACTATATTACAAGTGAACACAGACTGGGAAATAAAAATATCAATTCAGAAGAGAAGTTAAATGCTTGTGGCATCTTTAAGAGCATTGGTATGTGGGTCTTTGTTGCAGAATATGTTACTTGAAATATGTGTACAGGCCAATTGGGCTGTAGTCCACAGACTACAGTGTTACCCACTCTCCAGACAGATGAATGGTAAATCCAGGCTCCGTTCTGTGCTCCTTGCCTCTGGTCTCTGCCTTCTGGCACATAGCCATTTGTGATAACAAAGCAAGATGTAAGTACCCAAATACTTTTCTGATTTCCTCTTTTCTAAAAATGTTTATGCCAAAGAATCTTGAAAATTAGGCCCTATGACAATTATTTAAGAAGGAGATTTGCCTTTCTTTTTCATTTTTCCTGCAGTAGAAGCAAAACTTATAGATAAAGCAGTGTTGCTTTGACTCTGATGATGGACTGTGTGGGGAAGGACCAAGCATCTGTTTCCACAACATGCTAAGAAATTGTAAGTTAATGAGAAATACTCTTGTAGATCTTAGCAGCTTTTCACTCTAATTCTGAATAGCCAAGGATCAGCTTTTATTTACCATTTCACATGGTCTCTCTGAACACCAGTGCCATGACAGCCTACTCCGAAATGTTCCTTTCAGTGGTCTCTGTACCGCTCCTAAATGTGCGTGCCTGCTGTGCAGTGAAGGTCCGCACTAAAGACACACCTGAGAAGCACAAAAGCCTCACTTTATATAGTTGCCATCCACAGGACATGCTAGGAATAAGGAGAAGTGGAGACCCCATGGAGAGGCCGGTGATGTTCAGGTGTGGAGTATCTCTCAGGCAGGCTGGGGAGACTGGGACAGGGGAGGGATGCGCTGGAGGTGGAGGACAGCAAAACGCATGGTGGAAGGGCTGCAACCTCCATCCCTAAGGCTATTTAAATAGTAACATAATGAAATGATAATTTATGGCCCAGTTCTCCTCTGCCTTGCACCTTGTGTGGTCCTCTGCTGCCAGACACTGTTTGAGCAGAATTCCCCACTCTCACTGTTAACAGCTTCCCAGCGTGCGAGAGCACAGATTTATTGTGGGGGAAATTGCCTTTTAACCAGCCGGCTGGCATCCGCTCCAGGCCCTCCAAGGTTTTGGAGCGATGTTGCTCCAGAGAGATGGGTTCGGTATCAATTTCAGTTTTATATATTTTATTAGAGCTGTTAAATAAACTAACCTAAACCCAAGAAAACAATCACTGAAGCTAAGCTTTTTATTAATGCTGGACTTACCTAACAACAGGACACTTCAGCTATCAAATAGACTGGCTGGGACAAGACAGTTTCAGTGCTGGACTGAAGGTGAATTATCAACTGTAGTAAAAGTGTAGCCAAGTCTTTTGTAAATGTTAAGATGGAGTCTAAGAAGGTGGCTAACTATAAACTATTAGTCCGGAATTTTACCACTGTCATCAAATGCATTTAAAAAAATTGTGATTAAATAACTTAAATATCCCTTGTCTGAACCACAACATAAAAACTATTTCCTTGTATTTCAGTTCTTATGTTCAGTCTCAACTTTCTCTGCTCTCTCTCCTGGAAGTGATAACATAATTCAGACGTTAATGGAACATTACATGACAGGTGGTTCAGAACATTTATGTACTGGAATTTCAATGACAGCTCAAAATTTAGGAACTTTTAAACACAGGACATGTTTCACCGAGTGCCTTTGTTGACTTTGGAATTGTTGGACCTGGAGGACTTTTCTAGCTGACCTTCTCCCATGGTAGTTTCATGCATGCACCCACCCTCACAAGCACACAGTCACTTTCTGACATCCTAAAACTAAATGTGACCAGATCACAATTTGGGCAGAAAAAACTAGAAACATGGAAAACAGGTTGCTGAAATTGCTGAAGCCTCCAAAAGTTGTCCTCTGTTACTGCCTTCTCTGCTCCTCCTGCTCTCACAGTGGTGTGTCTGAATCTGCTGACCAGCACGTGGTTGACTGTGGTGATGGCAAACCATTGATGGCCAAGAGCTCCTCACCATCAGGCCATCTTTGGACACATTCCAACACTACTAAGAGGTGTCTAGAGCAGCAGTCTTCCCTCAGGCATCTTGGTTCAAAAGGTGGGACTTCCTAGCCATCCATAGGCTTCTTAAAATTAATGGTTTCTATTATTTTTTTTTCCATATGCAGTGTGCATTGGTGAAGCTTTGGGATGTATCTAGTGCACTGGAACCCTGCAGCTTAGTCCAGTCAAAGCTGAATTAGGTCACTGTTGGTCATTGCTAAGTAGGAAAAGTCCTGCACAGGCCAAGAATTTTTAAAACATTTAACATTTTGCATAGCAGAAATTACTGCTAGGTTTTCCTCTCAGTAAATAAACAAATAAACAATGAAACACAATATCTTGGGACATCAGGTCACTTCAGAGTAATTTTCCATGGCCTTACTTGAGTTACTAGGCCTAAGTTTTCTGAGAAGTTATTATAACCTTCCCCAAGCAAGATGAATTGGAAAATCTCAGATCTCAGCCCAAGTGAATCAGCTGCCCAAACACCCATCCATCAGCAAAATCAAAATACATTCACACTAGCAGGATAGCTCAGCATCATCCTTCTGCCTCTTGCCTTGGAGAGCTGAGACAAAGGTTGATTCTTTGTGATGACAGGGTGATTACAATAACTTCCATGCTTCTGGGCAGGCAGCTCATTGTCAGTGATGTACATCTCAATGGTGAAATGTTGCTAGAAGATTGATCAAAACTATGCTTACTGGAAATATAACCGTTAAAATGATCAAATACAGGGGAAAACACATGTCCAAAGAAAACCAAAGTTCTAAAAGCAAGCACTCTTATTAGGTGCCTAATCAGGAGCTTAATTAGGAACTGCAATTTATTAAGGCTCCCTGTGCAACTTGCATGCTTCTGTGCAGGGAGAGGCTTATGAGGGGTGGGGTGAAGTTCAAAGGACTTAGTGCCACGGGGCAATCTGCACTCAGATCGCACAATGGCATTGCTTCTTCTCTTTCCTCCCCTTCCCAGCTCTCCACCCCGTCTCTGGTTGCATCCAGATGTGTCTGCCTTTCCTCAATACCCACAAACTATTTCTTCTTTTGTGAGCTGCCCCTTATTTAATGCAACTCACTGTACTGCCGGTCTGTATTTTGTTTTAGTCATTGTACAAAATCAGTTTATAGGACAGGGCCATGACATTAACAAAACCCAGGACATGCATGAAGAAATCTTCCTAACTGGTGAAGAAATCGCTGTGGTACTAAGTGCTAGGCTGGTATTCACCATGCATCATCCCTTGGGCTTATTGCTTCACATATTGGCTCTAGGCTGTGCTACCCACACAGTGATGGGTCTGCCCTGTCACAGGTATTGCATGAGTTGTGTGGGGTGGTAGCACTTGGGAGCTACTAGCATGTATATCTGGGTCAAAACCCAGCTGCTGCATCATTTCTCTCTGTTGTTGCCTCTTCCAGGCACTATGTGTAAGACCTGCAATGATCTGGATATCTAGGTGGGGCATCTGGAATAGGCCAGACCTTCTGGAACTGGGAAGGTGACCTGAGGCTGGACCAAGCAGGGATACAATCAGGACTATGGAGAACCTGTCACGTGAGATGGGACTGCTGGATTTGGCTTGTTTAGTTTAGCAAGACAAAAGCTCAAGGGAGGATGTGACAGCTGTCTATAAATATACTAGAGAGAGAAAAGAGTTATTTCAGCCTAAGGACAATGTTGGCATAAGAACAAATGGCCACGAAGTGGCTATGAATAAATCTAGGTTATAAATCGGGGAAGGTTGTTAGCAACCTTGGGGTAATGTGGTAATGAGCTCCCTCCTAGGCAGGAGGGAAGAAAGGAAGAAAGCAGGTGTCTGTAGAAGATGGAGTGTGGTTGACTTATAGAAGGATTTTTATGATGTTTTTCCTTAGGATTGCAAGAATCAGCAACACAGGAGATCCTCCCAGTCCTGTGTCCTGGTGCTCACTGGGATGCTGCTACTGGTGTAGTGGCTAGGCTGAAATGAAGAGCAGGTATTTCTTTTACAGATTTTCCAGGCCAAAATAAAATCTCATACCTGACTAATCTGACCTTTCCCTGGCGCAGGTGATACCTGTATCAAATTCAGTGGTTCTGTCATGAGCAAAGATGCAGAACGATGGGGAACTCACCTGCCTTTGGGAACCTGTTCCTCAGGATGCACATGCAACCAAGCTGTGCACTAAGGGACAGCCCTTAGTGGCACAAAGCCCCGTCCTGTGTCTCTGTGCTGCATGACAGTTATTGTAACATCTGCTGCAATGTCTCCTCCAAAATATAACGACTCTGGGACCAAGAGAGGATAAACAAGCACTTGCTGATATTTCCTCCGCTGGTGTTCATCAATTCAGATAGTGCCACCAGGAATCTCGCTGAGTGGTGTGATCACAGCAGCCAGCCTGCCTCACAGGTGAAGGGGTTAAGGTCTGGTATTTCCTACAGCTTGTCCTGCAGTGGCTCTGCACAGTGGCTAAAGGAGGGGCAGGCTGAGCAGAAATAAATGAGGCGGTTATTTTTTCCGGATGGTTATCAGACACTGCTTTTTGCAGTGGAGGGCTGTTTCTGGCCTGCTCTTACCATGACTCATGGGGATGGGCTGCAATCACCACAGTGATGGTTTTGTCGCTGCAAATGGGGAGGTCAGGAAACCACTCTTTTTTTATTCTTCCAGTCCCGGAGAGGAGACTGCATTGAAGCATGGGAGATGTAGTACAGATGTAGGAAACCACGGAGGTCTTAATCAGATTTGAGCTCTGTGCCCCTTCCAGGACAGGAGCATGCAAACCTGCTTGGCATCTCTTTCACTATGGCTTCTGCCACTCAGTGTCACCCCACAGCATGGCCACTGTCAGTCTACAACCCAAATCATTCCTGGGTTGCATGAGGAGATCTATGGGTGTGAAATGTGGCTCTACCAAGACCTTAAAGCCCAACAGCACATAGGAGTTGTTGGCAGCTTCCCTTTGCTGGGATTGCTCAGAGAAGCTAGAAGCAGCTGTTGCATGGGAATGCCCCCCAGCCTGGGCAATGGCCTTTTCAGCACGAGTGTTGTATCTATGTGATGCAAAGATGAATCAATATTGATGTGATAACGGTCTGAAAAGGGCTGTGGTTGCAGATCGCACACCTTCTGGCCAAAACAAGCCCGGGAATGGCTGCTCTCACATCACTTAAGGCCACAAACAGAGTTGTGATTTTTCTAGGCATTCTGGAAGAGGATTAAATTTTCATGGTTTTCTATGTACCCTTACACAGAAAGTTTAGAGGACAATGCCAGTCTCATGTATTTCTCAAGGACAGAGAGGTAAGAGGTAGTGCCCTGTGCTAATCATGGCTGGTTTCCATCTGTTTCCTTTTTAGATAACAGCTTCATGGAGAAGGCTGTGTAGTACCGAGGGAGATGCTGGAGTATGGCTTGGAGCAGACATGTTGCAGACAGGTGAAAAAATGCCCCACATGATGACAGGAAGGTCAGGAATGTATTGTGCCTCTGCTTTGAAATGTGCTGAAACCAAAAATATGGATTTCTGATTTACTAGAAGCAATACCCTGGGAGGATGTAAAATTTTAGAAGTGTTAGACTGCACTTTGATGATATTTTTTTCCATATAGATTGCACAAAATTCATGTATTAGAATTGATAAAAAAGAGAAAATATGCACTGAATCTTTTAAAAAAATATATTTAAAAAGCATATAAATCAGGTTATTGTGGATCTGGCCATGGATCACAGCCATTGTAGCTATGTGGTATAATCACATCAGTGATGCCATGAGCAGAATGAGTCTCCTTTCCCATTTCCACTGGAGGTGAATGTTGGGAAGATCCTCAGACTATTTTGACTAAAAATGTTGGTCACATCAAGGAGCGTTCTCTGTATTTGCCAGGAGACTAGAACAGCAGAAAATAGCCTACCTAGCAGCGAGACCTTTGCTGCTGTGTTTTGTCTCTGAGTGATCTTAATTACACATTTGCAAAATTAGCTGCACCTTTTTGATTCCCTGAACATACTCCAGGAAATGCTGTCCTGAAGGCCATCTCTTGGGAGGGCTGTGGTTTTCCCATCTCTTGTCCTCCCAGTTTCAACCAGAGACCTAGATCACCCCCTTTGCAGGTGGTGGCTCTCCTGTTTGTGTCAGCAAAGGTGTGGAAGATGCTGAGGAGAGCCAGTGCACAACGGCTCCTGTTCCCAACTCTAATCTTAAGGCCAAGTATGATGTAAAGATTATATTTCTTCAGCTTGTGAATGCTGTTCCCATCTTTACCTTGTACTCTGAGGTTTCTTTTGAGATGCTAAGAAGCTTTCCAAATTTCTTTTGTACAAATGCTCATCTCTATAGCGAGGAAGCAGAGCAAGCAAAGGCAGTGTTCTGAAGCGATGCACATGCAAGCGTAGAGGGAGAGTGCGACTGGAAAGCTTACATGGCCTCATTGCTAGCTCAACATGGTGAAGTTCTCCTTGCCCACAAGAATTTAAATGAGGAGGAGAGATGCTGCCAGAATAACCTGGGGCAAAGACGAACACCCAAGTGCAAAAGCCAGTGCCAAGCCAAGCAGTGTGGGGTAGCAGTCAAGCACTTGCCAGTGGTGAGAGCGGTGGGAGCCTGTCCACAGCAATCCAACAAGAACAAGCTCTCCGCAAAGTAGTGTGTGATCCAAGGAGGCTTAACTACAACCAGTTGACCTGGGTGAAAAGCAAGTTGTGTGCATAAGGTGTTTTAGCATAAACTAGCTACGGCTGTAGCTTCACAGAGAGCTGGTAGTTGAATAACTCAGCAAAAGCTCCAATGCTTCTCACAAAACAGAAATCAACTGTCACTGCGTATTAATGGAGTGAGAAAAGTAATTAGGTCTAATTTCAAATGTCTCAGCCAATTAAATAACAGAGTGAGAAAAGCTGTGTAATTTAGCTCTGCTCATCAAATATAAAATTGTTAAATTGTCCACATTTACAAATCTCATGCTGAGCTCCTGGAAGGCTTAGGCAGGGCTTGTTTGGGAAAATACGCAAACTGTGCACGAAGTATCAAGACCAAGTGCACCTTGTGTTTTTCTGGTTCATAAAACTTGGATCTTTTAGGTTGAAATGCTTCAAAACTCAGCTCTGCCCTCAGGAATTCCCAAGAAACCAAGCTGAGCCTGGCCAAACCAAGAGCTGTCACTGGGTCTGAGAAGAAGCTTTCAATTAATAAATGGGAAATATGCTCCTCAACAGGCAGGTGTATGCTCAGCTTGCCAGATGGAAGAGCACACACAGCCACTTGCCCTTGAGCCAGATTTTACAGGAACGGTGTTTGCAACTGCAGAGCCAGATCCCGGTCTTGAGCGTGTGCGAGCTCCGTGTGCAGTTGTGCCACTGAATTTGGTAGAGATATGCAGGAGTCAAGCACAGCTAATTAAGGCTAGAAATTGGCTCCTAGACTCCAGACCTCCCTGATGTGCATGCTGGAGCTGGGCCAGCCCTGCTGCAGTCTCAGATGTATTGGCTGGCCCGACACTACTGCTTTCCTCCTTGTCTGCGTGAAAACATCTTCAATGGCTTGGAAGTAACTACTGCAAGAGGCAAGGTCCAAGGTGCAAAGCTGCAATGGAAAGTGTCAAAAGTTCAGGAGTGCAGGAGCTGAGCGTGAGAAAGGTAGATAGTGTCTATAACCTTCAAGCAGATATAAAGACTCTATAGCCAGCAGAGCATGGAGACTGTCACCCCGAATGACTGACAGGCTGATCGGCTAATAGGGTATTTCAACATAAGCCTGGACCAGGGCTCAGATCCACACCCCTTGATCTACCACAAGATCCATGCCCAGGGCATATCCACCTGCAACTGGCAAAGCCAATGAAGCTTTTATATTCAGTAACAGCATTTGTTTTGGCTGCATGAAGGGTGCTCAGCTTGGGGATTCACAGCTGATTGAGTGAAAATTTGCATGGCAACATCAGAACACTATTCTATTGAAAGTCAGAGGGGAAAAATGGGAGGAACGGGGTATGGAAGAGAAGAGAGGTGGGGCTTGGATGTATTTCCACTCTGCCTGATTAGTCTTGGGTTTACGCCCCCTCTTCCAGGAGTGCATGCATACTGCTGGTCTTATGAGAACGAGTAATTTGCACAACACCTTTGCTCCTGGCCCATGTGGTGACGGCCCTGCTGAGACTGCTGGTGGGCTCACACAGAGGCAGCAGGTTTGGGAGCCTGGGATCTGCCTGCTCAGCAAGAAACGAAGGCCACCAAACTAATGTCACATTCAACCCTGAGGACTCATCGGATGAAGACAATTTATAGCCACTGTTGACCTGTGCTGGGTTTGAATCAGTGACCCAGAGATGAAAGGCTTTCTGCCCTAGTGCTAGTCCTTTGACTTGCTCTGATGTAACAATAAATATCCCCCAGATCTCTTGGAACTCCCAGCAATTAGAGCCTTAAAATAAACTTATAGCACAGGCTAGTGGTTACTGAATGTTCCTTATTGTTTTCCCTCTGGGAGATGTGTATCCTTCAGGAAATGAGCTTCTAATTAGATAGGAGAAGCACGGCAGTAACAATAGTGTGGGAAAGCTAAATTAATAAAAGTTTCTAGGTACATTCTGACCACCCCGAACAGTGAGCCAACAAACAATGGAATGTGGCTGGAGCAGCACTTTTTAACTTTGTCTCCTCTTGGGAGATGCCTACACCAGCTGTGGCAGAAGACATGTGAGTGGAGGAAGAGAGGCTAGAAATAAAGCTGTGGTTAGAGACCCCAGTACAAAGCTGTGCAGAGCAGCACACAGCCTGAAAATCCTGGACTGTGTGAAGTTACTGGCAGGACTCGAGCTCCTAATTCTTTGGGCAGGTAATAAAAGAGGTGTGCATGCTCTACCTCCCTGAGGCGATAACTCAGCTCATTTCAGAGTCCAGTATTCCTTTTAAATACACAATTTTAGAGAGCCTGGATCCAGTTCAAGCTGATGCGCTACCCATTCACAGAAATCTGGGGCTGAAACACTCTCTGGGCACTGAATGGCTCAAAGACAGCAAGATCAGTGAGGCTGGAAAGAACCTTTTGGACATAAATGCTTGTGATGGCTCATCATGCCAGCTGGAATCCCCATGTCTGGTTTTGTTTCTCTGAGCACAAGAGGAAGGCCTTTCCATCCCTTGTATGTGTTTGTTTCATTTCCCACGCTGCATACCATTTATAAACCTTGGGAATGCAAGTAGTCCCTTGGAAAAATATCTCAAATCTCATCCATGCAAAGTGGTATCCAGAGCAGAAAGACTGGTACAAACACGCCTGGTCCCTCTGGAATTGAATGTCATGGTCTACACCAACACTCAGGTGCTAACCTGATGCCTGTTGCTACTGAAGACCAAAATCTTCAAGCTGCATCTTTCTGGGCAAGACGAGGGTCATCCTTATTCAGAAACTGTCTGTCTTGGTTTGAGCTGCTTTGCTGTGATGGAAGATAGATGAGTACCTGAAGGGATGTGCCCTAAGGTGGGAGACAAAATATGGATGTCACGTACCCAAACATGCATGATACAGTCAGCAGCCATAATTTGCAGAGTGGATTTCTAATGTGAGGTAGTATATGGGGAACTCTTGTCATGTAATTTACTCAATATTAAAGAACTGAGAAATCCCATTTGTGTGTGTACATAGCTCAGAAGCAATGGGGAAGGTAAGATAAACTGCAACAAGTCAAAATAGAACTGAGGTAAAAATAGGATTTAATTCTAGGTGAGCGTGTTGCCTTTCTCTGGACAGCTCAGAGATTTATTTTATTTTGAGATGGAAAACATACTAGTCCCTGCATGACTGAGAATGTTTTTATTCTGAAGCCAGGGAAACTATTTTTGCTGAATTTCAGCTTAGCCTGCAAATGGGAGCAAATTGCAGCAAATTGCAGGGATCCCAAAACTACTCATACCAAAATCATGAAAGACAAAATTAGCTTTGTTCACTTGGAACCAAAGCCACAGGATCTCAGCCTGTTGTTACGGCACTTAAGATAACTAAATACCCTGTTCTTAGTATTATGCTCACCATTTTGATCAAATCCACAGCTAAAACCTGTGGTTGTTACACATTTAGTGAGTCAGTACTCATCTATACGTTTCTGATATTCTTTTACCATGCAATTTGCCAGATGGGCCTTTACTTGAAATATAATGAGAAGCATCCACACCTCTCCTGGCGGTGCCAGGGATTCCCCTGTGGGTATTAATTGAATCTGAAATAGCGGTGCCAGCAAAACATCATAATTTCAGCAGTATATGTTGAAATGGCACCAGTGCAGGCTGTGTATGTACAGATAAATTGTTCAGTCTGCTCCTTGGGGAACTGGAGAGAATTTAAGTATCTGCTGACGCGTCCTATCCCTAGGATTAGGGTAGGGTCAGAGATCAAATCATCAGGTTGGCATATGGCAAGAATTTAACCTCCTGCAGCCGTAATTATGCTCACTCTGGCTGGTGAGACTGTAAAACAAGACAGGACACACTCATAATAGTTTAAGGTAGCCCTTTTTACTTTGCTGTGGCTGCACATGAGGAGTTTTCATGTCTGAGCTTCTGGGAGAGAGGAGGTTACCTTTTCAGGTCAGACATACTCCACTGCTTATGATCTTTTGTAGCTACTCCTGGATCATCCTGCCCCAGGGTAGGACTCTTCCCCAGCGTATGAGCATAACTATTGGTTTTTCCTACTCTAGTTGTAAATAGCTACCAGCAATAAATATCTGCAGTGTCCCTCGAGAACCTGTTTCATAGCCAGTGGGATGCTGGTATATTCTAACATACAGCCAGGTTTGTCGGTACAAGTACAGAGACTACATAGGGCTGGTCTTCAGGAAGAAGAAATTATTTGGAACATGATAAGTCTATTAGAGAAGAAATGGGAAAAGCACTGGAAAGAAACACTGAAAATTGCCTGCTGTGTTAATTTGTTATTTAGTGTCTTCCTGACTTGTGGTACCATCATCTGTTTAATGTGTACCAACTGCAGTTGCATTTTCTCCCTCCATGTTTTCTGTTTATTAACATAATCCACAGAGTACAAAGAAGGCAAGAAGTAACTGTGAAGAACAGTGGTAGCTCTCTGCCTGTCTTATCTGGGATTGTTACTCTTCTAGATAAGAATACCTTAAGTGATAACACGTCCCATGAGGATGCTTTTGGGCGTGTCCCTTTCATTTTCACCTTGCAGTGTGAATCATCTGCCATTCTTGGTCTCACTAACACTGGAACTAAAGCTGCATCAAGACTGTACCTGGTACAGCTGGGCTTGGAGTATCCATATTTCATGTCCTGCCTCTATCCCGTTGGCGTTTGAGCCTTGTGAGTGCTCTGCAATTGTGACCTCTCCAATGCAAGTCACATATCAAAGTTTATTTATTAAGAAGTGACAGTGGCAAAACTTCAAGGAGATACTGCTAAGACCATCATTTACCTGGCTGGCCCCTTTTACCTCCTTCTTCCATTTCATGTTGTGTGTTATGTATCCACCTACTGTTTCTTTTATACCTCGACTGTCAGCTTCTTGGACAAGGACTGCATGCATGTTCTGCATTTGTAAAGCACACCAAAACATAGCAAATAACAAGATATCTGCCCAAAGTGATTAAAATCAACAAACATCTTGAATTTTAATTTTTTTAATTAATTCTGGTCTAAGTGTCACACAACCCTAGGCTGTAAAAGGTAGCAGTTCTTAGAAGGACCAACCTCCTTGAGCTATTTTCCCCTCTTGTTAACAATTTCCATCTCATTTCCTATTTCCGGCTCAAACTCCTGCCGATAATGCTCCTCAGCTAATATTGAAACCAAGAGGGAAAAATATATGAATAGTAGACTTCCGATCCAAGCTTTGTGTGGAGAATTCAGGGATGGAATGTTCTTGAGAACAGGAGGGTTTTTTAAATAGCAAAAGATTGCTTGTTTAGGAAGAAAATGTGCACTGACACCTATATTCGGTACTGCTGACGTTTGTTCCCACAGCGCTCTTAGGTCAATGTAACCATCTTCTTGAGAATGTATTTTTAATTCTTTTTTTTTTTTTTTCATTGAGAGGTTCTTCATGCAGAGTACGTCTGCATGGCAGTTTGTTGCACGACTGCAGCTCATGTAGACATTGTCATGCTAGCTTAAAAGGGCAAACTTGCAAATACCATAGCAGTCACTGACTGGGTTTGTGACTGCATGCAGCACTGTCCTTTGGTTAGCAATATTTCTTGCTGTGCCTTTGCCTCCTGCCCTGGCTTCTCAGTGTCCTGCTATGCATCAGTTGTGTCAGCAGTATTTTGTGCAGTCACTCCAAGCCACATTCAGCCCCTGCACTTCCAGAAGAGCCATTTTTTCTGCACACCTGACACAGTTCTTGGTGCACAGATGACTGCGCAGATGTCCCACTGCTGGTGGAAATGAGTAGCCAGAGCGGTATAAGTGCATGGAGTAGACCCATATTATCTTGGTATTGCAGCTAGAAGTAATCCAAACCCAATCTGGCCACGTCGGGGTGAGTTGCCATATGCTCTTTTGCAGAAGATTTAGAAGCAAATACTTTATTTACATAATGATGAGAACTCATGCAAGAGGTGAGTATGGGAAGTCCTCCCTCAGCAGTGACCATGTGAGGGTCTCCCTGTTGTAGCAATTTTATAAGCTAACCTTCCTTGGAAATACATCAAAGAGCCATTGGCTATGAAAGGCAGGAAGGGAGTGGTCTGAGGAACTGCAGCTACACCAGCGAGTTGAGCAGAGCCAAGGAATGTCCTCAGGCACCACAACTCAATTGTGCTGTTAAATTGTCAGTCCCTGGCCATCTCATGCAGACAGCTTGGGAGTTGGCAGGGACTTGGGACTGTTCCCCATGGCAGCTTGGATGTGGGCACCCAGCTCTGGAGGACAGCAGTATGAATGTGGGCGGTTGCATACCAGTGGGCTTTGATGCCAGGGAATAATTCTGGGCATGAGCATTGGGATAGACAATTGCTGGTAGGAAGGGAAAACTGCATTTGGTGGGTTCATTTTTTTGGTATTAATATTGCCAGATTTCTCTGTACCAAGGGAGAGAATGTATGTGGCTCAAGAGTCTCATATGAAGCCCTGGAAGTGGAATTTGGACTTTACAGAGCTGCCTAATCTCCAGTTATTTGAAGATAAGTTTCTCTTTTGTGTGTAAGCCAATGCATGCTTGGGGCTCAGAGTTTCTTCCGCTGGATATTCAGCTAATCCAGGACTAGGCTGCACAGGAGGAATGGCAGTCCCAGTTCTCCTGGCATCTAATGCTCTGGCCAGGTCTGCCTGTACTCCTGCTGGTGGCCCTGGCTGGCGAAGACAGGTCCCCAAGACATGCTATAGCTCAAAGTCAGGTGTGCATCTTCCTCCCCCTGTGTCCTGGCCCCCCACTTTCTGCTACTCGCTTCAGGATCCCTGTTTTGATTTTTTTTTTTAAATGTGTGAATTTGGATCTCTTGGAGGAATTTATGTCCCTCAGGGCCTCCGCATATAACAGATCTCACAGCAACAAGGGACCAATTTTTCACAAAGCCATCTGGGATTAGGTGCTGAGGCAGAATGGAGCAGCAGAGCTCTGGGGCACACCCATACTGGCACTGTAACTTCCTTCCATGTCCATCGGAGCCCAAGGCATCATTATCTTTCCCTCCATCACTCCCAAGGTAGCCAGTCCTTCCTGCAGATTCCCCACACCCCACTCCTTCATTTCTCACTCCTCTTCCATCCCTCCCTCATGCCCTGCTCTGGCTGGCTGGTCCCCACCTCTGCCACTCTGCAGAAACCTTTCTCAAAGTCTGAGGGCCTTCAGGAGTTGTGTGAAGCAACAGGTCTTCTGCCTTCAGGATCCTCTCTGCTACCAACAAAATAATTCCCTTTAGCTCCAAATGATAACAATATAACAGTGAGCCAGGAAGGCAAGTTGTATGTATTCTCAATAGAAATGGTCTACAAAAGTTCCCCATGGGGCCAGTAAGTCTCTTACTGCCCCCTGGCCATAAGCTGTCCTTTACCTTAATCACAAGTGGTTCATGCGTTTTATTACAGAGGTTTCCAGTTTCAGTCCTCAGGGTCTTTGGTTCCTGTCAATGAAAGGGGGCTTTGAGAGCCACCATGACCTGAAAAAAAGGTGTTTCCATTATCATCACTGTGTTTTATTCCTATTCCCACATTTTCATCGTGGAGGACACTGAGGTGAAGCAGGTAGAATTTGTTGGGACCATGGAATCTGAAAGCAAGCCCTCAGTTGGGTGTTACTGCCAAGGTGGTCTTACAGACTGATAAAACCCTGGAAGAAGGTTTGGTTCAGCTTCACCTGAGCCAGGTGTGACTTGTTTGCCCAGGTGGAGGAAGGTGTGTCCAGGGCTCATAGTGCTCAAATCCATGTTATTTAGAGCCAAAGGCAGTTGAGTGTGGTCCCTTGGTTTGTAGGATGAAGGTCTGTGAAGTCTGGTCTGTGGGAGTACTGAAGGCAGTATGGGGGAGCAAGGCAGGTGATAAAAAAATTTAGGCCTGGAGCCTCATGGTGAGCCAGAGAAGAAGTGTTAGGGTTGTCTGCAGCCATGTATGACTGATAGGTCAGGGTCTTGAAGAGAGGGAAGACGCTACTTATCTGCCTGGAGTGAAAATGGTGCCTGCTGTTAGACACCAGTAAGTCCTTTTGATCATTGGAAATCCAAACCCTGGTGATTCCCATTCTGAAACTCAGCAGTGCAGGTCAAAATACTTCCTGTATGTGATGGCTTGTCTCCCGTTCTTCCCTTAGCTGCATAAACACCCAGGAGTTCCCTAGGGCTTCAGAAAGCCTCCAAATCACCTCCTGTAACCTGGTTCCTTTGACCTGGATGCTGCTATGTGCCCTGAGCCCAGCAGATCTGCCAGCACTGGACAGAGGTGAGTCCTCAGCAAAACTCAGTAGTCATTAGAGTATTCAGTAGCCTGTGGTTTGGCTCTGGTAGCTGGGGAGGGCTCCTCCAGGGAGGGACCAGACCAGTTCAGTTACGGAATGCTGGAGAGAGGGAAAAGCCATAGGTATGAGCTGGAAATGTGAGCCCTGGGTACTGGGAACAGGTTATGCTGTATCCACATGGGGTTTGGCACTGGTACAGGCCTGTGGATCCTCTCTCACTAACCATGCAAGTGTCCCCTGCCCTTCTGTGCCCACAAGAGCAGAGTGAGGGTGTGATGGGTGGCAAAGCCTTCCCTGGAGCCCATAGTGCAGGAGGGAAAAGTTGGCTGGAGAGTGAGGAATGGGGCTGGGAAGGCAGTGGAAGAAGAAGTTGCAGATATGCCTGTGAGAAAAAAACCCTGGAGCTTCCCTGCTGCTCCGGGAAGGGCACGGGATGCTACATCTGGAGGGCGATTGTGTTCTTGACAGTCTTCCCAGTAGACAAGTGATTGGGGAGGCCTGTGAACTTCTAGCTTGAGCTGTGGGACAGGAGCTGTACAGCTTGCTGCTGGGGCTGGAGGAGCTCAGGGAGGCCTGTGGATGGGCCTGCACTTTCTCAAAGGCTTTTGGAGGCCCACAGAGTTGAGTGAGAGAAGGACCAGGGAAGAACTGCCAGCTGGAACGGCTCCTTTGCTCGCTGCCCAGCTTGCTGCTAACATTGGGCCCCGCGCCCTGGCTCCCTGCTGGCAGTTTCTGTCCTTCTATGTAGGTTGTCCTCTAGGAGAGGGCATCACCAGAAGGCTTTGCACCACTAGAAGTCCAGAAGTAACAGTGATGGCAGGGCCAAATAAAATTTTTTTTCCAGTTCTTGCATGGGCGAGAGTGGCCAACCTCTGCTTTTCCAAGGTCCTTTCAGATGCCTCAGGTTGTGAGTGTCCCTGTGAAGTGGGAGCGGGGATGAGAAGTAAAAAGTCTTATTTTCCTGGGGCTTGAAAAACACCAAAAAGGACAGGGAAGGAAAAAGACCTTCCTGGCAATAAGATCTCAGGAAAGAGGATCTCCAAGCCTTGCATCTGCCCAAATCTGGAAAGAAGTAGACTGAGGATGCCTGACATGGAGCAACTCTGATGCAACGGATGGTGGCGTGGGGGCCACAAGATTTGCTGCTGACCCATCTGATGGGAAGCTGAAGAGCTGCCAAGATGGATGAGAAAGGGGGAGCCTAAGTCTGGGCTCTGAAATTTAATTTTGAACACCTGAGAAAGCGAGCAGCTTCTCAAAAACACCCTGACTCCAGTGGGTGTTGGCAGCGCTTGCTACAAAACTGCTTCCAGGCACAGTGCACTTTTTTTTTTCCATCAGAAAATGCCAATTTATCACAATGGAAACACTCTGCAGGGCTGTATCACCTTTGTGACGCTGTGAGAGAAGCCAGGCTGCTTTCTTACCCAACTCCTTGGCTCCTCACAGCCTACCCTGGCAGGATGCTGCAGAGCCGCTGTCCTCCATCTCCTGGTTTAACCCTCTGCCCCATCCCAACACCTTGAGTCCCTCCTAGTGGGATGGCCAAACTCCCGCTGACCTGTGAAGGTGAAGCAGCGGTGGGTGTAGTTTTCTGTTCCCTGGTTTGGTATTCTTTTGGCTCAGGTGTCAGAGTGGCTTTTCTAATTGTGCAACTTTGGGGAAGTCAACCAGGGATTAATTTTGTTCCTGCCTTCAAGGGCTGGTTGGGGAGATGCTGGATCAGGACTGTTGCTTTCCTACTGGAAGCTGGTCCCTTTCCATATATGGAAAAATGGTATGTAAATAGTGTTTGGAGGGATGTTATTTAACTTAATCTAAGGAAATATTTTGATGAAATTGTCTTTTGAGAGGGAGCACTAAGCTTTTGACTTGCAGCTTTCACAAAATACATGGCGCTCTGCAAAGGCTGCCTGTCTTGGGCCAGTAGTGGTGGGAAACCAGAGTATTTTCACTTCAGTAAGACATCACAGCAACAGCTTGAGAATCTAGTTTGATTGCTTCATACCTTTTTTTCCCCTGTAAGGGACAAGATCCCAGGGCCAAAGGCTTGGAGGCAAAATCTGATTTACCCTTTGCAAGGATGGAGGGCAGGTGACTCATGCACCATACTTTCCTCCCCACAGCACTTCCAAATGGAAGCAGTTTTCTGCTTAAAACACCCCAGCCTTGGCTTTCCTGCAGACCTGAACAGGCTGAGCCATGGAAAGCCTATTTTGGCTGAAATTCAGAGCAATCCTGTTCACAATCACTTTTGTTAATAAATAAACACCATCAACATCTGCTGAGAAATCCCCAGGCTGAGCACAACGTGGCTGCAGCACTGTGCTCAGCTTGATCCAAAGTCAGAGCAGTCTGAGCTGAGCCAAGAGCAAAAGGGGAAGAAAATAACAAATGGAAAAATTAATTACATGTTAAAAAACCCCCAGCACTCCAGCTTGCATCATCTCAGGAGTTCACAACTGGCAGGGAGTCTTTAATAAACTAATTAGTGGCCATGGCAAATTGTGGAGTTTGTAAGTTGTTGTAGTTGAGTAGAAGTCAACACTGTCTGGTTTACAGTAGCCAAGGCTCTTGCTCATTATTTTTCATTACACAGTTTTATTAATCATGGAAATTATTTATCCTGTCTCTTTTAAGACATTGCTGGGTTTGAATGAGACTATCCTTTAGAGCTTTAGTTTAGGTAGAATTTTCTATTTCACATATAAAAAACTAAAGTTACTCAGAGCCTTAAATTAGCTATGAGAGTGCAAACACCTCACATGATTTAGGGATTTAATTTGCTGCTTCTCAGAGGAGTGTAGCAGGAGGTCAAGATCTCCAGGTTGCACGGCACAGCACAGTGATGCTCACAAGCGTAAACAAACCTTGCCTGGGTCTCCTTAAGCAACATTTCACTCTGAATAATCCTGATGATTTAGCTCCCACTAGAACATTAGTTTTAGTTCCACTTTGCCTTATTGCTGTTATGCTTAATTGATTCAACACCAGGATGGAACTGCATAATAAGGCTGCTTAAGTGTAATGAAACCCTCACATTGTCAAAAACGAATGGTTTTTTCTGCAGATTGCTAATTAAACATTTCAAAACTGTTAGATACAGAGATATGTGCAGATTTAGGAATTTATGAAGCTACAGAACTGGAGGACTAAAGATTTCCTTTCTCATCCAGTGCTTCTCCAAATAATTCCTTTGTTAATACAAATTTCAGGGAGCTTGATTTTTTTTTAAACACCCAGCTATGAAATATCTTTAATTGAAGATGGTTATCACCAAGAAAAAACGTGTTTGTACCATGTAGGTTGATGTTAGCTGCCTGGTTGCCTCCTGACAAGTCTTTGAAGGCTGCTGCTTGTTTTATTTTGGGAGCCCAGCTTGGGGGGAGGCTGCTGGGTGCCCCACGC
Source organism: Falco biarmicus (assembly GCF_023638135.1). Taxonomy (NCBI): domain Eukaryota; kingdom Metazoa; phylum Chordata; class Aves; order Falconiformes; family Falconidae; genus Falco; species Falco biarmicus. Next base: position 82,629,317 of record NC_079288.1, on the reverse strand, counting down.
CAACAGCCTCTTTGCTGACCATGCGGCTATGTTTGTAGTGGGACACCTGAACCAAACAGCTCGGTCTCAGTGTGGTTTTCATCCTTGCCGAGTGCCTACTGAAAAGGAGTGAAAGATTCGGTTTCTATGGAAAAATAAGCCTGGATAGCCCTGTTACATCTTTACGTTCTTTCGATGCATGTTTTTTGCATCTCTTTGAAGCAGCCGGAGCAAATTTGCCTTTCTCCACCAGGTGGTACTGTTAAGCTGCTGTTGGGGGAAGATCTGCTTGCTCCATCCCAAACCCATCCACTTACCCCCTTTGGCCGGGGCTTTCAAAAGCTTTCTACCCTAGGTGAGCTGAAGCTACGTTGGAGCCCCCGTTAATTGTAAGGGCACCAGCTGAATGGCTGCATTCACGCTGGGATTCCCTTCCCACCGCACATCAAACATGATCCTTTCCCCCCCTACCCCTAATGAAAGGAACGAGCAGCGATCTTCCAGTGAGACCATACTCGCAGCATGTGTTTGGGATCACTGCCTTTATGAAGGTATTTTCTATAGGAGCAGTGTAACTCCCTCATAGCGGTGGAAAATGCATGGGCTTTACTGTGTCCGAGGACCCAGCAGGAAGCTTGTAGCATCCTCATGCCATGTGCAGCTTTCCTTTGGTGACGTGGGTCACGCATTTGGGCTCTGCCTACAGCGACAGGAGGGGACACTGAGGGACATTAGGGCTCCTGGGGCTCTTCTGTGCAGGACTGATGCCTGTCTATATATTCTTAGACATTTTTTTCCTTCTACTTAGGTGTGTTGTCCAGAAAGACTCTTGGAGGTGTTTTCTATGAATTTACTCCCTCTGATGCCTGCAATGGCACACTGCCCGTGACTGGGCTGCCATATGTCCTGAACTCCCAGGCACAGCCATGGGGCATATCCCAGACTTGCACAGCTCTGTGCAAAAAACCGGAGGCATTTGAGAAGCATCTCTCTTGTGCAGCAATTCTGTCAGGTTGCAGAGACATCAGATTTAGCATTGGTATTGCTCATCTAGGAGGGAAGAGGACACAGGTACATGGAGATGCAACTGCCTCGCTGCTGTTGAGCTATTAAAATGCTATAGAAGTAATGCAATCATTGATGTCCCTGGAGACTCTAATAACCCCTTCAAACCTGAGGACATTAACATTGTCTGGTAGATACTGTAGCTTTCACTTCCACAAGAAAACTGCCAGCAGTGTACTCCATCCATTGGGATTATTTATAGACTTGCCCATGTAAGCATGATTAATATTTTTTTTGTGGTTAGTTAACCATGAATTTCTGTACATCTGAGCAAATACAGCCCTTATTTACTGCTGACTTTCCACGCCTGCCCTTTGAGCACTTCTCTAGTCCATGGCTTTTCCTCTTAAGAGAAGCTATTTGCATGTGCTGTGACAGGCTGGCTGGCAGGGCTTTTGCTCTGAGGCTGCTGCTGTTTATAGAGCTGAAGGTCATGGGCCACAGAGATGATGAAAAGACGCTGAAACTGGAAGATCAGGTGTTTTCCAGGGCAATACTAGCCAGTTGGCAGAATCTGGCCAGTTGGAGTATCAGCAGCAGCTGCTTTTGGAGAGTTGCAGTGCTGGGAAGACTTCGTTTTTCAAGCCACCCGCCATCACACAATGTTTATGTCGCTGTGACGTACACAGACACCCCACCGCAATCCGCACAGTTGCACAGGCAGCATAAGGGGCTTTGAACAGCAAGCCCTGCTACAAAGCAGTTCTGCTGAGCATGGAAAAACTCCCAATTTGGCCAAGTGGTGGCATAATGTGCTAGGTTACCCGAAGGATCCAGATACCCTAACATAAATCTATATGGTGCAGGGCTGAGAAGCTGAAGTGATGTTTCTTTCCTTCATGTTATTAGTCAAGCAAATTAAAAAAGCTGCCTACAAACCCCAGTGGAGCTGGTCATAAAGCATCAAGGATGATCTTGCATCCTCAAAATGATGAATGAAGTGGAGAGAGTTAGTCCCTTTTGTCTCCCCTCCTTCCCCAAATAAGCGTTGAAAGATTTAGGTTGGTGAATTAACAGAGAGGGGAATGAAATCTCTTCTAATCTCATGAGTGTCTCCAAATTGGTCATTTTTTCCTGCTGTCTTGGGAAATGGTGCTAATTTGCAAACAAGACATCTATTGCTCCTTGGGCTTGAATACTATGTTTTTGCCACCGGCACTTGCGCTTTGTGATCATGTGACCTTGTGTGGAGATGTTGGGCTGCGGAGGACAGAGAGCAGGGGCTGCATGGGAAGATGTGAGAGGAAAACGGCTGTTGTGAAGGAGCAGCAGCAATTACTGGGAATGCTTTTCCTCATGCCAATGTGTAGGTGGAGAAAATGTCTTCTCCTCAGTTTTTAGGGGTTTGTCAGATCTTGGTGCATACAGAGTTAATTTGATTTTTATTTTTTTAATGGAGCGTCATGCTGGACTCTTTGAGCCTCTTAGGCTCTGCACAGGACATCCACTCTTGAAGTGGAGCAGAGATACCTGCAGTAAGGTGATGGCTGAAGGCTGGGACTTCTCATGGGGCAGAAGACTCACAGCAGGAGCCGGCCCAACATAATTTATAACTGTCCAATCCTGCTTCCTCTCAGTTTAATTTCTTCCTGGCTTAATTTGCTGGTGCCCTGTCCATAACCTCTCTTTTCCCCAGTGTCATTACTCTGTGCTCGATGCTCTGGCTGCATCTCCTCGGCTGGGTTTGTGGACCTGTGGAACGAGTTTCACAAGTTTCCAGCTGCGTAATGTTGATGTGCCAAAGGGATTTGGTTCCCACGTATCGATATTGGTGTTGCAAGTGGTGGGGTCATGGGGTGTTCTTTTCTTTGGGACTCTTTTGTACCAGCTCTTTTGCTCTCCTCTTAAATTTCTGTCCATTGTGAACATTGTTTCAGTAATACCTACCTGCAGCACTTCTCGGTGTAATAATACTTGTGTGTCTCTGATTAAAGTCCTTCTCAGGGCTTAAAAAACAGCACAAAAAAATTCCTTACAGCTGAAATGTTCCTTTTCGAGCAGATGGTTTATCATGCCTCCCTTTTACTGTGCATTTCCCCACAGATATGGCAGGTGATTCATATCGGCCCTTTTATCCTTTTTTTCTACTTCTTTTCTTAAAAATTGAAGAAAGATCCAGTATTTCTTCAGTGCAATTGCACAACAGAGGAAGGCGTTACCAGCATCTCATTTGGCTTTCAGTGCTCAGAACATTGTGCAAAGACTTGATGGGCTCTGTGCGATGCACATCTTTGCTTAAACATCTGATTACTGGGGTTTGGTAACAAAAGCACCCACATATCTCTATTGAACAGCACGTAAATAAGAGCCACTGATATTCCCTAAACAAATACTTTCTTTAAAGCCTTTTCCTGCCTGTCTGTTCTGGGGCTGAACAAAGATGCCCAGCAGTGGGAGAAATGGAGCTTGGTATTTCAGCCTCCTGCTCTGAAGAAACCGAACTGTACGGAATCATATTTGCCCTGAAATACTTCTCTCTGCCTTCATGAATCTTTCTTTGAGCTGCAGTGCTTGAGAATAGACAACTGCATGAAACCAATTTTCTGCTCTCAAAACTCTGCATTTCTGCTGTGAAGATGCAGAAGAGAGGATGCTAATGGTGACTGGGAGCACTTTTGCAAATCTGTTTCTGTCTACAGTTTTCCTCTTTGCAGCATATCAGAAGGAAATAATTTTTACCTTGTTTGACCGGGCAAATGCAATCGCTATTGCATCATTGCCAGTAGGTTGAGGTGAAGAGGTTGTTTGGGGCTGTGCTGGTCTTGAGCTGGCAATGTATGGAGAGGATGAAGGGATAAAGGAGGCTTGCGTAGGAAATTTTCATAAAGATCTCTAATGCTTGGCAGGCTTGTGGGTACGCTGGCCAGCACAGGAGTGGTAACTAGCTGCACAGAAGTAATGAGGTTACCTTGGGATAAATAGCCTATAGCAAATGTAGGCACTTGGAGCAAGATTCTGCTAATGCTCCTAAGCTCTGTAATTCCTTATAATTTTTAAGAACTGGTTATTCTCTGCTTGCAAACAGGCTGCAGAATTGGCCACTACCTTCACTGTAAAAAAGTAAGCATTTGTATAGTAATAAAAGACTTTAAATGGAGAGAGGAAGCCCACCATCATTCATGAGAAACTGGCCAGACCCTGCTTTCAGAAATTGTTTGTCCGTCCTTCAAAAATCATGAGCTTGATTTTTCTTTTTTTCTCCTAGATGTCATGTTTAAGCCAATAATTTCAACAATTTGAGCTTTACAGATCACTTGCATCAGCCTGTATCTGTGTATCAATACGAGAGTTACCAACCAACCAGATCTATAGTCTTACATGTTATATATCTATATATACCATCCATCAGGACTATTTCCTGCAGCTGGATGCTTGAAAGCTTGCTTTATTTTATCAAGTAGTGAGTTTGCATTGAAAGTATCAGACTGCTGGAAACCTAGCAAGGGCACCAAGCTTAATCTTTGAACAGAGCCTGTGCCTTCACACTGCTGGGACCCATCACCATTCTGCAATGCTACAGGCTATAATGCTGTAGCATATACCACCTTCTGTCCCTCAGCCTTCCTAGCAGCTGCACAATATAACAGTAATTGTTGCCTTTCCTATATTTTTTCCTTCTTTGCTGCCTGTCTCCCTCACAGACTCCTGCCTGCTCTCCTGTGCTGGGGGATGCATGCCCAACAGTGAAGGTGCTACCAAGGACTAAGGCATCACATGTTGGTGACCTTGTTTTGTTTGGGTGGCCTTTGGGGATCTAAGGCCTGTCTCTGTGGAGTGGGGAAAATGCCATTTCCCTGCTGTGGAGGGTATTGGAAGAGCTGGTTGTGAAAGGGTTGTGAGCTAAAGGACCATGCAGCAGCATCCAGGGCAGCAGGAACTCCCCCCCTGGTGTCATGAACCCCCTGCTCAGCATTTTGCTTTTGAGAAATGCTTCAAGGTTCATCGAGTGTTTCCTGCAAAGTGATTTAGAAGATCAGATTTGCAGTTTTGAAAACAAAATGAGTGCTTTTGTGTGAGGCTTTTCGTGCCTCATTTTAAGGATTGATATCTCGCTCGTGTCTAAGGAAAGCCAGAGAAAAACATAGCTTCAACCCAGATCAAACCCAAATGTTTTCAGTTTGATGGCCAAACTGATGGATTAATTATTCTCAGTCCTACCTGTGCGCTGAAGAGAGATTTATTCTCTCCCCCCCGCCCCCCCCCCCCCCCCCCCCTTAACATAAACCATGTAACTGAAGGATGTGTGTGTTTTCCAAGAGTCAAGCTGCTTGATCGCACATATTCTACGTGTGAGCTGTGGTCATTTGGATGAGACCCATGTTTTTTCTCATGGTCACAGCTGGTATGTGTTCTTGCATGTAGCAATTTCAAAATTCATTTCCTACAAAAACTTGTGCAACACACTATTCTCAGTATATTACACAGAGCCAGTTTGCAATAATCATTTTTAAAAATAGGCTAACTAGGGAATTAAGCATTATATGCAGTTAATCACTGGAGTCACTGGAGGTGACTAACTGGCCTGATGATCCCCCTCATTTGGGCCAGAGCCTCGGCTGTCTGAATAGAGTCATTGCAGAATACGGTGATATCTTAAGCAATAGGTGGGGAGGAGTAAGGTACTGATTGGGGAAAGTAATTCAAGTTTTCAAAAGCTTCATGGCAATGGATAAGCTGAATGTGATGCTGTTTTTCCCAGAATCTCCAAATATTAAAACTAGAGGGCAAAATCAGCAGATGACCAGTTTAAAACAGGTATGAGAAAGAGCTTCCTTGGGCAGAGGCAGAAAAATGGTGGGACCGTGCTGCCGCAGGAGGTTGTGAAGACAGCATCAGCAGGTCCAAGGAGGAGCTGGACAAATTCATCCACAGCAGAAAGGCTCAGTCCTTGCTGATGTGCAAGGTGACGAGCACTGGCTGGAGATGTGGAATATATTTCCTCTAACTATTTGTTCAGCAAAAGTTTGAGTATTTGTGGAGCGGGAATGCCAAACAAAGGAGAGTTTGCCCAAGCTGAATTAATTTGCAGCCTTCAAGGAAAATGCGTATGGAAAACCTGTTAGAGCTGATCCACACCCAAGCTGACACTCCACAAAGAGGATCTTCATCCCGCCCACAGCCCCCGTGCAGCCCACTGTGCCACAGCCATGCCTGTCAGGATTTGGCTGTATCGGATGCAGCCTCTGAGCTTGCCGTGGTGGAGCATCGTGTGTGCCAGCATCCTGCCTGGGCTCTGCTGTCCCTGCTTGGGGTGGAAAAAGGGGCTTGTGGAGCGTGGCATGGGGGAGCTGTATAATGTAACCAGCTGCTGCTGGGCTTTTGTTCCTGTTTTTGCTAACCTGTGCTCAAGGGTACATGCTGTGGAAAGACTAGCCTTCCCCTTGCCTGTCAAACTCCAACACCAGGCCCATGGGAGAAACAACAAAGCCCATTTTTCATCTGGCTGGGGTTATTTTGGTGCGTCACGGCACTCCATTGCAGTCCCCCGAGTGTCGCATAGGCATGTGCGAGTGAGCTATGGGGTGAAGACAGGGTGAATAGACCTGGGTCTGTTCTTGAATAGCTGCAGAAAATTCCTTTGGAGGTGTTATGTGTACACAGAGGCTATTGCAGGCTTCCTGAGGGCTGTTACACCTTCTCTCCTTGATGAATCCATGGGGTTTCGCACACTGGATTATTACAGGGTGCCCTTTTAGCCCCTTCTAACACGACACCATTTGCATTTGTTCTCCCTCTGGAGAACAGGAGGGAAAGAACAGTGAGATATTCAGGGACTTAAAACCCCTGCACTTAACAAAAATGAAATGGGATCTCCCGCCAACTGTGTGATTCGCACTCTCCTTGCTTTGTGCACAACTTGGTGGCTCTCCCACCGCTCTCTTGTAGGTGATTAATTCCACCTCCTGCTAAATGAATTTACAATTAAAATGGGCTTATTTGTAGCAGCCACTGAATTTTCCCTCTCCCCCTCTTTTTTTTTTTTTTTAAATATATAATTGAAAACACTCCCAAACTCAAGCCGCCTGTAAGTATTAATTTTCATTTCCACAGAATGCTCTGTCTCCGGGGCAAGGAAGGAAATTCCAGAGAGTTAGCCAAGACAATCAGGGCTAATGTGCTCTTTGAAAAGTGTGATGCAAGCAGGACCCTCGCTTTTTCATCCAAAGGTCAGGCCTGCTGCTGGGACAGTGGCCTGGGTACAGGAGGGAGAGGGCATGTGTCTGGCCCAGTGTGTGCTTTGCCCACGATGGAGTTTGGGAGACCATAGTCTATGTGCAGCAGCCATGGGAACGGTGATGTGATTTTTCAAAAAGGCTGTGGATCACTCAGGGGGAACATGTGCTCCTTCACAGGGGAACAAAGGCTGTTTTCAGTGGTGCGGGGGATGCCTGACTGCATGGCAAGAGTGATGTACAGTCACGAGTGTGAGAAACACTTACGGGGCTGGTGCTTTTTGGTTGTCCTCCCTCGACATCCAAAAGAATAAGCATAGATTGTTTGGATGAAACCTCATTCAGCCCAACTTGAGCCACTTTGGCATGAGAAACAGAAGTAAAGACAGTGATAAAAGAGACAACACAGCCTGACTGCCCTGCTAGTCTAAGCAATGGTCTGGATCACCTAGTGAACACTCATTTACCAGTGAGCAAGGGCATCTCAGCAGCCTGGATACTGGCAGGGTTGACTCTATGGATTTTCATTCCATGATACACATGGGTTCATCTCGCTTTGGTGCTCAGATGTCTAAAAACCTCATCCATGTGTGTTACAGACCCTTACCCCTGCAAACCTGCTCTTGAAGTGTCCTATGTACGTTCAGTGCTTTCCATCTCTACATCCCCATCATGCCAATAAGCTGTGATCTCCTCTCCACCTGGAGACCACACTGTCAAAACTGTGTTTTGGAGAGTGCTAGAGCTTCTTTAAAATAAAATTTCAATAAATATTTTTATTGAAAAAAGCCTTCTCTTCTTTCCCACAGCTACTTTAGGTTTGGAAGCCTGAATACCAATCTGGTTTTGTCCATTGGTATTAAACCCTCGAAGTGAGACTAACTTGCTGTTCTTCCACCTCTTCAGTTAATCAAATTTGGTTTGTGTGTTTTTTAGGCCTTGCCCTGTTTCCCAGCTGGCTCTCCTCTCCCCTTTGGAAATGGGCAGGAACATGGAGTTCTGCTTGTGCCATAAGTTTCATGGTCATTCACCCAAATTCTCCTCCTCTTGGTCCCAATAGCTGAATGCAGAGGAGAGTCAGGGCTTGTAAGAACATTTTCAACTTCCCTGCAAGTATTCAAACCAGCAGCATAAGGGCTGGGCTAGAGCAACGAGGCTCATCTTTCCTCCCCACCCTCCACCTCCCATTAGCAATGAGGATAAGAAGTGGTTTTGATCATTTTTCTAAATATTCTTCTCTGATGAAAATGCTGCAATAATATTTAGACTGAGACTCAAATCAGAACTGTGCGTACCCCATATCCCTCCATGGCATGGGGCAGCAGCGTTTTGGAAAGCGTACCCTGCATCGGCAGCCATGCGCAGGGCAGCTTTGGGAAGATGCCCACCGGTGCTAGTGCCTACCTGTATGTCCTCCACTGCTCCTGTGTCCTCTGGACAAAGAGTGGCTGTAGTGAACGGGGACATTTTCAGAGACATACTGCTCAGAGAGCCTTCCAAAATATTTTTTTCCTCATTTAAATCTCTCTTTTGGACAGGACCGTGGGTGCAGGAACACGATGCCTTGGCTAAGCTGTTGCTCACAGGCACATTGCTCTGTTGCTCCCTTGATCTTAAATGCCATCTTCTGCACAAAGATTAAATCAGGCCCTGTATGGTCAGACTGTGGCACTTGGTCTAACCTCTTCTTATGTGTGAAATAGGAACAACATGTACGAGGCTGATCAGAAATAAAAGGAACATCTTTTATTCAAAAGGAAGAGTTGGAGAGGTGAGGTAAAGCAGCAGAACATTGTTATTTGGCTGGGTCATGGGCACAATCTCTCCTGTACTCTTTCTGGAGGTGACGTTGCTATTGCTACAACTGCTAAAGCTGGATTCATGCAGTTGCTGTGAGGCTGGTCTGGTGGCTTGATAATTATCTAATTTAGAAACATTTCATGTCACTTGGAGAACTGGGGATGAATGGAGCAGCGTGGCAGTTTGGGCATGTGTTTATTGTGATGGTCTTGAAAAAAAGGGAAATTCCTAAGTGATCCAGACACTCATCTCTTGATCACAAGTACTGTCTTATGCACAAAGATAAAATTAGACTGTGTTTCTATAGGAAAATACAAATGGAAGCAGCCAAACCTCCAATAACTCTGAAAAAAATCTTGTTCCTCAATGCTTACTTTTCCTTGAAATACTGCAGCTTGTTGGAACTTGTTGGTGTCATGTGGTTCGTGTGAGATCTTAAGAATACACTCACCTTTGACAAAAAAAAAAAAGTATATAAATTAAGAGTCTGTGCAATGATGACAATAAGTAGTTGTAATTATTTTTAGTACGCCAAAACACGTAAACAGTAGCATGAAAATGTGTGTGTTTTTTTTCCCTGTCTCCGCTGATCCCCTTGAGGCAGATTTTTTTATTTGTTAATGAAATATGGAGGTCCTACTGGTGGCAAAGGAAAGAACAGACCCGCACACAGCTGTTGAGAAACAGGGGCTGGGGCATCTCTGGAGTCCAGCCTCCTGCCTAGAGCTCAAACATCAGCATCACATTTGTCAGGATAAAATGGACTGCACAACAGGTCTGCTACTGTCATCAAGTACAAAGTAGCTGAACAGTGCTGATACTGAATATTTCCTAAATTCAGTTGTTGTCAATTTGAAGTGGTTTAAATTTGCTAGGAAGACCGTTATTGTGGATGTGTGTGAATATTACGTGACTGCAGTTTTGGGCAGTTTGTGGTTCTCTAATTCTGCTTTCCTGCACCTTTAGCCTACGCACATTGAGACAGTTGTGCTCTTCCTCTGACAACACTGAGATCTGACCCTCTGTACCCTGCCTACCTTGTGATGCCCCTTGGGAAAAAAGTGCTGTGCCATCGAGAAAATGACTTTATGACTTAGGAAAAAAAATGTATCAGTCAAGTTCCTATGCAGTACAGAAAAACTCAGTTTCATGGCGTCAGAGTGGTGGCTCCAGGCAAGTTAATTATAGCAGGGTTATTATTTTTTCTACCTTTGCAGCAGGAGATTTGATTAGGAGTCTGGGGTATTGCTTTGACAATGGTGAATAGTAGAACTTTATTCGTTTTAGGTCTTTATACAGAGCCAATCAATCTAACAAAATGCATATTTATATAGCATGCCAAAAAGTGATTATGTCTAATACTGAACTTTTTGTGTCTAAAAAAAAAAATAATCCAGGTTAGAAAAAGAGCAGTTTGACTTTATAAAGTTGTCATTTATATAGAGCCAGGCCAGGAAACTGTGCTATGGGTAGGGTCAAACTAAATAGGACAAAAAATAAAGGAGAAATGCAGTTAGTGCCCTTGTTCTTGTCCCTTTTGTACTAAGGAATCCAGCCCAGTTTGAGGATGCGTCTTCTTTAAACCCTTTGTCCTCACGACTGCAGCCAGATCTTTGTGGACCCGTGTTAACAAATCTGACACAGACCTTTTAAAAGGCTCATTTGTGTTTGGTCAGCCTATAGGTTTATTCTGTTCAGATTCCAACCGTGCAAATCTTGCCATGGAAAAAGGCCTCCCTGTGAGCAGTGACATTCACCACCGTGAGAGTCCTCCTGTTCAGAAATCCCCTTGAAATGACTGGCAAAACCAGCCCCCTTTCCCCCAAAACACTAAAAACTGAGGCAGATGTATCATTCTTCGATATGATACATCTATCTATCTATAGATATGTGATATCTATCATATCAACCCCAAACCTTTCACCTCAGGCAGGACTGTAATGCTTAGAGGGGGCATTTAACAAACTGCTCTAAAAGCTTCATGACAGCTGAATTTTGCAAAAAATATCATCCCTGTCCACGTGCCAGGGGTATAGATCAAGAGCAGCATGTGCTGGAACCATCTCACAGACCTAGTGTGCTGGTCAAGGAGAAACGTATTTATGTGTAGCACTCAAAATAAGAAAAATGCTTTGCAAATAGTGAGTATTTCTACTATCACACCACGTCTTTGCTAGCCGAAAGCTGTAAACTAGGCAGTTTGCAAGCAGCAGCTGTCTTTTATCCTCCAAACAGATATGGTTGAGGCAAGAAAAAAGAAAATTTGTGAGTTGTCTTGAACAGCTCACAAGGACTAGGGCTTGAGGAGAGGCTGGGGGAGCTGGTCCCAGGGTTGGACTTGTGAGGCTGGATCCAGCAAGCCTCAGCAGGGGTGCGCAGCGATCAGCGAGGGACAGCTGTATGTCTCCATGCTCCTCTGTCCCCCACGGCTGCAGCTGTTGAAGAAGGAAACGATCTGGGGTTGACAGAGGGGTCGGATAGATTAAATAAACCTCCCCTGCCCAGCATCATGGCTGGGAGGCTCCCACCCCCCTGCTCCTTGCTTGCTCAGTAAAAAATATTTGTGGTCATTTGTTATCCCCCTTGTTGCGTGCTTGCCTGTTGTTCATTATAGTTAGGACCATCTATGGTTCCAGCTCCCTTCACCAAAGGCATTGCTTGATCACCTGTGTGATCCAGCTGATGGTGAGAAACTGGCCAGGATCTGCCCATCCATGTGAGAATGGGGCAATTTTGCTTTTTTAACCTCTTTGCACCACCCTCTACTTTTCTGGGAGATCTGCTTTTCTGGGAGAAACTCAGAAACTTTCAGTGTGGCTTCAACAGCCTCCTGTACCCAGGGGGTATGGCTGGAGTAATCACTAGGCTTATGTTATTATTTTTAACTGATGTGAATGAAGTGCCTGGGAAAGGTGAAAGATGGCTCTTTTTAAAAGGGAATAAGGGTAACACAGGAGGAAGGGAGACCCATCACTACCAGCTTTCCTGTCCTGCCCTACACTGACCAGAGAAGAAATGCAAAGATGTGAACTGGACTAAAATTAAGCCATATTTGTCAGTTCACTTCCCAGTCACAAGACTAATAATAAGATTTATCACAAGCTTTTTGAGCTGGTTTTTTTTTTTTTTTAACAAGGGGAAAATGGGCCTTGACTAAAAGTAAATGTACAGTTAAAGACATGGATATTCCTACCTTTCCCTAAAAAACAAATTGCTGAAAAGAAACTATATGGGCTTTGAGGCTTGGGGACTTTCTTTGTGGAAAGGCTCTCTTTTTCAGTTGACACAGTTGGTGAAGCTAATTTTCAGTTGGTAAAATTAATTTTCTTCTTAGCTTACGGTTCTGGTGATGAGTCATCCAAGTGCTGGGCTGAACTGTCATGCTCTGTCCATGATAACCAAGCTATGGGCTTGACCAGAGGTCCTCAACCTACGGCCTGTGGGCTGGATACGGCCCCCCAGGGTCCTCAATCCGGCCCCCGGTATTTACAGACCCCCCGCCCCCCCCTGCCGGAGGTTGGGGGGGGAAACCAAGCAGCCGCAGATGACTGCCTGCCACTGCATCTGCGCGCCGGCCCCTGGTTACAAAGTTTGAGGATCCCTGGGCTAGACCTTCACATTGCTGTGGGTCTGGGCTCTCCTTGAGTCTGGGTCAAAATAGTGAAAGCCTCATCACCCCTTTAGCGACTCACCAGCCTTTCCTTCAGGGGAGCCTTCCTCAGGAAGGGCTTCCTACAGGGCTTTACATACCAGTGGATTTTCCCTTTCCCTGCCCAGTCTGCTGACTTTTCTCTCCCATGGGCAGCTGCATCTTCCCTGCTCTTGTTACACAATTTCTCCCTCTGTGCTGAGCCAAACCATCCTCTCTGCCATTGGAGTTGGTGGGTTTGGCATGGGTTGCATGGAGAGCGTGATCTGTGTGACTCTGCCCGTAGCTTTCCCCTTCTCCACTTTAGGCTGAGACCTCTTCAGTGACCTCATTTAGTACCTCATCATGTCACCTTTGCTGTTTCCCCTGGATCCCAGCCATGCTGCAGCCAATGAGGTATGTATTGGCACAAGTCTTTTCTCGCAGGGGATTGCTGTCATCATGCCTGCTAAAATCCCAGTTGGGCTGGCAAGGAATGGAGTATAGTGCATGTGCCAAAACTGTGTTTTTCCAGAAACCACACTGTGGAAATTAGTCAAGAAATTGTCTTCTCCAGCCTGCCACTGCTTCTGCCTTTCATCTCAGTGAAGCCTTCCTTCTCTTCTTTCTGTCTCATCCTCCAACTTGGTCCAGCTTCCTGCTGCTTCAGATCTTTTTATTGCACAGATGAAGCGTCCACTTTGGCTTTCCAGGTCTGAAGCCAGGGTAGCTCCAGGGAGAGCAAAGCAGATCAGCTGGAAATTACTCTGGTGTAGCCAAGCCCAGGATTTGGCCATGTGTCATTGTGCATTGATTTGGCTTCATTTGCCTCTTGGCCACATTCTGAGCACATTTGTCCCAGTGTATGTTAAAAATAATTCCCCTAAAATGTCACTAGTGTAGGACCCCGTAAAACTGATGTCATGGTAATATTGCCCTCATATTTTTGATCCAGCTTTCAATGTAACCTGGGTTCCTTTGCTGTTTTTCCCTGTGACATTGTAGTAGTTTTGGATTTGGTCTCCCTTTGATACAGCATATGGCTAGGAGATTTTCTGTGGGATCTAAAACTATACATTGTCTTCACCTTGTTTTCTCTTGGCAACTCCTTTTAAGATTTGTCTGGCTCCAAGCAGTTTGCTGATGGTTTTCTGTAGGAGCAGAATGTGAGTTTTTAGCAAGTTAATTCCAAGGCCATGAATCCATAGGAACCCTGGAGACAGACACAGACTTCGCTTTTGAGGTCTGTGGGAAATAAAAATAGCCTTTTTCCACCTCTTGGTGTACTTCTGGGTTCTCAGGGTATCAATGTGCCAGCATCAGCCCAAGGAAAGGTCTTCTTGTGGCAACCTGGGAAATTATGAAATCAATAGATTTGCAGCCTTGAGAAGGGGCTGAAAGGCTGGGTTAAGGCTTTATGGTCCTCAAAACTTTCCAGGATTTCTCTCATCTCCCTTCTGGGGCATTCTCATGGCAATTTTACAATTTTAATCATATCATCAGGTTCTCAGTGGAAGACAGGTGGTCTCTAGTTTGGATTCAGTAGATAAATCCCTCCAGTAAGAAAAACCCAGAGGTCTGCACAACCATGAGATTTCATCTGAACCAGTCCCAAAGTCATAGATGACATTTCTGATTGCCGTTATTTTCCTTTTCATGATGTAACGAAGCAGCCACAGAGTATAAAAAAAAAAAAAAAATCACACCAAAATCTTCCTTCTCTCTAAAACAAGGATCAGATGATTGCATGGGCTGTATTGAATCTCTGGATCAACAATTCCTCCTTTTTTGTTGTCCTTTCTCAGCCCTTCAGACCGGCAGGGGTGAGGAGATGACTCGCAGGATGAAGGTTCCTCCAGTAAGGTTTGTTAGAGCCTTCCTGGCCTCAGGTTTATTTGCAAAATGAGCACAACCAGGTCCCTGAGCACACAGCCCTGCCTGCCTACAGTTTGGGGTGGGTTTGGTTTAGTTTTTTTCTTTATTGAGCCCCTGGGGACACCTGGGTAAACAGTTCAGTGTTTGGTTGTGGCTGACAAATAGATTACTGCATTGCTGGTATGGGAGGGAGCAATTCCAATTAAGGTAATAAAATATACCTGTTACCTGTCATTTGTAAGGAAACCTCCCAGGGAAACATATTGATTTCCAACTGTTTACGCCATGTTTTAAATGGATTTTTAGGATAAACTCAAGCAACGAGGGGGGCATAAAATTAACAGCTGCAGTGTATTTTCTTCTAAATTGTCATGTAAAATGCATGAAGGACCCTGCGAGTGGGGTGAGCAAGAACGACTTTCTCCTCCTCCTGCTCCTGGCTGTGGCTGCTGCATGCTCCACAGCTCTTCTTGCTCCTTGTAGCCATATAGAAATAGAGATTCCAGATGTGGAAATGAAATGCAGTAGTTGTTGCATTGCTGGTCCCCACACTGATGCAGGAACGGAACCCAAGGTCTTACACTGCACAAGCAAATGTTGCAGCTGCAGGACCCTTGCTCAAGTGGTGGATGCCTTCTCCCAACATTTCTTCCTTGGAAGGAGACTTGAGACTCTCACCTTGGGATGAAATAGCCACAGTGCTAATTTAGCACCTAAAATTGAGAAAGGGCTGGGATTACAGCTGCATCCCTGCACATGATGTTACCTTGAGTCCAGAAACCAGCAGATTCCTACTGGCAGCAAAAAGCCTGTTTCTCTGCTCTGACTTTGGGAAGGACACCCCACTTACAGCCCCTGAGTGATCTGGGTGAGGCAAGTGCCTGTGTTACAGCTGGAACATCTGATAGTGATGGTCTGAATTTCACCTGATGCCCACCTAAAGCAAAATGCCAATTGCATCATTCCTGAGGTCACTGAAAGCAAATCTCCAGAGGTCTCAATGCCCAGAAGTTTTTCTTCAGCCTGACAATGTCTTCACTGGGAGGAGTGGGAGGTGAGACTGGGTCTGTGTAAAGCGTGCGTGTGGTGAATCCAAGCTCATTTCATGGCTTGGACCCCGTGCTTGAAGTTTAGTAGGGGTTGTAACTCTGAAACTGCTGCTCCACAAGCATGATCTTTACCAGTCTGGGCTTGTGGCACAGAAACGAGTGATGTTGATTCCTTTAGCAGAGGGCAGCAGGGGAAGAGCATGTAGGTACATGTATACACACACATGCATTCACACTCATGCTCTTTACAATGAGAAACTGAATGAAATGAAAATGCCATCCCAGCTGAAATGATTGCTATCAGCACACCCTCTGTGCTCAGCAGGTCTCACTGTAGCCATGCTAGTGCCTGCCGACACGTTAAATCAGCTGTGGTCCTCCTAAACCCCACTCTCCATTGCTTACAAGTCTGCTCACAATATTTGGGCTCTTACAGTTTCTCCTCCTTGGCTTATTGCTCCATGCTCCGAGACACTCGTGGCTGGCTCAGTGTCAGGATTTGCGTTGTGGCTGAAGGATGGCAGCAAAGGTGAAGGTCAGCAGCCCTGAGGAGTAAAACGGGAGGCTGGTGGGGGGGACAGGACGGGACGTAAACTTCTAAATTAAGGGACATTTGGAAACAATTTCCTTAGCGCTTTGCTATGTGGCAGATGGAAGGGGGTTCCCCGTTGCTGTACGCCGCTCGCCAAACACCTGCTGAGCTCTTCAGAGGTCCTGAAGAGTGGGACCGGCTTTCTCACAACGTCAGCCTGAAGGAACTGCTGGGCTTGGGGCGCTGACAATGAAGGTAGTGTCACCGACGCTGGTAAACTTGCCAGATTCAGCAGAAAAGCTTATTAGAGCCTTATCTTAAACAAAGCTGCAGTTTAGCAATCTGAAATCATTAATCAAGCTAATTGCAGCTCATATTTATTGGCCTGTAGCTGCTGTGTAGCCACGAACAGCTGAACACACTGAACTTATCAGTTGAGTAATTGTCTCTGATAAATGAATTGCCTTCAAAAGAAAACAAGTGATGCCAGCAATCCATCATCAAAATGTCTGAGGGAAACCACTGGATGTGTTCAGTTCATACAGGCACAATCCTACTCGGCATTAAATAAAGGGAAAGGGCAAGGGCAAATTCTTACAAGGCCCTAAATCTTGCACTTCTACCCTGAGGTCATGTGGCTTTTGGTGCATAAGATTAATTCCTTCCCAGAAAGGGCAAATATATATCTCTCTATATCTATTCTTTTATATATCTACGTATCTCTGACAGTGCCCTTGTCACCTGCTTTCTTTTCTTAATGCTTTTCTCACTGTATCTTCAATCTCACAGACCCAAGGGGCTGCAGGGCTTTGGCCACAGCAAGCAAACTCACAGGATGAGGGCTCTGCATTTAGAGAGGTAATGGCGTAGCTTTCCCAGCTCTCTCCCCTTCTTCACAGTGATTTCTCTAATTCAGCCTCAGAATCATCCCAGAAAGCAATGGGAATTTTGCAACTGTAAATTCTGGCTGTCACTGTGAGCCTAAGTAAGTTTCTTGAGTAATAAAACATGATACTGCAGGCAAATGTTAGGGAAAGGTAGAAACAGGACTTGGAAAAATGGAAGTAAAAGGTGATGCTGTTGCCTCCTAAAGCAGGGGAGTCCAAACCTAAGCAAAACTCCATCCCTGCCCCATAAAACTGCAACAGGGCTCGTAGCAACACTGCCAGTAGGAAAGAACGAGGGGGCGGGGTGTTTTTTCTCTGCAAGTGGCCACATGAACCACGTGTGTGAGAAAAGAAATAACTGGAAAAAGAAGGCACACATACCTGCTTGCAAAGAAAAGCCTGTTTGTGCTGCTAGCACACTGGAGGAAATTGTTGAAGAACAGTTCATCCATGTAAAAATACGACCCGTGTGAGGCTGCCAAGGCTAGTTAGAGCTGAGTGGATTGGTCGTCTAAATGCAGGTCAGACAAATTATTGGTGCCTAGGGGCAGCTTTCAGTTACACACACCATTTTTCCCCCCATAATTTATAAAACTTACGGACAGCAGGATACAGGCAAATGGCTCATTGGGGTCCCAGTTACTCCTTCCTCTTTCAAATTCCTTGGCCTCCTTGTGGAAATGCCCTTGCTATCGCTGTGTTTATCTTTAGACTTGGAGCAGTTCCACTTGCACACCCTGGGCTGGGCTGGAGGAAGAGGAGTCCTTTTCTGCAAGAGAAATCTCCTTTACATTCCCTTTTTTGTGTCTTTGGTAACAAATGGTAACTTGTTCTAGTGGTCTTCATGCCTTTAGTTAGCAGGAAGGTGTCATAGATTTGTCAGGATGTTTTGAAGTGATGTTTCAATGATCTGCTCTGACTTCCTAGATAACATGGCACTTATTTCTGCAACAAGCCTGCAACTCCTGCTAGCACAATAGCTTCTTTAAATACAACGGTGGTGTGAGAACTTCAGAAGGCAGCAAGACCCCCAAAACGTCCACACAGTCCATTTCAAACAAATGTATGAAGATTAGAAACCAGTATTTTTCTTGCTGTCCTAATTATAAGGCAGCTTGAGTAAAAGAAAAAAAAACCACCACATGTGCTGCCACCCTTCTGCTTGCTTAATTTCTGTTTTATAGAGAAAAATGTTTTACAGCCATGGGTTAAGAGTCAGGACTCCTGGGTTCTTTTCCCAACTTAGCTACTGACTCATATTACGTTTGGCAAGTCATTTAACATCTTTGCTTGGCTTTCTCTTCCATAAAGGAGATGTAATAATACTTCAGTGGCTTAATTAACTAAACCTTGTAAAGTACTTTGAGGTCTTTGGATGAAATTGTTCTAAATGGTGTTAGAATATTGTAATGGTAGAAACAGCACGATAGTGAAGCGTGCCATTTACCAGGTGGTATGGCAAGGAGGGCCTGCCACGCAAGCAAAGGTACTGGGGGTGCTTGGGATGAAGGAGCCTCATACATCCACCTGTCTTGCCAAGGAATTCTTGCCTTGATGTGTGGTGAATGTCATGTTTTTGGAGTTGGGGGGGGAGATGCTTTTTGAATAGAGGGCAGCTTAGAAGGGTAAGGCTGAGCTGCAAGACCAACTGATGTTCAACAGCAAGAAAAAAATCATCCAGTAGTGCAAGAGTAGGGAAAATCTGTGTACTTTGGCTGTTCCTTTTTCAAGGAAGTCTTTGGGATAAACTACTGTCCTCTTCCATTTTTGCAGCTCTCCTGAAGTTGGTGGAGCATCTTACATGTAACTAACAGCTCTCCATTCCCACAGAGAGCCCCAGCAGTTTCAGTGCATCCTCCAAACAAAGGTGCTGGAAGGAAACACGGATGCTGGGGCTCCTGTGCAGTTCAGGGCTAGCCCATAAACCATCCCTGCCGTGTTTCATTAGTCAGCAGGACGGCAAAGTTAACAAATGGGCTGTATCGCCTTGGCTCTTCAGACAGGTCTGTGGGTGATGGATTGCAGATGTAGGAGCTCTCCCCAAGACATGCGAAGCTTCACCCTGTGTATGGCACGAGAGCTCCAAAGTTAACATGATTTCAAGGAAGCAACCCATGCTGTGCTGCTCCCTGGTATCCATATTGCCTTGGACATTAAAGGAAAAAAGAGGTGGTGGGGTCTCTTAGCATCGATTATGTGCTTATGAGAGGTCCCACCATCCCCAGACAGGATCAGGGCCCTACCAGATGGGCATAGGGGACAGCCAAGTGTGTGCCTCCTATGGCTTAATTTTTAATTTTGACAAGCAATTTGGCTTGCAGCAAGGACGGAGTGAAACAACCAGGAGCGAAGAGTGGGGAGAGGGTAGGAACTGCGAGGCATGTGGTTTCACAGGCTTGCTGGGTGTACAGCCACAGGGTGTTGACATGTTTAAAGGGATTCAAGATAAATAAATCTTGCCCAGGCCTTGTCTCAGCAATGCCTGTTAGTGTAACTTAGCACTGGAGCAGAAAGTAACCCGCTCTTTATAGGGAGAGTGTGACTTCAAACAGGTTAATCCATCAGTCACTTCTCCCCCCTTGCCCTCACCCTGCTGTCTGGGATAATTTCTAATCAGTGCCTGGGTCCAGACATCGTCTCAGCAGCTGGCCCTGACGCAATGGCACAGCAGCCCCTCCATCCCCTGCCGAATGCAAACCCCATCTATGCTTTAGTTACGCCAGGAGCCAGCCCCAACCTCCGTGCGCCAGCCCTGCGCCAGGCTGGGGCTGTGCTCAGCCACCGCTTGGCCCCGGGACCAGCGGGCAACCTGCCCCTCTGGCTTTTCCTGATGTCTGCCGGCAACGAGGGAACTGCAGCCCTACCCAGCGCCCCGGTGCTGGTGAGCTCTCTCCATTTTAGCAGCTGGACATGCATAGTGCTGGCAGCAAGCAGAGGGGTGGGGGGTGATGTATTTTGCTACTCCACGCTCCTTTCGGCAGTGTCAAGTGTCCTGTAAGCACGGCCACATATTCTGTATTAGTTTCAAGGCAAAACTGCCTCTTTGGGTACTATTTCTCCAGATCTTACCCATTTTACCCTAAAATTCACATGGTCCTTCCTGGCTTTGAAGGTGCTGTTGCCTCCTGTGAGATGCCCAGCCTGGGCTGGGGGAGGCTATGTATAGCAGGATGGAACTTTTATGGACAAAGATATGCAAGAAAGCAGAGAGGCAGAGACATAACAAGGAGCTGCTGATTTTATAACAGTTTTCCATCACCCACTGCTTAACTCTGTCCCTTGGACAGAGGATGGGAAAGGAGGTACAGCTTTTTTCCATGTGGTTTGTTAAGCATCAAGATGTGCGAAAGACAGGTCACTTGGTCTCCATAAATGGATGGTTTGTTATGGCTAAAGTCATGGATGTAAAGCAAATATTTGGGGAAGCAAAGGGGATGCATTATCCCTCTTTGCAGCTTGTTTTCAACGGTTCATTGAATGCATCTCCCAAAAATATCATTAGTGCAGATCTGGATCTCTCCAACACAGGTACTGCATGGATCAGAGTGTATGTCCATGAGGAGGGAATACAATGCAGGTCTAACAAATTTTCCTTCTCTGTCTGAGGAAGGGCAGTTTTGGCCCTTTTCTTGAATGTCCCCACTGAGCCTTCCCTGTGATTTAGAAAGATATTCTGCAGAAACCTCCAACCCCCCTTTCAGGTTGCCACCAAACAGCCCTCATCTATTTTCTAATGATTTGTTTCGACTTTGAACCATCCATACCCTCTGAGTCTTCCACTCTGTGGTGGTTCAGATGTGTATCGCTTGCCTTTTCATGGCAATGCTGTCTCTGCCTCAGGACAGGGCTGCATTTCTCCACTGTTCACGTACGCCATGCTCTGCTCTGTTGTCCTGATGTGCTGCAAGGCCCTTTTCCTGCATCATGCATAGAACTGGCCCGTCCTCCCTTGGAAGTAAATCTCTGTGCTTTTGAATCATTAGTCACCTCCCAGTCCTGCCCTCCCCTTGCTCTGAATGCCACGACATGAGTCATTCCTCAGTTTTCTTGGCAGACAGACCCCTGAGGAGCAACAATTCAGGCTGCATTACTGCCGAGTGTGTCATATGATTGAAACAGTGTTGAGAGACTCTCTGCAAGTCAGAAAAGAAGAAATAACCTTTCCCAGCAGATGCTCTGCTTCATTTGTGCCTTCTCTTCATGGATGGTTTGGTGGTGGGGTTGGACTTCTTCCAGCACCCATACTGGTTGGACGTGGGCTTCAGTGGGGGATAACACTGTTTGATCTGGCTCCAGAAGGTGCCTGGGCAGGGTGGAATTGCCTGAAGTGTCATTTCTCCTCTACCCTGCTGGGAAACAGTGTCCTAGGAGAAGACCTTCTCCTCTCTCTGCAAAAAACTTGGCAAAGCCATGGGCTTTTCTTGGTCTGAGCTCAGGATGGACTTGGCTCCTGTGGGATTGCATTGGACTGTCAGCCCCTTGGGCACATCTGTACCCTATGTTTGCCATATGGAGATGTCAATTTGTCCACTGCCAGTGCCATGTGCATAATCACATCCCCCAAACAGTCCTGTGTTTCCTTCAGGTGTGTCATGATGCGCTAACAGCATTGTTCGCTTGGAGCTACTAACACCGCTGTAAACCTGGAGTGGAGGAGGATGGTGGGCCAGCTGGGGGCTCACATCTGGCACAGTGCTCCCTCAGCGTTTTGCAACAGTGGCACCCTAAAAGCCCTTCCTAGCCTATGTGAACCACTAGCTGGACATTTCAGTTTACAGCATATTTATTAAGCAAAACCCTGGGATGGACCAGTTTGTTACTAACCTGAAGAACTAAAGTCAGGCTGGCTGAAGAGTGGTGGCTCATGGTGGCAACTGCATGGCTTCTCACATGCAGAAGTCACAGAGGTCCTGGAGGTTACATGACATGACATCTTTCTTCCCTTTTTTTCCTGATCAGTTAACTAAAGGACAAAGATAGAGCCCATACACAGAGGCTGGTGTACGTGCATCTAAATATATATGTATGTTATAGTTTGTGCATAAAAGAAAGTAATCTGCACAACAGACAAGGAAAGCAAATCTCAAGCAAAAATTCTTAGAAAGGCAGGAGGGAGGAGGGGATGCCCCAAGCCAGGGCTGATCTGTGCGCTGTCAGTAGGCAGAGCAGCTGAGGTAGATGCATTTGTGTCTGATGCTGGAGGGGTTTGCACTGTGCAGGGAAGACACAGCTTAGCCCTCTGGCCGACCTCTGTTGGGTTGGATCAGGGGACTGAGGAGGAATGAGTTCAAGGCATGGTGTGGGACATCTCCCCTGCCATACACCAGGGACCTTATTGAGCCTAAACTGTTGTTTTCTGTGTTATGCCTGTTTATAGCACCTGAGGGTTTGGTGTGGTGTCCAAGAGGGATTTATAACCCTTCGCAAAGAACATACTCAGGAGTTATTTTTTTATTTCAATCCAACTCAAGGAATGGGATTAAAAGAGGAAGATTAATTTGGTGGGGAAAAGTACCCAAGAAGTCTCTCACAGGGCCAGGGCTCAAAATGAAGCCAGTTACTCAGTGCCATGCACCAGGAATCATCCTTCTTGCCTCAGTGGAATTGGTAAAATCAGTCCAATACATAGTTTTTAACCAAATGCCTCTAACCTTACGTGCTGGGGGGAGTCCTGTTGCTTTTAAAGGGAAGTTCACAGACAATGAGAACCACTTGGTGTTTGATGTCAGGCCAAGGTATCTCCCCGCAGGATTGTTGCCTGTGTTTGTAAATTAAAGGAGCAAAACATGGAAGGGTTAGTGCTCTGCTCTCCATTTGACCTCTCCTGGGCATAGTGTCAGTGCTAATTGTAATTAACTTTTGTTGCATGAGCAGAGTTTACTTTTTGTTGGGTCCTGCAGTAATATTATTTTAAGAAATATCTTAGCTTTCTTGCACTTTCTTTTGTTGTTCACACAGATCAGATACAGGTTGGCTTTAAGAAGCTGAATTTTTTTTAGATAAGGAGGTTTATTTTGGCTTAATCTCTGTCCCCACTTATCACTTTGTTTGAGCGCAGACTGTTGTTTCTGAAGTGAGAAGCACGTTTCAATAACGATATGACCATTGTGTCTTCAGTCGCCTTTTCTTTTTGCACTTGGGTGTTTTTGTTTCTCCACCAAGGGAAACTAACTATTTCTCACATAAATCAACAGATGAAATGTACCCAGGGGAGCTGAAAAAAAACTGGGGCTGTGTCGTCTAGCCCTTTATCGGCCTAAATTCTCTCTGCTGTTGATGGGAATTGGACAAATGAGAGGATCAGGCACCTAGTGAGAAAAAAACCCCACCAGTGAAAATTAAGTCAATAACTCTCCAGGTCAGAGGCTCATGAAGGCTGGCAGCAAACAAATATGGTACCTGTCTTTAAGAAGACCATGAAATCAGGTCTTGGCATCTTCTGTGTTATTAGCTTGTTGTCATTTTTGGGGAAGTGTCCAGACTTCACAGTGTGTTGAAGGAGTTTGTGTAACAACATTTGGCAGAAAAGCATCCAATAGCCAGCAGACAACATGGGCATATTAAAAATAGCTCATGCCAAGCAAATGTATAATTGCCTTCCTGATTTAGTAGATGCAGTGAATCTAGCACAGCCATAACGTATTTGGGTTTCAGCAGGGTATTTGATATAGTGCTGTGCTAGAAACTGGAAAAAATACTAAGTGGTTAAAAATACGCTTGCTCAAACTATATATGATCCAGGAGCAGGGAGCTGTTGCCATTGGTGAGCTCCCCAGGGCACAGCAGGGTGCCAAGGAGGTCAGCAGTGGAGGTGACTCTTATTTCATGCCTTCAAGACCAGGCCAGTTCTGGTCATCTGGGGACTTGCTCCTTCTCTTGGTCCCAGAGGGTCTTGGGGTGATTCGTGGGCTGTGGGCAACGTCTGCAGCACTTGGAGCAAGAGCTGCTGGACTCTCTGGACACAGGAATGCCAAGGGCAGGCAGCACTTCCAGGGATGGGGAATGGGGTCTGTTGGCAAGGACGCCCCTGCGGTGAAACGCTGGAGTATTGCAGATGATAAGCAGCAAACGGGCAAAGGGAGGAATGGGTCAAAAATTCCTGCCATGATCTGAGCAGGGAATGGAGACAGGGGATGATGTGGGATTGTCCTCTAGAAAGGCAGAGCGAGGCCATGGGATCCTGCAAAATACACTGGGGGTGGGGGTGTGTGCGTTCATCAAGGCTGATGACCTGGCAGAAAGCCTTAATTTAACTGTCAGCTTGCAATGCCAAAAGTGGAGGAGGACAGAGCCAAACTGGAGCGCAGAGGAGGAAGACTGCGGCAGCAATGAATGAACAGCAACCCAGAAGCAGATCTGGGGAAAAAATGAGTTCAAAGAAAATTTGAAAGTTGCAGTAAATAATGAGATAAATACAAGTTCAGATTGCTGCTCTTGGAAGCCCACAACCCCACAACCCTGAAAGACCCCATACTGAATATTTTAATTGGTCTTGGCCCATACAGTCTAAGAAATGTAGGCAAAGGAAAATGCTGCAAAGTTTAAAGGCTGATATATAAGGAGGACTGATACTTGGTATGCTTGCAGGCAGGAAAAGCACTTCATATTTTATTACTAATGTGTTCAAGCAATGATGCAACTGTAGGGAGGGATTTACTCATTCTTGGGAAATGACTAGATAACAACAGCGGTCAGATGTTAGCAAAGCCTTGCCTTAAGATGGTTATATGCTTCAGTTCTCATTTCAACCCACTGAGCATCCCACTTTAGATCCAAAATCTTTCTTCTGCTGTTGGTGATCCTAATGTAAGTGTAAGCGTAAATTTAGCTTCAGAAAGCGTATTCCTGCTCTCCGTGTAATGCACAGAGACCTCACACACCACTGGACTGCAGCGTGGTGCAACCCAAGCTCCTGATTGCTCCTGTGCCAGATCATTGAGGGTACAGACCTACCAAATTACTTCAAAATCTGGACATGTTCCCCTATCTCCTCCTGATGACAAACTTGTGCAAGGAGACACCCAGCATGTTAGGAAGCCTAGGCAGATTATAAGCAGGTAGACTAGGCTGAAGTCATCCAAATCTTGTAAAACTCTGCCTCTACCTCTCCCACTTCAGTTAAGCTAAGAACGAAATGGTACCTCAGGCTGGCTGATACCTGTGCATAACATCATCAGCCTGCTTTCATAACAATCCTGATTTACTTGAAGTTTCAGAGCACTATAAAAAGACGTTTAGAGACTAAACACATTTGCAGAGCTCATTACAGCCAAATAATTAAATATTACTAGGATGGCAAACGTTTGCAGCCACCAGGTTGCATACTCTGCGGTGTCTGAAATGCAGCGGCTATTTCCCCTTCTTGGAACAGGAGATGATTTCATCCTTTCATACTGTTTCCTGTAGCAACATCATTACATGCCAGCTTTTTGGTGGGGACTGCTGTGCACCTAATTCATCCAGCTCACACCAGCGCTGCTGATGACAATTCCTAGCACAGATCTTCCCCGAAGCTCTGTTTGCTTAACCAGTATTTAGTGAAGTTGTTGTTCCTAATTTGTCTGTCTAATCTGTGCCTAATTAGGTCCTTTTGAACTCATCATCCTGCACACCTACTTCTGTGAAACGATCCGGGTAGGTGAAGAAAAGTTGCTGTTGAAATCAAGTGAGCTACGTTGGTGCAAGTGAGCTCAGAGCTGGGTGTGATGTGGCAGTGCTGGAAATTGCTCTACTTTCAGGGGCCATGTTTTAAAACGTGGATTATAAACTGTGCTGCTGAAAAACAAGAGGATTTGTCAGCTAATTTTTTTGCATCAAGCCCAGGCTTGCACATTCAGACCAGTTATTTCTCCACTAACAGCTCTTTCCAAGACCACATATCCCTTTGCAGTTGTGAATCTTCATTTTTCTGCAGCAAAGGGTGGGTTGGGAACATCCAGTTCCCCATATTCATGATCCAGATGAGTAATTGGCAGCTGCTCTGAACATGTGTCCTCATGCATTTATGGATATTTATGATCTTCCTTAGTAGAGAGATGAACACGTTTTGTCCCTGAGGACCCTGTTGAGTCTACTTTCTTATTCACTTTCCTGTGGCTTTGCTCATCACCCACAGGTGGCTGGTAGCCACACAGCTGGCCAGGTGGATGTAGGGGTATCTCAATGTCATGCTGAAGAGGTGTGCTGAAGCGTCATTTCTCCCGGAGGCCAGAACAGCAGGCTTGGCAGACCAGGGCTCTGTTTGGCAGCTACTACGTCCCTGTGATCCTCACAAACTCTGCCTTGTACTTGCGGCTCATTTCTGCAGGTAACGCTGTCACACCACAACGGCCGAGCTGCCTGGGCATCTCCAGATCTCACATCTTGAAGACATAAGAAAAAAGCTTTTCTTCTGTGCTGGAGTTAAGCAGGACTCCCGGAGAAGGAGTCCACAGCCTTTAACCAGAAGATGGCACAATGTAACCGTTGTATGAACCTGGCTATTCTAGCAGCCCAACACAGAGCTCTCCCTAAATGAAAGAGCGGAGAGTTGCTAAAAGGAGAGCTGAAGTGCCAGGCAGTTTCCAAGGGGCCTACGGTAGCCCTCAGGTGATGGGTTCCCATTGCAGATCACGCATCTCTTTTCCTGGGATCTTCTTGTGCTTCTGCAAATGCATCCAAGCCAGTGCGTGTACTTGCCCCTTCACTTTCCCCCATGTGTTCATGTGCATGCGTGGGTGAGGATATTGCATATACATTTACACGCCTGCATGAGCTCCATAGGGTTCCACCCACTTCCAGCAGGCCTGAATTTGGCAGGCAAGCTGGACGGCCGGCAGCCCACCTGCTTAATTATCCCCTTGGCCCACGGCAAATCTCAAACCCTCCAACAGATGCACGTGAGACCCCAAGAACTAATGTATTAGGGACCCTGAGCTGTCAGCGCTGGCTCATGGTCACGGTCCCCCGCCTGTGTGGTGCACACCTGGACTTGCTGGCAGCGCAGGGTCCCAGGTGCTCCCCGGGCTGCATTCCTCTGCTCTCCTTCCTCCAAGCTTTGGGGACTTTCTGCCCGCGTTCGCATGACTCCTGTGGACTCTTAGCCTAGCTGTGGCCTCTACTCCTCATTATGAAACTGCCTGTATTATGTTTGTGCCGAAAGGGCTGGCAAGGAGCTACAGGAGTCAGGGAAGGGCTCGAGAAGAGCAACCTTGCTGAAAGGCGGAGAAGGAGACCCAGGCGTCTCCACTGCTGTAGATCACTCACTTGCTCTAGAGGGGTCCCATGGCTGGTGTTACCGTGCCCTTGGAAGGCTGAAAGTCCAAAACTCCTTTTACAAACGGGAAACTGAGGTTCAAAATGAAATACGGGACTGGGCATGGAGAAAATGAATGCAGCTAAGAGCTGGAGTCCTCCCTCAGTTCCTCAAGCAGCCCCCACTGGGGCCATAAGAAAGTGTGTAGCTTTACTGTAGCAAACACAGCTACCCCCGTTGTGCCTCTGACCAAATTCTTGGGCACATTGTATTGCTTAAGCAGTCGGGACATGTAAAGCCCTCTGAGAGTCTTGTATGAACAGGCCCGTAGGAGTGCTAAGTGTTGTGGTGCTGAGGATGGATTATTTTAAAGGCAGGGCCCAATTAATGTTGTTGGTGATGATGGTATGACAGGCAGTAGCTTAACAACAGATCCTAGAGACATAGCTGCACCGGGGTGAAAAAGTGAGCAAAGGCCAGATACTCCTATAGCTTTCTTCATCTTTTAACTCGGTACCAACACCAATGTTGCACAACCGGGTATCACCGTAGGAGACAAGTCCCAGAGATTCCGTGTCTGTCTCCAAGGGCAGAATTGATTCCTAAGGTTTCTTCAGCTGCCACTGATATTTTTCATTTCCTGTTTGCACCTTACCCAGACGCAAACCCTTTGGATATTTAGGAAGACACAATTCCAAGAAAACCGTGGTGGAAAAGCAAGCTTGAAAAAAAGAGAAAGAATACTTCCTCGTGTTATTTCTTTTCTCAGTAAAATTTGCTCTTTAGTGTGCTTGATAATATTTGCATTAAATTATCCTCCTCTGAACAGAAATTGTTGAGACTAATTTAGGTTTCAGGGCATAAATCCAACCTTAGAAGACTATAATAACGTGGCAGCTCTTTGCCATTGAATTACATGTTAAGTATCTTACAGTGGAACTCTAATTACATGCTCACTCCAAGCATTGACAAGTAAACAGGATTATAACAGTCTCTGGAACCAATGTTTGCATGAATTCTTCAAGAGAAAAGAGAGACTTGAGGACACATATGGGGTTTATTTTCTGGCTGAAAGCATATCGTTGTTATTTATTATTCACACACTGCTCTTATACATGGCAAAACAGAGGCTGTGCAGCACTTACCGGCTAAGAGGGAGACACAGACAAGAAAAGAAGAAATGAAAGGTAAATGTTGGTATTTTTAGTGTTTCCTTTACCCATGAAGGGAAGAGGGGATAATCAGATAGTGATAAAAATTGAGGTAGCTCTGGAATGCACTGGGAGCACAATGGAGATGTGCCTGCACAGGGTCTGAACTGAACCATGTGGGCCTTCCAGTGATGGTCGGTACCCACCTTAGCAGGTCTGGAAGACTCTATGCAGAGCTTTTTACTTGATTTTCCTTTTGCTCCCTGGCACTTCTGCATCTCAGAGGACTTATACACACGTGGGATCTTGTCAATAACTTCTGACCTGGCCCTGGAAATCATATAGTTCAGTTCATGTGGCACCAGATGTAGGGAGCAAAGTGGTGGTGTGCTGTGTCTGATGGAGCTCAGGTTGATGTCTCTTCACCACCAGGAGGGTTTCACAGCAGAGGGTTTAAACCACTCATCTGTTACTCACCCATAACTGAGACTTGGCGGCATTGATTTCTCACTTTCTCTTTTGTCTTGATGCTGGAATGAGGAAGAGGAATGATTAGCAAGGGGTAGTTCCTGTAGCCCAGACAAACATGCAGCCTCCTAGGCAACTTTCAGGACAAACTGGGATGAGGAGATAAATTCTTGGCATAGCTGAGAAGTGTCTGCAAAGCTTCCCTAAACATGATGTTAACTCAAGTGAGTCGATGAGAACATGTCAGGGCAATGGGAGAAGAGGAAGATGTTGGGAGTGCCATGTGCTCAGGTAGGTATTTGGATCAGGGACTAGAAACCAAAGCAGCACATGTTCCACAGAGTCTTATGAAAGCTTCTGTCTCCAACAGGCTGAACAACAGCTCCAGGCCCACATGCTCCTGAGCTTTGGAAAAATTTGGGCTCAGAGATGAATTCTGTGGCTGCGGTTCATCTCTGAGCAGTTTTTTGTCAACTTTAGCCCACGTGCGCACGTTTGCTCTTTGTGCAAACTGCCCCGATGCTGGTGTCAGCCCTACACCTACTCCTACTGCATCATTAAGAGACGCTTTCACACCATGTGTCCCGCACTCCGTGGTGGCATCCAGGGCTTCACGCAGGCATTCTCACTTCCAGCTCACAAGAGTGGTGGCATGACTTGCTATAAATCAGGAGCCTGCATGCGACTGACATTTGAACAGGCAGCAAGAGGAAAAGGGTTAGTAGCTGCCTTATGTATGCTCTGTGCCGAAGCTAGGGTACATCCTCGGTGGCAAACCCTCCCTCAGTGAAAGCCCTTCAGCTACGTTGCTCTGAGACCGTGAGGTCTCTCCTGCAGTATGCGTGTTTCAGGCAGACTTGTTCTCATGCCTTGCATCGCTCTTTTTTTTGAGATGGGAAGTGTCCGCAATGAAGCACTAGGGTTTATTGTGAAGGACTAGGAGTCTAGGCTCCAAAGCAGCAGCTGGCTGGGGGAGCTCTGCCAAGTGACTGAATTTGCCAATGCATCTCGGTTCTCCATCAGATGGAGGCAGGTACTCACAGATCAGTGGGGCAGGAGGCTTTGCTGCAATTTAATTTATGAATGCTAGTAAAATGTTTAGAGGTGCATGAGTGAACAGATTAGTTCATCAGTGACAGAACTGATGACCGAGGTATTGGCTATACTGGTGTCCTGACACATCCAAAGATAACCCTAGCTCTGTGCAGAAAACACATATAAAGCTGGAAACATCATAACATTACACATGTAGTAATTGAGCTTGCAGTTCCAAGCATCTCAATTTTATTGTGTCTTTACCAGTTTTCCCAGACTAAGGAGTTGTTGGTTCGGTTGCCTTTTGCACATCTGAGATTGTTTAAAAAACAACATGACTGGGAAAACAGAGCTAAACTTCTAAACCGTGTGGTTTATTCCTAGAAACATTTGAGCCATGCCAGCATTCACGTTTGTCTTTAACACAATTTGGCATCTAGTTTTGTCAGGGCTATAATAGCGTGTTGTCCAACTTACCCAAGTACATGGTTCACTGTTCTGATGCATGGGACTCCAGTGACCCCAGTTACAAACCCAGTTTGAGATTCTCCTGTGCCCTGAGAACCTACAGAACCACACCTGCAAACTGCTCTCCAGTGCAGCCACGATGTGCCTTTCTGCATAGTGCGATGGGGCCATTGCTTCCAATTAAATCCACAGTATTAATGTGAAGTGTGGTGCCAAAGTGTGGGCCTAAAGGGGCCTCAAAGGGATGGGAGGAACACAGCACCTCCTTCAAGAACCTGCACTCTCCTTCTCACAGGATTGTGCCCACGCTAAATTCGACTTACGTTCTTATTCTGCTTTCTGAAGGAAACACAGAGACAGAAGAAGCAAAGCAACCTGCCAAGAATTGAATATGGGAAGGTGTTGGTTTCTTTGAGTGCCAACATCAGACTGATGAAAAGAGGCAAGGTCAATTTACACATTCTCATCTCCGAGTGGGGAAGATCAAATGAAAAACTCCAAAGCCGTTAGTAGATGGCAAAAGTCTTAACATTTCCAGGCCCATTGGAGGACGTGTCTGCCAGAGTTCATTAACATAATAAACTGCAACTCTGCCTTCAAAGGGAGTTATCAGAAATGGTACTAGGCTAACCTCCACTCCACTTTGAGTTTTGTGTGACCCACAGAGATTTATCCAGATCCCATAAACATGTTTTAACTATTTAGCCCCAGCACACCTCTGAGCACTGTGCAAAAAGTTGCTCCTAATAACTAAGATATTATTGCACATGCCATGTTTGCCTTCTTGGGTTGTATCCTCAGAAAAGCATAGACCAACATTTAACGAAAGTAATTATACAAGGATATTGATGCTGTCAGTAATGTTTTTGTACTCAGAAAAGAGTGTCTTCTTTTCTTCTTATAGACACCAGCTCAAATGCCCTCCTATCCCAGTCTCTTGACAAGCCATTTTCCACACCCAAAACTTTGTGTTTGTGCTGAAGGATGCTGCTCTTTCCCAGCCTCCCAGGCTTCAAGCACCTTCCAGAGGGCTTCTCATGAGGCACAGCTTGTTGTGTTGCTTGGGGATGTTGTCAACATGAGTGTGCCCAGCAAACTGGCTGGAAATACACACTCTGGGAGTAAATCTTGCCCAGATGTAAGTGAAGAGTGACTCTAGGACTTGTTGTCTGTGAGGGGGCTGTAAGGCTGGGCAGGATCTCTTAGCTGGTGAAAGCAGAATGCTGATGGACCATTGCCTTCCACTAATGCCCATCTGCACTGCGCACCAGGATTCGCAGAGCTGCGTGCCCTGCCACAGCACATTAACCAGCATGGCTCTCCCCACCTGGAGTCATGGTCAATGATTTGGAAATGCTGGCCTCGAGCTTTAATTCTTTTTTTTGCTTTTGAATCTCTTCTGAAGTGAAGACCTGGGGAGCCTTTCATGTAGGTGACTTTGGTCTGTAACCCAAGTCCCTCACCTTGGTGCTGGATCACACAAGAGATTCACACCTACTCTGCTTTGTTGGAAATTATGGCTAAATTGCTGCACGTTGGATTATTCACATTGATCATCCTCATAATTTTGCCTGACTTTAAAATGTATTTTTTTTCCACAATGCCTGGCCTGGATTTCCTTGTCTAAGGCTCAAGATGTGACTTTCCTTGAAGAATTCTTTTGCACCATATAACTTTGCAATAGGTATAATAGCTCCCCTCCCTTTATTCACTTCAAGTGCTATGCTCAATTACGGGGGGTTCTGTCTGTAATCTGGGTATCTCAGTAGTCAGGACCCCAAAATGTTCAAAAGTTCTTATCCTTTTCATATTAGGAAATGATTTATGAAGAAGACATTTGGGGTCTGGTTAGGAAAGTGACTATATAAAATTGCATATATTTAGTCTTTCTGCACTTGTATGTCTGTTTTCAACTGAAATGATGATCCCTATTCCCTTGTTAGCAGAGGTAATACATCCATAAAGCTGAGCCAACATATAACAATATATTATATATTGTCAAAACTCTTCATTAAGGCTCTGACAGTAGAATCACTATAGAAATGAGGAAAAGAACTTCATTTTTGGCTCCCACATTCACTGTCCCATTTTCCCATGGGAAGGACTCTCACACCTTGCTAGCACAGAGAATTTCCTCTGCAGTTGATGGGAAACAAATGTCTCCAAGTCATTCACAATAGACTTTTTCTGATGCCACTGCATGAAAATAAGGATGGCAGCTCTGAAAAGCAACACCACATATGATTTGCCCCACTTGGAGATTTACTGCTCGTATATCCAGATGACAGTTGATGTTAAAGTCTTTTCCCCTACTTCTCTGCAGGCCAGCCAATGGATGGAGGGATGGAGGTAGACCAGGATCTACCTTGGATTATACAGCTGTGAACACAACCAGAATCAGACCCTGGCTTGCAAAGAGCTTTTGTTTCTCGCTTTGACCCTGGAGAGGTGACTGCCCTGTTTCTCTTGCAGGACTCCTGGGAGTGCAAAGCACAGGTGAGAAGGGTGGGGATGCAGTGAGCTTTATAGCATCTGCTTCTCAGCTTTTCGCTGGGGGTAAAACAGCCTGTGGAGGAAGACAGATCAATTGACTTTACAGCTGGGCTGATTTATGCCACCAACTAACCATTCCCAAAGTGGGAATCTGCCTGCTGAGGCTGCCTGGGAGCGTCAAATCTTCCCAGCCCTCTCCTGCCCTGGGACATTGTGCTGCTGGCCTGCACAGGAGCTGCTGGCTACTCCTGTAGGATCCCCTGTGCTAGGAAAATCCCATTACTGCCTTCAGACATGCTCTTGACTTTGCTGGAGCAGCATAAAAGGGAAAGGGGAGGTAAAACTGAGGACTTGACCCGGCAGTCCAGGCTGAACTGCAGGGCTGGCAGTGAGGAAAAAAATAATATTTCTGCTGCTAAACAGATTTGGTCTGGAATCAGTGAGGAATCACCCGAAGCTAACCTGGCTTTCTCTACACTCCTCTTAGGAAACCTGCGCAGATCATTCAGAAATTTTGTTTCTTCCCCAGAGCAAGCCTGGCTGTTACAGAGATCTTCCCTCACTTTTTTCTTTTATACTTTCCTTTTTTTGATACTGTTTCCAGCGTGGATTTGTGGACACCCCGAGAGCATCCTCTGCTCCCCTCTGGGTTTTGTTGGGTTCTCTTTCTTGCAGAGACAAACATTTGTGCTCAGGTTTTAGCCAGGGCATTATTTTCTCTTTGATTTAGCACAGCCAGGAGTTATTCCATTATACCCAGACTTGTCTATTTACTCTTTAAAGCATGTTCCTTTTATTTACTCCTCCAGAGCTGCCTGTTTAATCCAATCTCTTTTCCACTGAATTACACTAGCACAATAACACAGGCCAAACAGGTTCAGCCTGGGTCATGAGTGGCAGAGGAAGGGGCTATATTCTTGTCAGATAATAACTCTAGTATTAAAAAAAATAATTAGTATTTGCTAGGACTAGTGAGTTTTATAGCTAAGAAGGGAGCTGCTATTCCCAGTCAGTATTTGCAGTGGTTTGTAGCACCTTTCCCCGCAAAAACTAAGCAAATGACCTGAAAACGAGGGTGGAGCCCAGCTCCTTTTTGCAGGGAGCCTGAGGTTTGACAAAAGCCCTGGTGAATGGGTCGTGCCTTTTAGAGGAGGCAGGCCCCAAATTCACACCCAAGCTCCACACCAAAACCATGACATTAATCTGTTTGAACTCACACTTGTGTATAACAGGAATCCAAGCACCTCGGTGAGCAGACCCTGGGGCTCAGAGCCAGCGCCGCACTGGGGGCTGCACCTTGTTGCGCCGGCCGGCGTCTTTCGTCCCTCTGGTCTTGGGTTACCAGCCATGTGACAGCCGAGGACACCCTCTTACATATTTATGGCACACTTCTGCTCTTTCACTATTGCATTACATCTGCCTTGCTTTGCAAGAGTTTTAGGTTCTTCATTATTCTTTTTGAGCAGCAGATTTTTCTGTTCTTCATTATTAACGTTATATCTTAATTGCTCTCTTAATTGCTCACTTAATTAAAGTGCAGACACCTGCACTTTACAGAAACCTGAGAAGGTAAGCTCTCCGGCCTGTGGACATTAAGTTCTTATTTATTCCTATGATATATGATTTATTGTCCAGACATTTTTCTAGTGAGACACATTGTCACCTTCTAGCTGCCCTGTTCACCAGGACACCAGCCAGACCTCTTTCTCTACTCCTGTTATTCTTGAAACCCAGAGCTCTGAGTTTCATAAAGGCTGGGTTAAGCAAGCAACCGATTTATCTTTACCTAAAGATAAAAGTGTTTGGCAGCAAATGTTGGCACGTCCTTGCATATTTCCAGGGTTCCTTAGTGTGCTCTCTGCTCCCCCCTTCACGTGGGGATGGCCGTGGCTGTCCATCCACAGGGGCTGCACCCTAGCCTGAGCAGACCTGGCATGGTTAATATTTAACCCTGGCTGTGCTAGGGGACGGTGGGACGGAGGCTCTGCCACATAGTCTCTGGTGCGTCACATCCTGGTGGATTTTGTAGCCCTCTTCCCTGGGCTGTGGGCAAGCAGGCAGCGCTTCTCAGGTCCATCAAGGTTTGTCCTCCTGGTGTGAGTGTCCTCCCCTCCCAGCCTTGCCCTGCTCCTGCAGCCGCCCTGCCAGTGCTGTTGGCTGAAGCCATGAGCACAGCACCAGGACAGGGTGAGCCTGATGAATGTTTGAGCAGCTGAAGGTCTAGAGGTCCCCCCTGAGCTCTGAGGGGAAACATCTCTGGAGGTGCCTCCCTTGTTGCAGCCCCCATGTCCTGTGCCCATGGAAAACCACCTCTGGTGCCAGACAGTATTCTCGGGCAGCTCATCTTCTGGTGCGAACCATGCCAAGGCTGAGCCCTCGTGGGGTTGTGGTTGCGTGGGCTGAGAGCCACACACAAGGCAGCACCCTGCCTGCCGTGTTTGCTTCAGGAAAAATACATCTCCAAGAGGGATGTCCTAGAGGGAAAGCACTGAGGAGGTGGATGCATCCTTCCTACAAACCCTACTGCTGTACCAGAGCAGCCCGACCTGGCTGGATCCGCACTTGGGGGAATCAAGGACTGTTTCTCAGCAAACCCTGGGCAAAATGAAGCTCCTGACGGTGCAGGCAGGATGGAGCAAAAGGCTCCTTGGCACCCAGAGCTCCTTTGCAAAGGCACAGCATGGTGCTGAGCTCTCTCTGGCACACTCAGGAGGCAAATCCTCACCCACTGATGGCTGATCCCATCCCGCTGCTCACTGGGGAGAGGGCAGCAAAGTCCTCCCTCCCCATTTCTCAGCAAGCATCCCATTCCAGCTTCTCCTGTTATTTTTATTTGCATACAGATAGAGAAAAAGAAAAGAGATTTCCTATGAGGATTGTTTCCGTATGGTTTTATGCATGAGAATAAACAAGGCATAGCTGTCGACTATATAGTTAACATATTTTTGGTGGTGCTCCCATCCAGAAAATGCAGCTGCATTATATTCCTGATAAAGTGGAACTAATGTTCAGCTTCAGCAAGAATGTTAATAAATGAAAGACATTTCAAACAACACTGATTGAGGCAAAGTGTCATTCCCCCACCCCCACCCACCCCTCACCTCCCCACCCCCCAAAAGCTTTATTTTTTTGCAGAGTTGCAAAAACTCTGATGCTTGACCTGGAAAACAGCAGATTTCTGCTCCTAGTTACACTTCTATGAATCTGAAAGGGCTTCATGGGTTTCAGTAGGTTTGTTTGGACCGGCCTCCTGGTCCTTGAAAGCAGGGGCTGTGCTGTTGCTTGCACCCTGCTTGATTAGCGATTCTTCCTTTAGATAATTTGGTTTCTCTTCATTAGGGAGACCCAGCCAGAAAGGGGGAGGTTGTGTTAGTACCACCTAAACTTAGTCAGTGCCCCTGACACGATGCATGTGGCTATTGCCTAATATCTTATTGCTGACAATTAAAACACAAACATGTAGTCATATTTTTGGATGAAACTGTACAAACATTTCAAAACAGTTTATGCATGCAGATTTGTATGTTATCAGAGAGCACCACACATGCACATGGAATTTATGGAAAATGCT
Organism: Falco biarmicus; assembly: GCF_023638135.1. NCBI lineage: Eukaryota > Metazoa > Chordata > Aves > Falconiformes > Falconidae > Falco > Falco biarmicus. The sequence continues at coordinate 82,592,909 of NC_079288.1, read as the reverse complement.
GAGAGATTTAAAAGGAAATAGTTTGGGAAGTTGTCTTATTTTTTTGAACATAAATCCCCGAACAGTTTCCCTTAACATTCCTCATGTCTACGCAGCAATTAATACTTGACATTTCTGTTTTTCACTCTGTCTGTTGATCTTGGGCTTTTTTTCTTCTTCTTCTTTTTTTTTTTTTTTTTATTATCTTTCACATTTCTTCTTTACATGGTCGCTACATCAGTTTGCTAAACCCAGCACCGACGTGTACAGTCAAACTTCCTTGCACAGAAGGATGATGTGAGGGAGAAAGTGAGAGGAGATTTAAGCCTTCAAAACCCTGGTCACCTCCTCAAATGAGATATTTAGATTTGGGGATGCATACTCAGAGTCTTCAGCTCAGACTACCTGGATTGAATAGTTGCTGCACAGATGAGTCTGTTGGCTTGATCAAGTTTTTTTCTCACTTACAATGATTCCAATGGCTCCAGTGGGATTATTCTTGTACTAGCCAGATGTAAAAGGAAAGCAAAATCAAATCCTTCATACATCAGTGTCAGACTGACTCCAAGAAACCAGTGTTGAGTGATATAAAGGATAAGGGGCCTGAGGAAGGATGTGTTTATGGAGAACATTTGGAAACTTTAACTACTTGTAGTTTGAGCAAATGCTGAGTAAGGGAACTGCCTGCAAACATTTAAGAATGGAAAAAAGAACAGAGTAAAAGCAAATTGCTTGAGGTGATGCAAAGGGATTTGAGAAAGAAGAATGAGATACAATTTGAAAAAGCAGAAGTATAGCTTTTTTATGCAAATGGAAACCTGGTCTGCCATAAGCTTTTAATACCATATTCCTCACCTGAATAGCTAAGCACCTTCCAGGAGTGTGGAAATGGTGTGCTGAATGTCAGATGTGGTTTATTCCTTCTATAGCAGTCATGGTGGTGTAGTCATTGGGTAGAAGGGAAGCAAATTTTGTTGGGACCTGCATTATCTTCCTCAGATCTACTCATAGAAGTCAGACAAAAATCAGATGAGGTCTGGGACTTGTGCCTCCAAAACCTTTTCTGTGTTGTCCCATCTGTATGGCTTGATCTAAACCCCTTCCTTGTCCATACCTTTCCTCCAAGGAAGGAGAATTTTGCATGGATTTTAGTGTTTTATTATACTAGGACCTTTTTATATGCACTTTTGGAGCAGGGAAGGCTGTTTGAATTTGTCACTCAGGGAATATTGGTCAGTAGCTCCTGTGGCTGCCCATGGCTGCCCTGGCTCTCCTGCACAAGCGAGCTTCGCCTTCGAGAGTTCAGCTTATCCCGGAGAGAGGAGTTGTTTTCTGCTATAAACCATCTTGGAGACCACAACTAAGTTGCTGAGCAGTGTGTCCTAGCCAACGAGACCTTGAACTTAATTCAGCAGCCCCTGGGAAGGCAGCGTGAGGGACTCGCACCACTGCTGAGATGTGTCCTCCTGGGCTGGGCTGGCTGGCATTCCCTAAGTGCTGCCCGTACCCCGCTCAAGGCTGTCACGTTTCCCTAGTGCCAGGGAGCGCTGACACAGCGTGCCTAACCTGGCCAAGAAAGATAGGGTCTCCCGGCCAACTGGGGATGGTGGAAAGCATTTCCTGCAGATGCTGTCATGTGCAAATTTAGCATCAATGAGAAATCCAAGCACATTCTCCAGGCACAGTGCGACTGGGCAGTGTGTGTGACTGGTCCTCAGGGAAAAGGCTGGGAACCCTCTCCTGGTGGTACTTCAGACCAAGACAGAGACCACGGTGTACCAGAAGGATCATTTGTGCCTGGCAAAAGCCTCTAAAGCCCCAGTGCAGGGCCCTGGGGCAGTGGGACCTCCCAGCATCTTGCACAAGACCCCAGGTTTGGTTGACAGGGCATTTAACCGCATTACCATCTTTTCTTCTCTGCCAGATAATGACATTCATGTTTCTTGTATAAAAGTTAACTTTATGCATATGATGAACCATTTGTTTCTTTGCAACACTGCTTAGAACAAAGCGTAGTCTAAGAGAATGAGTTTATACTCGGGGAGAAGAAATGTCGGTTTTTATTAAGAAAAAAATACAGATTTCAGGACTGTATCATCCTGGTTCATCTTTCTATCTGCCCATACCTCCTCTCTGAATATTACCCAGGTTATAGCTAGGTCTCAGTTACCACAGATAGAGGAGATGGTGACTTCATTCTCATAAAACACCACTTTCTCTGAAAAACAGAGTTTCAGCCTTGGCTTTAGACCTAAAGGGATCAGCACAGTGACTCTGGTGGCGTGCAAATGGAAAGGTGTATGTTATGTTCCTTGTCTGCCCAGTTGTGACATTTTCTGTGCTGTATTGTCACATGCCAAGTGCTTTATCAGAACTGATTCATGCAGGGAAATCTGCCTCATTGATCAAGTTACTTTTCCCCACGTCCAGAGCAATCCCTTCTAGAAGCCAGACATCCTAGATGGATGCTCAGGCTGACCCCACGCAGCTGCTCCCCCCCATAACCCGAGAAGGGCTGCACAAACCAGGTGGCGGGTGAAGGGAATGCACCTAATTCCAGCCGTGCCCTTCCATCACCTTCACGTGCTCCATCAGCTGTGCCCGACCACCAGGTCCCACACACCCTCCACCCCAGTGGCATGTCCCTGTGGACCCGTGCCATGGGGCCTCGTGCTCCTGCAAGGCACCGTTGCCAACCCTAGTCCTATGGTTGGCCTCAGCCCCCCGGGGTGCTGGGTGTGCTGGGGAAATTCAACCCCATGGCTACCACCTGCAGTTTTTAAAAAAATCATTGAAGCAGGTTAGGACTTACAGCCTGGAGGTATTGTGCCACCCAGATCATCTGTAGGGGAAAAGAAAAGGCAAAGCAATCAAGGCAAAAGGGAGAAAATGGGGAAAAATGGAGTTCTGTGATGATGGTGGTGAGCAGCTCCTGCGAGAAAAAGAGGTAAGAAAGCTGGAAAAGGTCCAAGTCATGGTTTCAGAGACGTGAAGAAAGTCATCCTGGGGACTGATGTTCACTAGACCATCACAGCTACGCAAAATCTGAAAAGCCACAGTCTGGAAACGGGGCTTTGGGGACAACTGGGATACAAATGGACTGTTAGGCAGCTTCTCAGGCCACACGGAGACACGTACTCCGTTGCTTAGCATTCAGTTTTGTTTGTCAGCTCCAGAAAGCTGTTTTCCCACAGCCTTGTCTCAGGACTGTGGGGTGCAGGAGCAAACTGGGGCTGTTGACTTTCAGACTACTCAATCATCCTGCAAATTACAGCCAGCCCAGAAAAAACACAGCTCTGCATGTTTCCTTATTTAGGTAGAAGTGTTGGGAAAACAGCATGAGATTTTGTTTCTGATAAACTATGAGCTGTTTCAGGAATATTAATTATTTTTGTTGTATCAATGTTTTACATTTATTCCTCCGGTGCGGTATTGGGAATGAGATGAAGTCTACAGCATGGTTTCAGACCATCTTTAAGGCACTCCCAAGCCCCTGCAAAAAAATAATAATTATGGTGACATTTTGGAGTCAGTAGGGGTTATTTTCTGGTTATTTTAGCCTGGAGTATGGAAGCTGTGAGCTCCGGTTCCCTGCCTCATGTAATCTCTTTGCAATATCACTTGGAGTCAGATTCTTAAAAAGCTTCTCAATGTCTAAAGACAGAGGCTTAAGGGGGATCTGAAGGTGTTCAGGCAGCTGGATGCTTTTGAAGATCTTGTGTACCAGCTCCATAATCTTCCATATCCCAGAACTTCCCACTGATGAAAGGCTGCAGGAGAGATTTTGCTGCTCGGTAGGTGTATTGGGAGGAGAAATGCCCACCAGTCTGGGAGATGTTGGAGCCTACAGAGGCACACATGGGATTTTTCAGTAAGGAAGTGAAGACGGAAGGAGTGGAACCATCAAGAGGACTTTTATCTGCTATCAAACCTGAGCTGGATGTTTGATGCTGGGCCTGGGTTGGAAGAAGGTTTCTTCCAGACTGGTGCGAATTCGGGCCAGAAAGTGTTTACCAGAGTCTCTAGACAGTCTGTGATGAGAAAGCCATGGTGTATCTGGGAATTAGATCTTGGTCTCAGTGCATGACTCAGAAATACAAGACAAGGAGTAAGAAGTCTTCAGTCAGGTCCCTCTAACCTGGTGGGAAACCCACCTGTGACAAGCCGGTGTCCCACATCTGAGCCAGAAGTGAGGCTGCTTCGGACTTCAGTCTGCACAGGAAAAGAAAGGCTTGTAAATAATTTTGCGGCTGGATCACCTGGATGGTGATGTCCTTGGGACAAAGACCTTGACTCCGTTGTGGTGGAATGGCTGGGAAACATTGCAAAGAGGTGTTTTACACATCCTCCCGTGAGATGTAGCGTGTGGTTGAGCTCTTATTCTGTTGCAAGTTGATTTTACCAGAATCCATGGCATGAATATCGCAGGTCCTGAAGGTTTGCCTCAGTCAACACTGTCTTTGAAGTCACTGAGGCTGAAGTTATTGACTGATAGGAGGAGTAGTCCATCTGGGATTTCTCAGATGAATTAACTTTAATGATAGAAACGATGATATAAGTATGTAAAATATAAAATGAGTATTGTCAGCCACTTTGTTTCTGGTTCAGGGGTTTATATGTTTAGTCTTGAATGTTTTCCACGTTGATTCTGTGTACCAAGATTTAATGCTGTCAGGAACAACTGAGTAAAAATATTTAGTAATGCTAATAATAATAGAGGGTGTGATTTCATAATCCTGACAAAATAGACAAGATGGATGTTCACACTACTTCTTGGCTTGGGTTTAGGGGTTCTCCTGGCGCCTGTCACACGGCATTAGTATGGAGACAGCTCGTTTTCAAGGAGGCCTTCATGCTGGAGCCTATCAAATAAGGGAGCTAATAAACAATAACATCAATGGCAACAAAGTTTCTCTCCAGATAGACAAGTACAGCGATTGAGGCAGCTTTTTCTGGTCATTTGCTCTGTCTGTTTGGTGAATTCTGCCAGGTTGATTTTTACCCTGGGCGGACAGTAATTTGCTGTAAGAGCTGATGCATCAGCCGAATCCTGTCTGGAAGTAAGTTATAAATACTAGTAACAGTTAATCTAACGAACAGCCTTCTCCACCGTTTATTTTCCAGGTTGGTTGAGTTTAGCTCAGTCCAGTCTCTTTCTGGCACGATTTGCACCCAAGCCCAGAGATCCAGCCGGCCCCAGCCTGCCCCCACAGTGGGTTTGGGGGGCCGGGGCTCGCCTGGCCCTGGCATTAGGGGTGCTTTGGCAGGGACCCGTTGTGGGGGTCAGGGGGTGGGGTGGGCTGCGGGGCTGGGGGTCTCCGCCGCCGCTGGGTCCCCGGGGCGGGCTGCGGTGGGGGCACCGCGGGGCGCGGGGCCGGCACGGCTGCCCCGGGCGGGGGGTCGCACCGCCGCGGGGGGGGGCAGGGGCCGCGGGGCACCGTGCGCCGCCGGTGCCGGGGCTGGCGGGCGGGTGCCGCTCCGCGCCGCCGCTGCCGCAAAGGGTTAAGGGGAGCGGCGGCGCGGCGCGGAGCGGGCCGGCGGGGAGGGCGGGGGCTCCCGGGGATTGGTGCGAAGTTTGGAGCGGGGCGGCACCGCACCGCCCTCCGCGGCGGCTCGGCCCCCACAGCCACAAAGCCCTGCAGGGAAAGTTGCTTTATCGCTTGTTTCTCTCGCCCCGGCTCTCCCCCCCCCCCCTCCCCTCCCCTTCCCCAGCCCCTTTCCCCTCCTCCCCTCGCTCCTTAAACGGGATTCCGGCTGGGCGAGCCGCAGGACGGCATCACCGGGCATCCCGCGGCGGCGGAGCCCCGGCGGGTCTGTCAGGTCCCCGCTGTCCCTGCCCGCGCACACACGCTCAGCCCGACCCGGAAAGCGGCGGCGGGGGGGGTGGTGTAAAAAAATTTACGAGGTTTCCCTCTTTTCTCCTTAGCTGCTCGCCCGTGGCTCCCTAGTGGGAAACTCACCTCTGGGGCGAAGGTTTGGTAGAAAGCCGGTGGGGAAGGGGAGAGCCGCTGGGAGGGGAGGGCACCCCCAGGCAGCGGGCAGCCCCCACCCGCCCCCGGGGGGGATGAGCTAGAAGCCGGCGGCGGAGCGCCCAGCCGGGCGCCGTGGCCGCGGAGGGCATGAGGCGGCGAGCGGCGGGGATGGGCGCCAGCGCACGGTGCTAGAGCCCCGGCAGCAGGCAAGGTAAGTGCCCCCCACGCCACCCCCTCCCCCCAGCCGGGGACACACACACCCCGCTGCCTGGCTGAGCGCTGCGACACCTACCGCACAGCTGGGAGCCGCCGGGTTTGCCCCGAAAGAGGGGTGGGGGTAGCACCGGGTGGCATCGCGGCGTGTGTGTGTGTGTGTGCGTGTGTGTGTGCGCGCGTGTCCCGCCCCCAGCCTCCCTTCCCCGACCCCAGTTCCCGACTGCCAGTATCCCGTTCCCGGCCGCCGCGGGGCTGAGCCGCCCTGCGCCCCCGGGTCCTGCCCCGGGGGAGCCCCCTGCGCCCGCCCGGCCCCGCCGGCCGCCCCCTGCTGCGCACCGGGAGGCGAACGGCGGAGCGGCCGTGTGTGCTTTGCTGGATGCTCTGCGCGGGTTGTTGTGTGTCCTGGGGGCACGGAGTGTTTAAACCGGGGAGTTTACAAGGGTGAGGAATTCAGACAGTGTTTAAAGAGTGAGAGTTTTAGGAGGAGAACAGGGCGTAATTAATGTAAACCTGAGCTTACCCCGCGTTTGCGTATCGCAGCGAAGGCATCCGCAAGAATCCGGGCAATGAAGTGCGGTTTTGCTTTGGGACGCACCTCTGGAGCGCAAGGAAACAAGTGGGGTTTGGGAAGGGGGGGAAGAGGAAAGGAAAAATCCGTGCTGTTGGGAGAGGCTGCGGAGCGGAGGAAGGCGTGCAGCCGGAGCAGGGCTGGGCTGAGGGGCACTGGAGCAGCGACACAAAATTTTCTGGGCTGCTGATGGGAGAGGTAATGTTCCTCCTCCCCCTTCTCCAAGTCCCTCCACAAATTGTTAACCTGAAATCTGGTTTTATGGCCACTTGCTAGCGTTTTGTTTGCCTTCCAGACTGGTCCTGTACAGGATACCGAAGAATTATGCATTAACTGTAAACTTAGAGGAGCTTACTGGCCTCAGTGGGTTCTTGATTTATATCAGGCTAAAGCAGAGGAGGGCAAAGTTTTCCTTGCTGAGCACCAAGGAATGAATTACAAGTACGTTGCTCTTTCATTTGCTGTTTCTGCTCTTAAGGCTTTGCAATAGGTTTTAAAACTCTGCAAAGTTGTGTGTTGTTTGGGGCTTTTGTTCCCCCCTGTAATTATTTTGCTCTCCTTTTTCCTGCCCCCCAGGTCTGAGAGGACGGTAGCCCGTACGATACAGAGGGATCTGGTTTTCAAAATGGAATTGCAGCTTGTGCTCCTTTTCGCAGGGATAATCGCATTTTCAGACTCGGCGAGAGGTAAGGAGCCCACGCTTGCTGCAAACTCTGTGACTCGCACCTTTCCCTCTGCTCTGCGGGGCTCGTGCCCCGCAAACACCCGTGGTGCCCTCAGAGGGACCCTGTAAGGGAGGTGCTGTCAGTGCAGCCTTGTCCCCTGCACGTTGCTTCTCTGTGCAGGGGCGCAGGCTCGTGCCCACGTGTGGTCCCCTCGTTACCTGCGTGTGCCGGGGCCGTCGGTTTGGATGGAGCACGGCTGCTTCGGGTTTGCTGAGGTCTCTGAGGTGCAGGTGAACTTCCAGGGGCTTTTCTCGTGCATGTGTAAAAATACACAGACAATTTTAAAGAAAAGCGACTGCATTCCTCTGTGGATCAGGAATACCTCTCCCTTCTTGTAATCCCTCCAGCCTCTGCCCCGTGTATTCCCACTAGCAAACTAAACAAACACATCCATTAACTTCCTCAGTGACAGACAAATGACAGTTTCCAACAGCGAGAGCGTGCTTTAGCACTGGGGCTCCAGCAGTTGATCAGATTCCAATAAACAGGTTCCAATAAACCAGAGGCAAATTGAAATACATTGACCTGGGAGTGACGGAGGGAGTGGGCAGGAAAAAAGAATTTTTTTGGGGGGAGATTTTTTTTAAACAAAAGCTCTGGGATCAGAGTGGAAGGAGCAGTGGCTTTTCCTCTGCTCTTGCCTGCGTTGTACCTTGGTGGGTGCTGTCCTTGGAAAGCCTGAATGAGAAACCATGCTTTCAGCTCCCCCAGCTCTGGTCACAAAGGAGGGGCTGCATTGTTCCAGGAGAATGGGGGTATGGCTTTAGGATGCAGATTGCTCCAGCTGCAATTCCTAACAGTATCAGAGTTGCATGAATTGTTGAAAGACCTTTAAATCACCCAGTGCCGTGGAGCTGCAAATTAAAAGATTTAAACTTGCCCTTCGCTTGGGCCATAACTTGCGGGTGAGAGTGGGAAGGGAGAGAGGGAGTGTTACTCTAAAAACCCGAGGTTTGGTTCACACGTTGCTTTTTTTTCCTTTTTGGCATTGGCTCCCAAGCAAATATTTTATGGAGGCAAAAGCACTATAAAATGATTCGGCTGGAAGCTGGATGAAAAAGAAAACAGTATATAGGCTCTAAGTCCTACAAGTCTGAATTCCAGGCAAGGCTTACAATGGAGACTCAGTTTAACTTGTAGGCAATGGGCAGCAGTGTATGAATTAAGATGACCTCATGGACGTATATTATTGCAATGGACTTGGGAAGTTGGTGGAGTTCCGGAAAAGATCTGAAGTGGGCAGGAGAAGACAAAAAGATTCTTGTCTCTGTTGTGAGCCGAGCATCGGTTGCCTTACTGGCTGACCCTGTTTAAATTTGGTTTGCACTTGTCTTGCTTGTACTCTTTTATTGCCCCTGGTAAATGAAGTGCTGTGGGCTGCTGTTGTGTGAAGAAGCAACAGAAAATTAGCAGTGGTAATTTCAGGACATCATCGTTTTTCCTATGCAGAGGTCTTTTTAATATAAACTTTGATAGGATCATATTGGTAATTGGGTTATTTGAACTCTTTTCAGAGCTGGAAAAAGCCATCCTGCAAGTGGATGGAGGGATGGTCCTGGTTATTTAAAATGACGTGGAAGCAGAGTTTAAAAACCAGGGCCAAACCCATGAAAACTGTCACTCATTCACATGCTGATACCAAGAGAGATGAAGTGCATAAGAAAAAGGCGTCATTGCTGTAAAAATATACACAAAATCCTAACATTTATATCCTGCTTTCTTCTATTTTTTATAGTAGAGGATGCAGGTGGAAGATCAAACTTGTGACTAGAGGCAAAACACTCCCCAGCATGTTGCAACCTTATTTTGTACTGTTGAATATCCCCAATTATTAGATATTTACATTGGGATAACTTCAGATTTTCAGAAAAATGTGGCCAGCTGTTAACGTGCCTACAGATTTTTTCCGCATGTATCATCCTGTGGGTTCGGCCGCTGGAGATGTATAAATGTTACCTGTTTCAGTCGCTCGGGTTTTATAGACAGTCCATTGGCCAAATCTCAGCCTGAGGTTGTGAGGCTTTTCTCCAGAGGAAGAAGGGCTCTTTGTTTTGGCCAAACGGGGTTTAATATCTGTATCCTGATTGCAAATTAGACGTGTGTGGCCCAAAGCGTGCCAACACCTCCTAATCTGAAGCGTCAGAAGTTAAATAGGTGCTCACTGGCTTGCGGTCAAGTGAGGAAGGTGGCTGAGGAGGCTCTCGGTGAAAGTGCTGGTCCTTCACTTCTACTCCTATTAGGCAAAAGTAGTTTATGCTGGAATTAGGGTGTTAATTTGGAGCTGGCTGATTGTGTGCCCGTGTTCGGGGAAGGGCTGTGCCATAGTGCATTTGCACAAGGGGGCAGAATTAAGTTGCCCACGCACTCCGGCTTTGCTATTTCCTGACAGTCGAGTGCTCAGCTGCAGTCTTGCATTAAATGTTACGTTGTATTATTTTTACATCTTTATTTAGGTGATGCCTATTAAGGCAAAGGGCCCCAGGGGGATGACTGATTGGGCTAATGTGGCAACTTCTTCTCTCTCCTCCCAGTTCCCCAGGAAACAGGGACATTTTTCCAGGTTTAGAGCTGTGCCTACTGGCTCTGTCCTTTCCTATGACCCCATGTGTCACATTGCCGGCGTACAGAACACTGCAGAAAAGGAGGTATCTTAGCAAACCGAGATAAACTCTTAGGAAACAGGCAATACATTCAAAGTATCCACGCAAAGCAGAGAGCAGATCTGATTTTAAGAGATCCAGGTGCGGAACTCGCTGTGTCTGGAGGGATGAAGAATGAGATCGTTCTAGCTAAGTTTGAACCAGTGCTTTTGGAGCTGAAATTTAAAGACTTTGGCTAAGGGCTTGTCAACACCAGCAAACGTACTGGAATAACTCCTCCAAAAAAACTTAATCTGGAATAATTCCCTGAACAACCAATCTTATTCTAGGCTAAGGATCTGCCGGAGGGAGCCTGTACCAAAAAGTCTTCCTCCGGAGACATTTTGGTAAATATCCAAGCTCCTTCTTTCCCTTTTGGGTGAAGACAAGAGCTTCTGTGTGCCCAAAATCCACTCCTTGAGAACAAAACCTGCGTGCTGGGGTTTTCTAAGAGAGACTGTGCCTTTCAGCTGACAGCCAAGGTGTAGGGTGGCTGCTTCATCCCGGTTGCTGGCTGCACCGGATAGTGTCAGCCCTGCACCTGGGATAATAGGCAGGTCCAGTGGCTCGTCCCTCATGTCACTCCATTCCTGTTCTCTCCAAGCAGCCCTATACTGGGCATAAAAGTCCTCAGCTCCTGCCCTGGCCCTCCTCTGCAGGGACGAATGCCATCTTGGGTCACTAACCTTTAGTGACTATGTCCTGCAGCAATGTAGCTCCTACTGCTCCACACCTCCGGTTGGATACAGGTAATACAATCTGGTATTTTCCTGCCTGTGTTATCTCAGTGACATACAACGCAATATTTGTTCTGAATCTGTCAAGTTGCCATTGTATTCGCATTGGTGACCGTATATGGTAACATTGGGATGTGCTGGCTTGGTCCCGTGGCTTCAACGAGATTCTGTATGGTATGTTTAGATGTTTTTTGGTAAGAGTAGTAACAACCCTCCTGTTAGCGAGTAAACTGATATTCTGCTGGAAATGAATTAGTTTGGATGTTGACTTCATTTTTGGTGCATTGCTTAAGGAGGGGAAGAATAGGACCTTAATTGCTTTCTACTCTGGCACTTCTCTGTGTGACGCTTGGCTTGCAAATGTGGTTGGTCCCTGCTTTACAGGGAATTTGCTGATGGGGCTGCCTCAGAATTCAACAGTTTCATGCAGAAATAATACTATTTGCCATTTTTGTTTCTCTGAGTAGTAGAAAAAAGGGAATAGGATGCTAGAAGGCTTTTTTTTTAATTTCTTGGGAGAGGAGTTCTTCATTTTGGTAAACATATTTACCGTTCTGTAACTTTGGGGTTTGTAAGAGTGAATGGTAGTAAATGTAGAAAAGATAAATAATGATAATAGAGAGATGATTGTTGGCTTCTGTTCTTTTCCTTTATTCTTGTTGAATGGTTGTTGCCAGATATAACAATTAGGTAATTTCTCACTTGTGAAAGAGAAGCATGTTCAGATCTAACAGCTTGATTCAGGTTTTATGTAAGTCACATCGTCTGGTTAAGTTTGGGGCATTTTTTGTATCGTGTTCTGGGGGAGCTTGCTCATGAATAATCTGTCAGCATGACTTGTACCTAGAGTCAACATGACGATCTAAGAAAATCCTGGTTATTTTTTTAAACCCTAGTTCCTCCCTTCTTCTGAGGCTGTCGGCTACTTTAAATTGTGGCTGAGTTTAAACATAAAATACAGCGTGCGTCATACTGGAAATTTAGGGTTGATTTTATTTTATTTTTTCATTAGGAATATTCCAAAACTCAGCAAATTGCTTAAATACATTTAGATTTTCCTTAAAGTTTTTATAACTTTGTTTTCCAAGCCCATATGTTTCTTTGACCTTCATTAAAAGACGCAAGCAGCAATTTAAAACACGTCTTTTCTGTGATGAATTTGTATACAGCAAAGGCTAGACTCCAAAGTCTGACTCTTAGCCACGGAAGAAAATTTCATGTGCCATGAGATGGTTCTTGAGAAATTAAAGGAAAATGTGTTTTTTTCAGGAAAAAATTGCCAATCAAAAACATAAAAGCAAAAGTGATGCTTGCTAGCAAGTAGGAACCTGCTTCTCAAGGTTTGGGACCATTGGTACTAATTTATTAACTGAAGATGAAGTTTGTTTTCTGGCGTGAATTGGCTGATGGAGCTGATGTTTTCCAATGGCATGTCTGACAATTCCTTTTTGAGCGGCTGTCTTGGAGCAAGTGGCGCTGGTACGTCTGGGTGCAGAATATGTGTTATGGAGTAGCGTGAATGCAGTAGAGCTGGCTGTGCATTTTTGCAGTAATTGTTGGAAAAGATAAAGATTTCCACTGAAAGGGGAAAATAATAATGTAGAGGTCCTCTTGTGCCTAGTTCGAATTTAAAAAAACAAACAAACAGTGCAACCTTTCATCATAGCTTTATTTGTTCACTGGGAGTAGAACCAGTACAGCTTTATGATTTTCCTGAGACGTGAAGCTCCTGCTTGTGTCTGCAGTGACTTGTAAAATCCTGCTGCTCAAAGGGTCCGTGCAAATGTATCCCAGCATTACAGCAGTTGGTGAAAATGTTCCTTTCTCCCCTTTCTTTCATTAACCTGCTCATTTTGTCTTGTTTCAAGGAGTTTGTCTTTCGTGTCACCTCTTCCTGTGTTTTCTGGTGGGCTGCTCAAGCTGAAATGCATTTGATCTTGTTTTGAACATTTAATTTGGATTTCTATTCCTTTTCTTGTTCTCTGTTAAGCAGCCTTGACTCAGAGCTTTCTCTAATAATAAGACACCTATACGTATTTAATTGTGTTGACCTGTCCTATCTTTTGTGCCAAGGTGGAACATTTTTCATCATATAAATGACTTTTATTTTTAAGATTTGAGCCAGTGTGAATGTAGAAACTGTGCTGTCAGATACAAGCTTGTTGAGTCTGGTGCTCATTCGTAGCAGCTGTGGTACTAAGGTAAAAAAAAAATATTTCCAAAAGTAAGCTTGAATAATCTGATCTTGCTGCCCTGATGTTGTATAAGATATGCAGATGCAGCCCATGCCAGTTTTAACAGGTTAGGACCTGATTCAGAGCCTGTGAGTGTTGGTGCTGTGACTCCTACTCACTCCCGTGGGCTTTGGATCCATCCCTGAAGGATGACTTGAGCAGATTATCTGTGCTATCAGCCTCTGTGTAGATCCCTTGTGTACGACAGCAGAAGAGAGGTAGGCTAAGCATGGTATATTTGGATCCTGCCATTTGCCTGCTTGACCAGACAGCTCGGACTTAATTTTTTTATTCTAGAAACACATTGGTTCTGCCTGCTGTGAGTTCTGGCTGGTGGCTGGAGCGTGCGCTGCTGGGGTTGAAAGCAACTTGGAATTCATTGCTTTAACTTCAGGTCGCCGCAGAGGGGCCGATCCCCAAAGCAAGGGTGCCATTCTGTGGTGGTGTTGCTAGTTGTGGAGGGGCTTAAGACTGGCCCGAGTGTTATTTAACAGGTTAATGTATGCTGTTTACTGCTGAATCCATTCACATCTCTGATTTTTTTTTTTTCCTTTTCTTTCCGAGTCAAATAAACACGGGCTGCGTGGAACTTGGTTGGTTGCCCTGATCACACAGTGTCCCCATTGTATCGCAGCAGAAACACAGCATCCAGCCATGCCGCGAATAACCTAACGTTTTTATTTCATCTCAACCACTCCAATTTTCAGGAAGAAATTCAGCCAATAACTCCAGGCTACTTCTTCCATTAAGTGTTCAAACTTAATTTTGAGCTTCACTGAGGGAAGAAAAATGTAAATTGGGAACAGAGGCTTCTCAGAGCAGGTTAATGTTTCTCAGGACTGCTGCACCTCTATTTGAAGTCTCTCTGAGTGGCTTCTAGCTTGGTGGGACCCAAAATAATTTCTCCTTATATCTGATAAATTTATTAAATGACAGATTTACACAATCTTGGGTATCCTGTCAAGCGGCTGAGAAGTGAGTAATGCAAGAGGCGTCATACCCAAGATGCCACTTGGGTCGTGTTGACTTTGGTGGGTATTTTAGGAACCGTCAGTATTTGTGCATGTAAGATAAAAACGCAGGGTCAGCAGACAAATGCAGAAATATGGACTTAATTTGTGCAGTAGGCCTTTTCTTCAATTCACATTCTCCTTGCTGCATTTGCTTCCATGTGCCTGCTAAACTGATGACTGTAAGGGTTTGGTACTGGTGTTGTGCAGACTCCTCATGGCAACAGTGGGCTTGTTCCGCCCAGCACAAGATATTCGGGCAAGGGAAAAAGCTGGAGCAGGATGTGGAGGGAAATGTAAGCGTTAGCCAACCTTCAAGGGAAAATTTGGGCCACGTTAGTGTGCTGCTGCTCTTGAGGCCTGATGCAGCCAAGGCTTGTGAGAGCATCTCCAGTGGGCACTGTGTGTGGTCTGAAGATGATGTTGGGGATGCGGCTTTTCCAAATCTCTGCTGTATTCCACCCCCTCACCCCCCCCAGTCCTCTCAGGTGCCCCCATGTATAGGTGTGTGCTTAATTGGCTTTTGACCAATGTGTGACTCTGAGTAGAAGCATTCTCTAGTAAAAGGGGCGTTTTCATTCTGGTAGCTAGTATTTAACTATTGCCTTGTGTGGATTTAAATCTTTCTTTTCCTAACAGAAGTGAGGCCAAATGAACCCCAAAGAAGGGAGAAGGGACAGTTATTCAGCCCCACCAGCCTCCCAAAACTGAACAAGCCAAACTAGTTAGGTTGCTGCAGATCCAGGAGCACTGTGAGCTGGTTTCTTTTCCTCCTTTTTTTTTTTCTTTTTTTTTTTTTTCTCAACTAATGGATTTGTGTGAGTTGGAGTAATTGAGGAAGCTATTTTTTTTTTTAGTTGTTGTTCTTACCTAAACAGATCTGTTAACACTAGTTAAGCAATGACAAGTGTCAGACAAGTTGCAGGTGTATGAACTGCATGTCAAGGCTGCAAGGGTTAATGAATAACAGGATAACCATGTGGACATTGTGGAATATCTCCTCAGAGGTAGTGCAGGCTCTCTGTGGAAGGAAGAACGCTTGTTTAGCATGAAGCAGTCTATGTAAAACTGGTGGCTAAAACTCCTTCAGAGTGTGGATACCCTTCTGAGACAGGATGCTATGAGCCATCTCACTCACCTGCTAGGTGGATTAAGTCTTCTGCGGATTAACATGTTTTGGTGAAAATCACCACAGTGTCTCTTTAGCCAGACAAGGAATATTAGGAAGTATTTAATGTATTTTGGGGCAGTTTATAGGGGGAAACTGGGAGAAGAGTTGCCAGCTCCACTAGCATATGGAGATTAGGCTCTGTGTTCTGATAAGTCATTTCATATTTTAATGGTCAGGGTCAGATACTGCTCTTCATTATAAAGGTGATAGTCCCTTTAGATTCAGTGAGTTGTGGCTGAGTAGCTTGAGTAGCATTTAAGTTTATAATCCTGCCGGAGAGCAGAAACTGGAGCCTCATAAAACCAGGTTCTGTTTCAGTTCTGTATGGCATCAAGCCATGGGAGGGTTCATCGTGATCTGCAATAGTTAATGTAAAACTGAGTTACCAGATCATAGCTGATGAGTATCTTTCCTCCTCCTGGTATTCGCAACCAATCAGAAATGCAGTATTGCTAGGGTTAATTTCGTTAAGGGCTAATGGGAGTGGAGCTTTCAACTTAATCATGGCCAGGACAGGTGTTTACTTTTCCTTGACAAGTTTGATTGACAAGGAGTTGTAAACCTATTAGGGAGATACTTGTATATGCAGGGGAACTGCCTTTGGACAGTTGGTTTCTAATTGCCAGATTTGTTATCTGAAAATGTTTGCCACTGCTCTTGGCGCACATCTGTTGTTTCTGGGGTACAAAGAGACACAAGAAAGTGGTGGAGGCTAGTCAGAACATTTTGCTCAGGGGCTAGATAAACCACCAGGTAGGAATGGGTCAGTGTTTTATGTAGAGCTGAGCAAGGTCCCGCTTGTATCACTAAGGCAGAATGCTTTTCTGGATTCCCTGCTTGCTCAAGCAGCAGTAGGCCAGGGGATTTGGAGGATTTCAGGCAGTATTTTTTGATAGTGGTGTATACAGGGTTATTCCTGTCATTGGAAACACCCGACTAGTCCTTCTTTGCAATTGGTAAGCTAGCCAGAGGGTGTTTAAATTGAAGTTTAGTTCAGGGCTTTTTTCCCACTTGAGTAGTACTGTCAGGAGGAAGATTGTAGATTCAAGGGGATGGGAATCTGTCCTTTTTCCTCATGTTTTACCACTAATCCCAAGGAAGAAGACAGCATGGTGCTAATCAAAAGTAGTCACAGCAACAGACCTGCATACTTAATTACTACTATTTATTGAGAGTTCCAGGGTGGGACTGGGGGGGAATTATAAAGAAGAGACCCCAAAAGTGCTGCTCAGCATAGGCAGCATTCCTTTTCTAGACAGAACTGGGAGAAAAAAACTTGTCTTTCTGAAGACCACAGACTAGCTAGCTGGAGATTGAGGCTTATTTTTCTCTTATCCTAGAAAATCCAATAAATCCAGTAAATTCTTTCAGTGTGGTCTTCCAAGAGTTTTTCAACTTCGTCTGACTCACAGATTATTTGAGTGCCATTATAGACTAGGGGTCAAGCAAGTTAATTCACAGAACAGTATGCTGCCCTGTTTTCAAACTGTGCTAATCAGGGTTTTGAGTCAAAGCATGGTAGTTTGCTTAGGGAAATTATTTTCCTGTTAGAAAATTACAAATAGGCTCTGACTATTCGTATTGGCTTCACTCACTGGAGTGCTCACATCATATGCGGAGCAAAGCCCCTGGGGATGTACTGGCTGTGGATCAGGGCACCGGTGGGGGCTCATTTCCCAGCTCCAAAGACTAAACTTGTGAAAAGAGGTTGAAAACTTGTGAAAGAAAATAAAGAACTTGTTACGGTCACATTTATACCTCCAGCAGGACCGAGGGAGGGCTGCGTGGAGCCCATCCGAGCTGTAACATGAATGTCCTTTCCCAAAGGAGACGTTTGGTGGAGTTATTTGGTTACCTCTCCCCCTCACCTTTTTGTAATTGACTCTTGTTTACTTTTTCCTCCTCCTTTCCTGAAGCTTATTACCACTGTTTAGGCAGAGGAAATGAATTAACATAATTTACTGGTTTTTAGAACGAGACACATTCCCTGCATGTAGGTATACACACGCTCGCAGTTGCCCTCCCAGTGCTGTGCAGAGAAGCGTGTTTACAGAGTCTGGGTCCATTTAGGGAGAACAATACCCTGATTATGGAGGGCAGCCTTTTATTCCCAGAAACCAGAAGGAACCATTCGCTTCAAGCAGCTACTGCCCCTTGAAGGTACAGGCGGCGTGAGCTGCGGGAACAGGGGAGTAAATCTGTTGTGGACACAAACCAGCAGCATTGTTCCCTGAGGAAGTTGATTTAGGGGTGGGGGTGAGAAATAGTCTTGGGACAAACCAAATGCCAAGTGTAAGATCTGTCGGCGTGCAGAGAGGTGTTGTGACTTCCAGTTTAATTTCCAAATAATAGCCTTGAGACTTCACAGGGAGTTATTTGGTGCTTCCTGAGCTGACAAGGTGCTGGGGAAGCTTGGGTGGGAAGAAGATGGTAACTGAGCCTCCAAGTGTTTTTGGATGGGCTGAGTTGGGTTGAAAGGTGCTGTTATGTATGAAATGCCAGTCACTTCTAATTGCAGTCATGCACCTGTGCCTGGTAGATAATGCTAGAGCCGTGTCATATGGAGCATTTGCTTCACATGATGTTGGGAAAGGTCAAGCACTTGATTTCTGTCCTGCTAAGTTGGGTCGTTAGCAGCGCAGATAGGAGCCCCCTTCCTCTGCCTGACTGCAGCCATGTGGATCCTGGCAGTAAGTGCTTCTCAGGTGTGATCTCATGGCAGCTGAAGATTACTGAACTTGACCCCATCACCAGCCTGTCCTTGTCCTGCTCTGCTCCCAGCCTCGTAACTCCCTTGTGCCAGTGTGAGAATTCTTCTGACCTTGCTGGTGGGCGTTTTCGGGAGGTAACCTGGGCAGGAACCCAACCTGGAATAAAAACCATGATGGGTTAAAACGTTAGAGGAGCATGACCTGGGGTCCTGGGATATCACAGCGTGACCACAGGCAGCAAGTCCTTTCCATTCCCACTTATGGCAGGAAGGCTCATTACTTTGGAGTACTGGGTGTTTATGTGAACATTTATAAAATGACCCTTTAGGAATGTAAAATGTAGTATTGCCAGGGGGCAGCAAATGTGAAGACTGGACAAATTAGGTTTGGATCCTGGGTCCTCCCTTGGTGGATGCTGTTGGAAAAGGTGTGTATTACCCTGGTAGAAACTTCTCATCCAGAAGTGGTTTGGGCTGTTCTGAACAGGCAGCAATTATTCCTCGTTGTCTTTTGCTCTTGGTTCAGCTCTGTCAGATGGTAGCACATTGCTGACCCTTCTGCAGCGGGAAATTCCAGCTTTCACAGTCTTTATCACGATGATTTTCTGTTTGTCTCAGTGTTCCCTTGAAATTTGGAGCGCTTTATAGGGCAAAGGGAATCTTCCTTTGCTTTTGGCTTCTGAAGGAGAAAGATCATTTTGGGGAGCTGGGAAATGGCAAGTTAATGCGGCCAGCATTTGCTGGCCCTCCTATGGCATTGCCTACTGCAAGGAAGGAGACACTCCATCCAGCCCACAGCAAAGATGGGCTGCAGCCAGTGCTGTCTGTGAGCAGGTTCCCTGTGGTCCAGGCACAACGTGTGTTGACCCTGGCATCAAGGCAAATGTGGTTTGTCACCCAGGCTGGAGAGGGAGCCAGGTTCCCTCTGCGTCCCTCCCTGGACTTCTGAATACTGACACCTCTTCAGGGGGTTACAGAAATAAGGCAGAGAAAACAACTGGTGCAAAATACTCCCTGTGGGTGAAAATATTTTTCCAGGGGAACAGAGCCAGTAGGATAAACAGGTAAAGCTGCAGGGCTGCATTAACCACACTTTTTGGGGCTTTCTGGAGGGGAGGTGTTTATGTTGGCCTGTGAGACTTGGTGGGTGAATTCTGTCTGGGGATGATTGACACATGTCTAATGTGATGAACCATGACCCTGCACTCTGGAGAAACTGTGGCTTTTGCCTGTTGATCCAGTTTTTTGTAGAGGCGATGATCCTGGTGCACATCCCAGTACCCACGTGAAGGCTGCTGGGGTTACTCTGCATTGGAAGACTAAATTCTGGTACGCTCAGGAAAATTCAAACTTGGTGCTAAATAACCATAACTATCCCATGGCAGCAGGGATGTGGTTTTTTGTTTTGCCTTTTTAAAAATATCTTTTAAAACCTGCCAGGTGTTCTCAGGCTTGCATGATGTGAGAGGGGGAAGCACTGGTTCCTGTGCCAGCCCAGGGACTGCAGTGAGTGCCATAGGAACCACTCCAGGGTCCATCCCTGTGTCTGTTGCCTTGATGGCTTTCTGCTGAGAGCATGAGGGTGTGCAGTGAGCTGTGGAAAAATGTGAATCTTGGCAGCAGTCCCTGATTCAAAATATCTGGGAAACACTGAGCTGGGAGGTTGAAAATACATCTTGGGGGATTCTTTCTCCAGAAGGAAAAACAGCATCAAACTTCCACTGAGACAAGGGTTTGAAAGAAAAAAATGTGCAATGCAGAATTAAAAAGGGAACTGCTTAGTCATTGGACGCTAATTGAAATAACAGCAGAGAGGAATAAGCTTGAATGAATTTTAATAGCCTCTTGATTTGGATCTTTTTGTTTGCATACTTACAGGTGCTTTCCCTTTTACCTCTGCAAAAGTAATGCAGATACTATAATAAATATAAAAAAACTCAAACCCCCAACCAGCAAACCCAATAACTTATCTGAGGGAGGTGAAAAATGAAGCAAAGTAATTGAACAAGCTTTCTGCTCTAAGTATTCCAGCCTTAAAGCCAGAGTAGGGCCTTCCATCCTGTGGCGTGTGTTGGAGGGTATTTTGCTACAGGACAGATGTTAAGGCAGAGCTTGAGGAGGACTACAACTTCTAAAATATTTAATACTGCTTTTGGAGAGCAGGTCAGCAAATGAGCAATGGTTTTGGTTGATACAAGGAACACAGCAGAAGGCAAAGTTGTTATTATAGCTGGTATTAATTTTTTTTTTTGGGAGGGGGCTAGTGCCTGGAAGTCCTAATTGTACCAAAGGTCTGTTGTTGTGTTAAGAGCTGTCAAACCTAGAATGAATGACAGACGGCTACAGTCTTAAATGCAAGTCACTAACAACATATACTCCTTGTTTAGAGACTTTTACTCTGACAAAGGCTCCCTCCAAAAACTAGACCCATCGGTCTAGCCAAGTTTTATTTTACCCATATAAACCTGAGACAGGTGAGATCTCATATTTGCCTGCAGTGCCCCATGCAAAGCAGACATTGCCCCGATAAGGATTTCTTGCTGCTGCTACAATACAGACCCACACGACTGATAATCTCATGCCCAAACCCTGGACAAGTGCCCAAGGTGAAACAGGTGCTAACGTATCGTTCATGCCCCAGCTGCAGGGCTGGCGCTTGCACGCCCAGCGTGGTGTGTATGTGTGAATCACAAGCCCAGCCATCCCCTCCCTGTTGAGTACAAACTTCATCGCTACCTTTAGGGAGAGCCAGGCATTATGCCGTACTTACTTTTTTATGGAAACAACCATCAGAAGTCCTTGAATGGGAGAAAAGAAGAAAAGCCCCAGAGATTATTCAAGCATTATTATTAGCAGCAAGATGTTTGCAAGCGTGCTAACAACGAGGTCTGACTGCTCCTGAGCATTGCTCCACATCCCGCTCCACAACTCGCCCACCATGGGTTTCTGTTCCCTCCTGGAAAAGTGCAAAGAAAAGCCAACCTAAAATCTGGTGGAGGAGAAGGGAGTTGAGAAAGGCAAATTTTCACACAGACACAGAAAAAGAGGTTCTTCCAAAAAAATTTGTTTTGCTTGGAAAGGCTTGTGGTGGTTGTTGAAAGGGCATTTCAGTGGAAAAGGGCCAAGCAGCCCAAGGCAGAACCAACACCCTCAATTGAGAAAGATTTTTCAAACAGCAGTACTGTTAAAAAGTAATTAAAGTCAAATAAAACAAGGAAAATAGTGGATGACACATCTATTTGAATTCATCCTGGTTTGAATCTACTGAAACCCATGTAGCACGACACTGGAGACACACAAGGGGAAATACAAACCCGAGAATTTCAATTCACTTCTGTGACTACAGAAGTTTCTGATCTCAGACACCATTTCTACCAAGTGCTGAAGCACATACTTAACTTTTAAGCACCTGAAGATTGTTTGGATTTAAAGAAACACTTGCTGAGGACCCCAAGTTACAATTATTTGAAATACAGAGGACCTAAGCATAGGCTGAAGTGCTAGCAATTATTTCACAAGGCTTCTGACACTGAATTTTTCCCTTTAAAATTATTTTGCTGGGATCACGGAAATTGGGGAAATAACTCGGCTTTCAGTTGAAGAGAAACTAACCCACAAGATTTCAGCCCTGATGATTTTGAAGGACAGAAAATAGGAGTTGTGTTGATCAGCCTTTCTGGGTGGCTTAGCACCAGTAGGGAAATAAAGAATGGAAGCAGGTTGTGCATGACTCCGCTAAACCAGCCCTGTTCTTTTGAAGGCTGCTGTATGATTTTTGGGTGCCGGTGGGGGCAGTGGCCTGTTGTGCAAGGGCCTGAGGCTGGTCATGCAGACACCCTCCACACTTGCGGTTCCCTTTGTTTGGTTCCTCTGCCTCCCTAGCAATGTTATCTTGAGCGAAACTTGAAAATTAAAAAAAAAAGAAAAAAAGAAAAGTGGGGGAGAAAAAAAAGAAGAAAAGAACATTTTTGAGGCCCAGCTGTGTCACTTCAATTTTTGCTAGCTGTTGAGGAAGATTTGTGAGGACTCTCTGGGGGAGAAAGGGTCGGGTCAGAGGTAGAAAGCTGCTCACCCTTTACCGGAGGCATTTATAATGCTAGGGCAGCTCCCCCGGGAGCATCCATCTGTCTGTCCTTCCCTCTGGGGTTGACAAAAGGCAGACAGCCTTCCTCCAGCTGTTCTCTCTGTCACTTTACAGATGAGACGCTGAAAAGCCCTTGGCCTTGAGACAGCTCTTCTCTCTCTAGCTGTTCTACCCATCCATTAACGTCAAGCAAAGGTGTTTTATAACTATTTTATAACTTTTTCAAGAGCGAGACCTTCACGCCCTTGCAAAGGGAAAGTCCAACTCCTGTGTGAGGTGGCTGCCAAAATCCATGCATGGCAAGTTACGTGCAACAGCAAACAGGACTTTTGCTTTTTATTTTTATTTTTGGAGAGTTTACCCAAAAAGGGCATCTTTGTTTTAAGTGAGAGTGGGGAAAAAACCCATCTTTATCCTTCCCCATCAGGATGGAGATACCTAACACCAGTGCTGGACATGATCTTCTGTCTTATTCCATTTCTGATGCACTTTGAGACCTGGTACCAAGAGCTGGTGGCTCTTTTGCTTGCTTTTATCAGTCCCTAATGAAAGTGAGCAGCATTTCGAGTAATTGTTCACCCTTGTAGCTCTTGGCCTGTGCAATGTGTGTGAAGCACGAGGAATGAATTATGAAAAAAATAATTAAAAATCATATGTGGCAGTGCATTTCCTGACAGAGAACAGCGAGACGATGGCAGAGACTCTCAGGCCTTCTCTTACCCGCTCACCCGCTCCTCTTGTACCAACTTCCAGTAATTTGGCTGCATGTTTTCTTAGGGAGCAGCTTCCACCCAAAGGCTACTGAATTTTTCTTAAATGTCGGTTTCTGTCAGAGCTGATAAGGCAGCAGCCAGCCTGAAAAGATAAAGCAGGCTATCAAGGCTTCTTGGCTTTGCCTTTATTTGGATTTTTTAGCAAGTATTTGACACACACTGAGAGCTGTCTGGAGACTTTGGGTTTAGTGGGTGGTGTTCCACCCGCCCCCCACCCCCAGCTTCTCTTTGTCTTTGGCTCCAAAATCCTTTTAGGGTGATATGGGAGAGGAAAAGAAGAGTGCTAATGGAGCTGGGAATTAGTGGGGTTTACTGAAGGGAGCGTGGAAGGTGGGCAGCTGGGGCTGGATGCTGAGGGTGGTTCTGAGCCCTGCTCTTTTGATGGCTCCAGTTGGAAAATATTCCCACTAACCAGGGTTTAAGGGGGGCGAGGCGCAACACAGAGTCATCCTAAACACCCGATCACTGGCAAAAATGTGTCATGGTGTAGGAAAGGTTGTGATTAATTGTCTTTCCAACTCCCTCCTTGACTCTGTCTCTCCTTTTCTTGAAGTATTACCCCTGTTTGGGCTGCTGGCTTTTGTTAACCTGTGAAGGAGTGTTCACATTTATGTTAACCAGAAAGGAAACTTTTTCAGCCAAAAATTGATTTGCCTTCTGATGCTAATGACTTTGTTATAGGGAGCCTGGTGAGCAAGGCAGATGTGGATAGAAAACATAGCCTGTGCCCTTACACAAAGATGTCTTCTGTCACCCTTGGAGTAGGAGATTACTATCCTTTTTCAGCTCGAGCAAGCCCTTGGTGATGTAAGGTGTCCCCCCACGCTTGCATCTTTGCAGTGACCCTGTGTGTCCCAGCTTGCCCTCTGTCTGATGCAACTCTGTTGATGGTTGCATTGTGGGCCAGATTAGGACAGAGATCTGTCTGGAAATCCAACAACAACAAAAAAAAAAAAAAAAAAAAAAAAAGTCAGTCATGGCACAGTGCTATAGCAATGGGTTTTATATACCTGGCTGTTGTTTGTGGCACCCCTCAGGTGGTTTGCACAAAGCATGCTGTTATTCACTGATATTTAATATTCATTGTTTTCTTAGTGATGTTTCACCATGGCTGGAATTACAACACCAAACACCAAGTCCCATTTTCGAGTTTCAATGCAATTTGTGGGCATGCTTTAATTAAGCTTCACAGCACTGCTTGGAGGAACATATTTTACGCCTACAGTGTTGTGCAGGCAGCCTCATACAGAGGGTCAGAAGCAGTATGGGAACACAGTGGTTTTGTTACGCGCTTCTGCCTAGCAAATCTTTCTTGCTCTTTAATGTAACCTGTCGCATATGAAATTAATTTCCAACATCCATTTGCTCACAAAGTAGCGTTCTTCACACCAGAAATCCATAACAGTAGAAGAAACCATGGCCAGATGTCTATATTTATAGAAAACTGGCATGTTCTGTCTGGCGATGACAGAATATTTCACTCTATTTATGAAGTGCTCATGTTTTTAGAAGTATAGAAATCCAGTCAGTATCAGTAGAACTATTCATCAGACGTCTTGCTTTTTTAATTTTAAACAGCAGAACATGTTTCTTTAGTTGATGCAGTACCACCCCCCCACCCACCCCCCAGCTTTTCCTACCCTTCTGTTGTTGCTGTATACTTTTTTCCAGCTTCACAAACATTTTCATTTTAGAGGGACATCTCTGGCTTTAAAAAAAAACATTACTAGAATCTCATGCAACTTTGGCTACGTACTTCTACAGCAGGCATTTTTACTTGAGAGAGAACTGTCTAAAAAGCTGAAAGAATAATTTCCAGTCTAGGAGTAGATTGTGCAGCATTTTTCAGTTTTTAGAGTATATATTTATTTTTTTTTTTGCTTAGATGCCCCTCGTCTGGGTTGTTACCATGCAAAGGGTCTCACATTTGGATCTGGTCATATTGAGATTTAAAATAAGATCAAGCCAGAGGTGTTGGAAGGTGCAGAAGCCCTGGCATGGCTGGTGGCTAAAGTGTGAAACCCATCAGAAATCACGTTCCCAAAGACAGTTCAGTTCTGTCCCAAACTTTCTGTGTTAACAGCTAAATTGAACCACCTGATACATCAGTTTCGAGGTGTTTGCTTATATACCTGATGCAGACATTGGAGAGTTTTCAGAACTACAATTTGCAGACATCTCCACAGTTCTTGGTCAGAAGGTGCTTTTGGGAGACAGGGATGCATACCTGGCAGTATGTAAATGGAAGGGATTTAGATTGGTGCCGTTACGTATTATGGTAACAAATGAGGAGCTGTACAGAAACATAACCGAGAGGGGCTCCTTGTGCATTTTGCTATTGGAACGCAATTGCTAATCTGCAATCTACAGGTCAGGTTATTGGGTTTGCTCAGGCTGTTGCTCACATAATTGCTAAGCACAGTAGCTTGAAGGCATAGGGGTTTGGCCTCCCAATCTTTGCTGTGTATTTATTTTTTTACAGAAAATGCCTTTGATACATGTATGTTATATTTCTGTGCATTACAAATGATAGATTCCTCCCCCATATCCTGTGACAGCCTTCCCTGGAGACAGACAGTCTGTGTTGTTTTAGTGGGATGAAGAAAGATTAATGTGAAAGGTTTTGCTAGTGTTTGCAGACTTCCAGCAAAAGGGAAAGATTTGGATTGAGGATTCAGTGAGAATGACAAAATGTTTGTGAAAACTACTGCCTGTGCATGGGGCTCTCCTCTGAAGTGGGCAGCAGCCTGTAAGGAGCATCAGGACAGCCTTGGTGAACCCTGAGGGTGCAGGCTTGACATGTACTTAGCTCCCTCCGTATGCTCCTGCTAAGGTAGAACCGATCCCCCTGCATCTGCAGGTCTGCAAATTATTTTCTGAACCAGCTGTGCTGGTATGTTGACTCTCCGGGTGGGCAAGGAGTCTCCGTACTGCTGGGGAGTGTGAGAAGGTGGGCACATGTCAGGAAGTTGCTCTAGGGGACCCCTTCACCCCCTCCATGGGGCTCACCCTACCAGGCATGGGAATACTGTCCTGTGGCAGGAAGCTGAGGCACCAGGAAAGAAGTTCAGCTCATAGATTAAGTCATCTCTGTGTTGGTGTCTGAGTTGCCCTCAAAGCTGGAGATGTAAGCAAGCAGGGCATTGAGCTAGTATTGCCCAGCTCTCTACAGACTGTAGTGGGAGTTAGGCACGTAAATTTAGGTGAAACCAAGAGCTGAGTCCTGGCCATATTCGAGTTCCTGGCATAGTTAACAGTGATGCTATATATGGTTACTGCTCATCTATCTGCATGCAGTGCCAGTAATTGAAGCCTCTGGGTAAATCACAGGCAAGTCCCCACTGAGTTTTTTTTTACCTGAGGTTGAGCCTGGATGGGCTCTAGCTCACTCCTTAGCTACCTAATATCCTCAGCCAAGATGGACCACCTTACCCAGAGCCCTCAACTCCTCCCTGCCTGGTGCTGGTGCTTGAGGACACATCACAGTTCACACTGTCTGGACAAACATCTGAGGACAGACTCACGGTACGTTTTGGCCACTATCAGCAAAGTAGCTTCATCTGGGAGCTTTACATGCAGGCTAATTGCGCCTAAGTCTGTAACAGTATATGTATTTGAGGTAAGGGGAGGGTTTGCTCCTGCCTGGTGATCAGTTTATATCCCAGAGCTGGAAGGATGAACAGCCCTTGGGGCTTTCTCATCACCATGCAGGGAATCAGCATCCCTAGCAGGAGGGGCTCAAAGGTCTGACCTGCAACCTTGCATGGTGTTTTCTTTGTAGGGCACAGACAGGATGTACAGTAAATCAGTCCAAGCAGTTGTTTGCTGTAAACAACATCATTTCACAGTGACCCTGAAAACATGACTTTTTTTTCCCTTTTTTTTTTTTTTTTAATCTTTTCTGTTTTTAAAGCATCCTAGCAGCGGGATTGTAGCTGCATCCAGGAGGATGAATTGTGGGTGGTGGATCAGGAGCTAGAAGCACAAATTTCCTGAGTCAGTGCTGCAAATCCTGGCCTTGCTGACAAGGCTGGTGACGCACGCAGAGGACTTGGTGGCCTTCACCATGGCTAGATATAGGGTTGATACAGCAGCTTCTGCTTCACATGAACCAGAAAAGGTGGACACGATGGTCCTAAGACCCACTGTCATGAAAGGGAGCATCAAATCATGGCAGCAGCTGGAAAAAGCCATCAACACAAAGTGCTCTGAGCAAAGCCCCAGTGGTCCCTCTGACAGTGTAAAGAAGTTTGTCTGGCCCCAGCTGTGCAGCAGAGGAGGATTTATTTGGTCCAATCTATTTACCAGCATGGGACTGAGATGCACTATGCCCTTAAAAGCACCTTTTCCTCCTGTAAAAGGAGGTGAGGGACCCCTCAGGTGTGTGTCTGAAGTTAGAGGTGAAGGAGTCCTCATGTTTGAGTGTGTCCTGATGTAAATCAGGAATGGCTTCTTTGAAGTGGAAAAGGAAAGCCTAATTTAAAGCCAATAAACGTGAATTCACCCTCAGGCTCCAGTGAGTGTTAGAAGGATTAATATGTGAGCCCGCCCATTTCCTTACACAGGCAAAACTTTTCCTTATGGCATGAAATTCAGCTCACTGCAGAAGGCTCAGGTACCACCAAACCCTTTTCTTAAGAGCTTGCATGGGAGGCCAAAGGTCTGTAGACATTATGCTGCTTGTCTGTCTGCACATGGAGAGGTGTCATGGTAAATGAATCTATTACCCAGGATTGTTGATTTAACACCTTTCTTCTACCTCTGGAAAAAGTTTCCTTCCAGGTCTTAAATCTGTGTTATCTTCAGCTCCCTCAGTGTAATTGGGGATTTGGGGATTAGAGGATGGGAGCCAATGTCACTGCTGTTTTTCTGCATTTTTGGAATGCGAGGGAAGAGGCTGGGGGTGGAAGAGTTCTTGTATGTGCAGCTTGTTGGTGTGTCTTTGATAGAGTTTTATTGCTTTGTTAAAAGATGTTGAGCTGTTTGATTTATTAGCACTGCTACAGAGACTGTATTAATGATTATTTCACATTCCATGAGATCTTAGTGGGTCCTGCCCATGCTAAGGTCAAAACGAAGGGGCATTTGACATAGTACTGCTTTACTTACAATAACAACTGATAACGAGCCTAGAAAATAAGAAGTCTCTTTGACTGCAGGGTGCGTTATCTTGCAGCAGATATCAAGACAGCCTTCCAGAGAGAACTGTTGACCCTTTGCTGCTTGTTGTCAGATCTCTAAGAAGTGCCATGGCAAATCTGCATGCACGTATGCACTTGAAAGTGCTTTTACTTGCTTAGGAACAGCCATGCCAACACTAGCAATTACTCCTGGCAAATGCAGCACTGTCTGCTAACCATGCAGGATCATGGGGACTGGTTGGGAATGACCAGGCCCAACTGGCATGAAAAAGAGCTTGTAAACATTTGCTTTTCTTTTTCAGGGGTATCCTCTAGTAAAAGGTCAACATGTCCCACCTGGTGCCTTCCAGAGTGATGGATCAAATCCCCAGGCTGGGGCTAGTTAGTCTCAGATTCATGCCTGAAGTAGTTTGTGGTTCTTTGACTATTTCTGCTGCATATTCAGAGTTCTCTAAAAAACCATGGGTGTTTATTGACTGCAACTTTCACATTGTTGCAATGCTGCAGCTGAAGCTTTAAGAAAAATCAGCGATGAATACAACTCTCTTATAATTAAAAAAACCCAACTATTGGGCAGAGAACTCCATTTTGGCTGATTGCCATCCAGCATGGTAGACCAGTTCCCTAGGTCTGCACTTAACCTTGGAGATTTGGTTAGGCTAGCTTGGAGAGACAGGCTGTCCGTGGGTCAGCCTTGCCCTTGCAGCATCTGTACTGGTGGAGATAAGACAGCAATCGCACCCTTTCGCTAGCTGTCCCCTGCTTCCAAAGCAGATTTTACGATGTTTTGTTAATTTTTTGCAGGCTACTACTGGCCAAGCGGAGACATTCCTTGTCTGTTATTCATGGGGAGAAATGCTTGATTAGGGCTCCTCTTCCTGGAAACATTAGTGAAGCTGATGCCCCGGATCCTTTTCCACAGATAAGATTAGGAGCACTGAAATCGGCACACTTCTGGCAGTGGTTTTGACTGGCTTAGGGTGGTAATTGCAGAGAGGCTGTTTTGGATGATGATGAGAAATTTTTCAAAAGTTTTCCCGTATCATTTGTCAAGCGCAATTCACTGGTGGGTGCTGGGGGTAGAGAATTCACCTAATTGAGATGGATTTTCTTTTTTCACGTTGTTTCTTTCGCTGGCACTGACTGTGAGGGTTGCTGCTGTGAAGGGAATGAGTCATTTGTTTGAAGCAGTGAAGAAAGGTTCTGCATGTTCCCGTTGATATTAAACACAAAGCCGTGATGTTGGTGGTTTCCTTTTCTCTCACTTTCAGTGTATTTGGTTTTCGTATCAGGGAGGTCAGGAATTCATGTTTGCTGCCTTCGAGGAGGAAGGGTTTGTGTAGTCTTTAGCTCTTTTTGGCTGTCCACCCCAAACTGCTGTCATCATAGCACTGTAGAGCCTGTCAGCTGGGGATATTTTCAGTTGCCATTTTCGTGGGGAACCTGCCTGAGCAACCTTATGGATCTATTTTACTTCATTTATTTTTATTAAAGTCCCTGACCAGTGCAACCCTGGAAGGCAGCCAGGCTTTATTTCATGGCATTACAGTATGAAGGATGTGAAGATCAGCGCATACCATTAGAGTGGCTGGTCTGTCCTGGCTGGCACAGAGCTGGGAGCTTCATCTACTTAGTCTCTTGC
This sequence comes from Falco biarmicus, assembly GCF_023638135.1. Classification (NCBI taxonomy): domain Eukaryota; kingdom Metazoa; phylum Chordata; class Aves; order Falconiformes; family Falconidae; genus Falco; species Falco biarmicus. The sequence goes on along the minus strand of NC_079288.1, from coordinate 82,563,308 downwards.
ATTTGATTAAACCCATCCTAGTATCTCTCTATACGATTATTTCCCTCCAGGCAAGTAAAGGATAGGAGGTGAGTCTCTGCTATCCAGTAGTCTCTTGTCAACAATCAGCAAACCTAATTTCCCAGTTTTTTCTTAACACATCCCACTGACTTTACCCCATTGAGTTGTGACTCTTTAGGGTCTCTCAGCAAAGTGTATCACTGAAGTGATTCCCCTGGTGTAGGACTGGTCCATGAGAAAGCCGCTTTTCCTGCCCTCCCCGTGATGTGTCAGATGGCGTCTCCCTCTGTTTCACTCTCCACAGGTGTATTTTCTGCAAGCAGAATAGTCGCTTGGGGACATACATGTGCATATTTAAAAATAAGATATAAATCCCAGGCAGAGTTTTGTAAGCGCTTCTGTTGACTGCAGGTCCTGCTGAAAGCTACAACAGCAGATTTCGCTCTCCAAGTAAAATCTGACCCCCAAGGGGCATATCTCCACCTGACATCAACAGCACCTCATGGTTCTCCCATCATTTTTACTTTTGTGGGATCTGTAATTAAACAAGCAAACCCATCCCATCCTTACCCCCAGAGACCATACGTGGAACCGACTCTCTACAGTTGATGCAAACCCAGCTTTTTAAAGCAGAAAAATCGCCTAAAAATAGATTGAAAGTGATGTAAAAGCCATGCTCTTCAAAGAAAAACACCAACACATTTTGTTCTCATGGTTCTGGAAGGGATTTTATCTTGTGCAAAATGTGTTTCCCCCTCAGCCCCCTCCCCTCACCGGGAGCTGTAAGTCTGCTTTTGTTAGGCTGGTGTGGTAGAGCTAAATCCTGGTAACGTAATTTATTCAAAGTGTTCCGCACACATGTAAATGGGCAAAACTTATTGACGGCGGAGTTAAAGTATCTCTTTCTTCTGCGTAACAAGGCACTTCTGCTGAATCTTTCAGCCGCTGGCTTTGTTCCTTGGATGGGTGAAAAGAGCTTATGGTGGAGAAACAGGCAGGCAGAAAAAATGCCTCTGGTGTGTGTTGTGTGCCTGCACAGACACAAATTTGCACTTGTACAGAGCGGCAGCACCTTTCCCCGCGTGTACATCCCCATTGCATCAGAAGGCAAATGCATGGCACACAGATGTGGGCATCTTGATACAGGAAGAGCTGCTGTGGCTGCATGCGTGGGCACACTGCCTGTGTACGTGGCCCTTTGAAAAGCTGCAAGTGGCCGTGTGTCTACCTTTGACTGTATAAAATGACAGTCCCTGAAAGGATCTTGGTATTTGTGTAATAAATTCCAAGCACACTGCATATTTCGCTGAACTTTCTGCTGCTTAAGCACTACTCTTTCCTCCTCCATACAAAGCCTTGAATTAGCTAATTAAAATCTAGTGGAGAGAGGGAACAGTCTGCAATGTAGTGAACTCACCAGATTTCTGAGGTCAGTGCTGGTACAGAGTTCCCTCACTCTGTCCCATGAAAAGATTTTTAAGTATTCATTGGAAATCTCCCATGGATTTAACTTCTTCCTTTGTTTTGCTTTGCAGTAAAAGCTTGATTGAAAGTGGCTGTGGCAGCAGTAATGCCTGGCTGAGTTTGGAGAAAACAAGCTCTAGACCCATTTAGACGTTTCATTTGAAAGCAGCTGCCATTATCTCCTATTAGGGGCTGTGGTTAGTAAGTAGCAGCGTGAATGCATGTGTGTGTTCATCCATTGTGACTTCTTTATAAATTTTACTTCTTTAATCTGTAGTTTTTAGGAAGAGGTAGGATTATTTTTCTATATAGGTAATTAACGTCTGATAAACCTGAATCCAGTTTTCTAGGGATAAACTTTGTTGCAGGATCCTAGCAGTATCAAGCCAATTGATTTCAGAGTTAAAATACGGTTTATGCTACTCTATCCATCCATCCATCCATCTTTTAGAATTTCCTCAGCATCCTGTGAAAGAAATCTGAAGAAAAATTAGGATTTTTCCCCCTCTTACAATTTTTTGGGAAGACAAAGTTTTTAAAACTAGAATTGCATGCTGGAATTTAAGGTATCAATTAGTGTAGCCTGGTCATAGCTACCTCATGTTTTATTAAATGTCTTGTTTTCTGAGCCTCAGTTAACACAGATGACACTGTGAGGAGAGGAGCGGTTCTGCCTGGGCCCTGACAGCGCAGCCCCACTGACTTCAGTAGTACTGGATGAAGATTTTGAGCTTGGCTCAGTAAAAGTGGAGTAAGTCCATATATGAAATGGAGTACTTACTTATTTAAGGACACGGCTGGAAATGTTTTATCTTAACCCCAGAGCAGGTAGGGCACATGGAGGCAGTACTAGCTTTTGCAGCGTATCGTGAGCAGGGAATTGCATGCTGGAATTTAAGGTATCAATTAGTGTAGCCTGGTCATAGCTACCTCATGTTTTATTAAATGTCTTGTTTTCTGAGCCTCAGTTAACACAGATGACACTGTGAGGAGAGGAGCGGTTCTGCCTGGGCCCTGACAGCGCAGCCCCACTGACTTCAGTAGTACTGGATGAAGATTTTGAGCTTGGCTCAGTAAAAGTGGAGTAAGTCCATACATGAAATGGAGTACTTACTTATTTAAGGACACGGCTGGAAATGTTTTATCTTAACCCCAGAGCAGGTAGGGCACATGGAGGCAGTACTAGCTTTTGCAGCGTATCGTGAGCAGGGAATTGCATGAGGGAAATTCTGCCTTAGCAGCTCTTGCCTGAAGCATGCTGTCTGCATTGAGACAAAGAACTATTTGTCAGCAGAGGCTGTTTCATATAAAAATCATTTTTTTGGGTGAGTTTCACTTTGGAGACCCTTCTCTCCCCATGTCCTTTCCTGCTTGTAGGCTGCCTGCTGCCTCCTCACAATTCTCTGGCTGCGCTGGGACAGTTGGACTCATAACACGACTGAAAACAAATGCAACAAAACATTTTCTGCTGGATTAATGACCTGAATCTTCCTTCTTACCACATCAGTACCTAGGGAGTGGCCACACTCTGAGGAGTTTGTTTGATTTTTGCTTTAGCATTGCTTTGGACTTGGATCTCTCCAAGTTCATAGCTGAAGCCAAATGCCTTCCACGTGCTGGTAGGGTTTCTTGGTTTCATCTTTTCAATTTGAGTGTAATTTTGGAAGAGCTCAGGTCTAGGTCTTTGAGTTCTTTGTGGAAATGAAAGGTCTGATCCTGCGGTGCCTTGTGCTTTTTGTTTTTATTGGGCTAATGGTGGGAAAATGCCGCTTGCTCTTCAGATTGATAGGAGGAAACAGCTCATAAAAATACGCTTTTTTGTGAAGGTTTTCCCTGGCTGCTGGAGAAATGTCGGGAAGGCTCTGTGCTGGGACAGGAGCTATGCTAGAAGCAAACCGAAGTGTGGTGGAAAAGCAATCAGTCTGCACTCCACTTGCAGAGTCTGTCTGAGGTGGTGGGAAGGAGTAAGACGAATCTTATGAGCCTTAAGGCAATTTCAGTCCATCCTCATAGGTTCTGCTCATGGGTTGTCCTTGCCTCTAGCAAAGAAGGTGGAGTCGGGACCGTGTTAGGCCTCCAGTTGAAGGCTACCTTTGAATTGGGTGAGGATTTCAGTGTGCTGGATGAAGCAGACAGCACTG